>NW_010973294.1:3873059-3916291 GCF_000737465.1 Haliaeetus leucocephalus | reverse complement strand
GCGCCGGCAGGCTGGGCGGCGCCGGGGGCGCCTCGGCGAAGGCTGGGTGAGGCGCTCGGGCCTCTCGCGCCACAAAATGGCACCTGCCGGTTGCGCCGGAGCGAGCGGGCAGCCTTGGCGCCGGCGGCGGGGGCTGAGCGCAGAGCGCAGTCGCGTACCTGAGGGGGCGTGAGCTGCCGTGCGTCCGTGGTGGCAGTTGAGCAGTGACGCCTGATAAAGCAGTAGGCAGCTGACACAGTGGCGGGGGTCCTGAAGTGATTTTGCTGAGCCTAGAGCTTAGGTGTGCCCCTACGATGGCATTTCCATGAGTGGGAGAAGCCCCTGGGCGCTTACGTGTGAGCAGATTTCCACCCCCTTAATTTCACGGTGCCGGGATTCAGTGTCACAGGCCATGCTACCAGCAGACCTGCTTCTCCGTGTTGCCAGGACTGGTGTCTCTTTTTCCACACCTGTGATGTTTAAAGCTTAAATCATCTGCAATTCCTGGCTTGCCTTGTGTTCCCCACAGCCTTTCCTTTGGTGGTGGTCTGCTTTCCTCAACTCTTTTGGTATGGGAAACAGACCACAGTCCCTCCTCCTTTAGGAGAATCCTGTCTATTTCCAGTGAAACAGTTTGGAGATCCCTAGCCAACCCATATTTGCTACGTGTTCTAATTCTAGCAGTCTCCCAAGCATCACCTCATCAACATTTGGCTGTATCTCACACACACCTTTTTAAGGACAGATTCTCGGCGCTTGTCACCACTGACTTTTCATGCATTACTACCTTCAGCACTCCCAAATCTCAGCAGTCCTTCCTACTCAGCAAGCTGACCACTGTTCTATTATTTCCCCCCTTACTAGCCTCTTCAACTTTTTTTACTTCACCTCTTTAAATCTTAAAAATCAATCCTTTACTTGCCAGTCCCACTGCTAAAATGGTTATCTGTGTCTCAGTCATTCCCCACTGACCTCAGAAATCTAAGGAAAGGCTTTCCACAGAGGAGGTCGCCCAGACGCTTGAATATCAGGACAATGAAATGTGTAGGAGATTACGAGAAGCTGGTGACAGATCAGTTCCCCACACAGCAAAGCCGGAGAACCTCTTGAGCATCAAGGTTATAAGAATGGAGAATGCATTGTTAATGACCCATAGGATCAGCTTCTTTCTTGATTCTTTCTGTTAGGTCTGGAAAACTGGGACAGGAGGACCTCTGATGCACATGCCTGCTGCCCCCTCAGATAAGCCTCTGTGAGGAGGGGAGACGACAGTAGTCAAAGCTGGGATACTAAAGCACATAGGAATGCGGTTTGCCAGCCTGACTTGATGCAGGTCAGGGCTGCAGTATAAGAGAGCCTTCTGCTGCATGGGCCTAAAGAGGAGCTAGTGGGGAGGAGAAGAGGGGTAGCAGCAGCATTTTACTGGCACTAGTCCTCCTTGACTTCTTTTCCTTGGCACTTGGAGGGTACTGGCCTGAATGATGCCAACCATTAAGTTACCCACTGTAACTCACTAAAAGGTTACTGTAAAATGCAGAGCTCCTCTAACAAGAAAATATGGGAGTACCTTGGCCACAGGCAGAATTCTTTCCAAACCCATACAAATAGTGGGTGACTTAACTACTCTTCCTACATCTTGCTGAACATTCAAATGTTTAGGTCTGTCTCCACAATTTACTAATGTTTGTTGTCCACCTCTTCACCAGTTCCCTTTCTGTTGTATCTCGCTTTCATATGACTCTTTCTGCCTGTAATGAAACATGAATGAAATTGGGTAGGAGGCAAAGAGCTCAAAAACAATTCACCCAGTGGATTGCTTGCTTTGTTTGTTGTTGGTTTTTTTTTGTTTTGTTTGTTTGGGTTTTTTTTAGAGAAACAGACAGGTGTTTCTTCATCTGCCAAATATTTATCCTACCATCACAGTGTTCAGATGTGATAGGAAAGGAAACCTACTGGGTTTTATTTCATGTGCTTCCTTGTAAGCCTCCTTCGTGTTTGGCAAACTTGCTTTGCCATGTGGAAAACTGAACTGTAAACACTTTGAAACTAGCTTGTCTTTTTAACTTTTCCTCTGAAGCATTTAACATGTTCCCTAGCAAAGTTTATAATACTGAACATTATTTCCTGATAGCCCTATAATAAAAAAAAAAAATTAAAAGCTTTCTGAGTGCCATAACTCAGATATAGTGTCTGTTTGAAGAGGTGATGGTCATTAAATGTTGCTGGAAATTACATATGCCTATCTTTTAACAGCATACACTGGGTGGAGCCACAGAAAGCCACAAATGAATCACATATCATGGAAAAGGCCAACATTTCAGCGTTTCAGCACTGAGAGTGTGGTGAAACACTGGAACAGGCTTCCTAGAGAGGTGGTTGATGCCCCAACCCTGGCAGTGTTTAAGAGGCATTTGGACTTAATAATTTGCTTTAACTTTTCGTCAGCCCTGAAGTGGCCAGGCAGTTGGACTGGATGATCCTTGTATGTCTCTTCCAACTGAACTATTCTATTGTATTCTATTCTGTTCTATGTTGAAACTCAGGGAATAAAGAATTACATTGGAAAGTGTAGATTTCATCTCATCCTTATATATTTAGACTTATATCCTTGTTATATTAACTGTCCATGAAATGTCTAAACTTGGGGACCGTTGAATGTATGAAGGTCAGTGCAGTACACAGGTTTCAGATTTGGTAGGTTAATATGATTCACAAGACAATCTAATTTTAAAGGAGATACATTTGTACTAGGGTCATGGTTTAACCCGAGCCAGCAACTAAGCACCATGCAGCCACTCTATCACTCCCGCTCCTCAGCTGGACAGGGGAGAGAAAATATAACAAAAGGCTCATGGGTCAAGATAAGGACAGGGAGAGATCACTCAACCAATTACCATCATGGGCAAAACAGACTCAACATAGGGAAAATTAATTTATTGCCAATCAACCAGAGTAGGGTCAGCCAGACCCAATACAATGAGAAATAAAACCAAATCTCAGAACAACTTCCCCCCAACCCTCCCTTCTTCCCAGGCACAGCTTCACTCCCAAATTCTCTACCTACCCCCCCCAGCAGTACAGTGGGATGGGGAATGGGTGTTGTGGTCAGTTCATCACACGTTGTCTCTGCTGCTCCTTCCTCCTCAGGGGCAGGACTCTTCACACTCTTCCCCTGCTCCAGCGTGGGGTCCTTCCCACGGGAGACAGTCCTCCATGAACTTCTCCAGCATGGGTCCTCCCCACGGGCTGCAGTTCTTCACGAACTGCTCCAGCATGGGTCCCTTCCACGGGGTGCAGTCCTTCAGGCACAGACTGCTCCAGTGTGGGTGCCCCACAGAGTCACAAGTCCTGCCAGAAAACCTGCTCCAGCGTGGGCTCCTCTCTCCATGCGTCTGCAGGTCCTGCCAGGAGCCTGCTCCAGCGTGGGCTTCCCACAGGATCACAGCCTCCTTCGGGCACCCACCTGCTCCGGCGTGGGGTCCTCCCCAGGCTGCAGGTGGATATCTGCTCCCCCATGGACCTCCCTGGGCTGCAGGGGGACAGCCTGCCTCACCATGGTCTTCCCCATGGGCTGCAGGGGAATCTCTGCTCCGGCACCTGGAGCACCTCCTCCCCCTCCTTCTTCACTGACCTGGGTGTCTGCAGGGTTGTTTCTCTTACATGTTCTCACTCCTCTCTCCGGCTGCCATTTCTGTGCCTCCTGCAACTGTTTTCCCTCTTTCTTAAATCTGTTCTCCCAGAGGCACTACCATTGTCACTGATGGCCAGTGGTGGGTCCGTCTTGGAGCCGGCTGGTATTGGCTCTGTCGGACACAGGGGAAGCTTCTAGCAGCTTCTTACAGAAGCCACCCCTGTAGCCCCCCCATTACCAAAACCTTGCAACGCAAACCCAATACAATTAGCATAGAAGAATTTCCTCTGTGTGTAATTTTAATATTATGGCTAAATCTCCTATGACTGTGAAATCTTAAGTGAAAAACCTACACAGTGAACTGCTCCTTGAGCAGTAGAGCCAGCAGTTGTCTGTCCTGAACAGCTGAGCCAGTGCTGTCCGGTTTTCAGGTCTAATCCCCAGACTAACCAGTCCTTCCAGTGGAGCCATTACTTGTATATACGTTCTCAGCATCTTGTCTCTGGTGTCCCCTTGTAGAAAGTCCCTGTACCAAATTTCCACTTTTATTTGGTTTCTCCTGTTTCTTCTTTATCAATGTATCCTGTGAACTTCATCTTGTGTTTTCTGCCACGTCCTGCATAGATGTAATGATGCATTCCTTCTTTTGTTTAGAACCTGTAGCAACCACATTGAAAGGTACACACCAAGATATTTAACATATAATAAAATGACACCTTAATTTGGTTTCATTACCAAGAAAAATGGGACAAATGTAATCAGGAAGTCCTGGGCTTTCATGTTTGTGCAATTAAACATGTGCGAAGTGGAGCACACAAGATTGTCATCACACTGTGTTCAGCTTTACCTAACCTCGCTACAGTTCCTTTTACAAGTCCTAAGCACAGGCACATTACAGTTTCACAAACTGAATAATAAAGGTATCCATTAAAACTTCCCCCATGTCTGTTCAGGTTTCACTTCATCTATTTTGCAACACTTAGAAGCACAGCTGCAGGTCATAACTGAAAGTGGCTACAGTCTTTGCAGGATGTTATTTTCCAATATTCCACATCAGTTTCAAATGCAATCATATTTCTCTTTATGGAAAAAATGTACATATTCTGTACTTTACAGAACAGTTTGCATAGGTAAAATACAAGCTTGTTAGCCTTATGACTAAGTTTGCAGCAAACAAGAGCCATGCATAAGCTCTTAAACCAGAAAAACAGGGCCAGCAGTGCATTAAAGACTTAGGAGAGAGAAACTGCCTCAATTTTTCTCAATGGAATGGTCACATGAGGGAAGAGAGAATTGCATGCGGAATGGTGAGGGGGAAGTGGGTGAGCTTGTGATTTAAAAAGCTTGGTCATTAGCTCAATAATCCTGCTGGTTTCACTGCAGAAACATGTGTTAATATGTCAAAATTGCTCATTCTCTTTCAGGACGTGCAGTTCAATAACACTCTGATCTCTGAAAAGCTGAGTGAGGAGTCAAGGTACATGCTAATGCAACCTTAGCTCTGCCTCCTAGAACTGGCAGTAGTCACTTGGAATTGTCTGCTGGTATCCGGCTGTGTCCCCAGTGTTAGGTGATGGTGAATTGAGGGGTTTGGGGATCAGCTGGAGCAGCTTGAGAGAGCTATTGCTGGAGCATGAGATGATCCACCCCATTTATATGGTCAAAAGAAGAGAAGAGAGATTCCCTAAGGAGTCCAGAATGGCCAAAGCCAAGTTTTATACTATGTGTCAGTGGTGGATTCCTGTGGTCTTGTTAGAGCTGCTAATGTACAATGAAGAGGGGGTTGTGAGAGTCCACGGTTGGCCTGTGAAAGTATAGCTTTGTGTAAGAGTTATGTGGCTGAGAATTAAATAAATGCTTGTAAAATTTAGCAGAGGTAGGGTTAGTTCTGGGTACCAGACTAGAAGTTTGAGTGCACAGCTGTGTGGGACACTTTGGTTTAATATGTTTCATGTAAACATATGCTTAGATTTGGCAATGAGAGGGAATCAGTATTGAACCTTCAACTGTAGAACAATAGCTACAATCTTCACAGGCAAAATACATTTATGTGAATTAATCTACAATTGCTCAAAGGGAGCAGAGCTAAGGTGTTTTTAGTGTGTATCTTAACTCATTATTGCCTGACTTCAGAAGTTTGAGTGACACTGACTGCAGTGCATGGTTGGTATGTGATCCTACTCTGATCCTTCTTCTCCCAACACCCTTTGCTATAGTGGAATAGGGCTAATCATTGTGCTTTGAAATAGCTAAAATATGTTAGGGCCAGTGAGAGAAATGAAAAATTTGGTCTATCTATGTCAAATCCTGGCAGTGTATTGGGGACATCCCTCTCCTTTCCACTTACCTGCTCACCTTTCCCCCAAATACATCGTCCTTACACCAGGCAGCATTCCCATTGAACTGTTGCAAGTGGCAAAGCTGTGTGTAAAAAGCAGGTACTTTCCATTTCACATTTTCTATTGCTGGACATGCCACAGACATCAGTTTGATTTGAGGTTCAATAGTTCTGGATTACCTGAGGTACCCGACATGCTGCAGCTGGAGATAGAATCATAGAATCGTTTAGGTTGGAAAAGACCTTTAAGATCAGCAAGTCCAACTATAAACATAACACTGCAAAGTCCACCAATAAACATGTCCCTAAGCACCACATCTACACATCTTTTAAATACCCCCAGGGATGGTGACTCAACCACTTCCCTGGGCAGCCTGTTCCAATGCCTGACAACCCTCTCAGTGAAGAAATTTTTCCTAATATCCAATCTAAACCTCCCCTGGTGCAACTTGAGGCCATTTCCTCTTGTCCTATTGCTTGTTACTTGGGAGAAGAGACTGACACCCACCTGGCTACAGCCTCCTTTCAGGCAGTTGTAGAGAGCGATAAGGTCTCCCCTCAGCCTCCTCTTCTCCAGACTAAACAGCCCCAGCTCCCTCAGCAGCTCCTCATAAGACTTGTGCTCCAGGCCCCTCACCAACTTGGTTGCCCTTCTCTGGACATTCTCCAGCACCTCAATGTCTTTCCTGCAGTGGGAGGCCCAAAACTGAACACAGGACTCGAGGTGCGGCCTCACCAGTGCCCAGTACAGGGGGATGATCACTTCCCTGTTCCTGCTGGCCACACTATTTCTGATACAGGCCAGGATGCCGTTGGCCTTCTTGGCCACCTGGGCACACTGCTGGCTCATATTCAGCCGGCTGTCAACCAGCACCCCCAGGTCTTTCTCTGCCAGGCAGCTTTCCAGCCACTCTTCCCCAAGCCTGTAGCGCTGCACGGGGTTGCTGTGACCCAAGTGCAGGACCTGGCACTTGGCCTTGTTGAACCTCGTACAATTGGCCTCGGCCCATCGATCCAGCCTGTCCTGATCTCTCTGTAGAGCCTTCCTTCCCTCAAGCAGATCAACACTCCCTCCCAACTTGGTGTCACCTGCAAACTTACTGAGGGTGCACTCGATCCCCTTGTCCAGAACATTGATAAAGATATTAAACAGAAATGGCCCCAATACTGAGCCCTGAGGAACACCACTTGGGACGGGCTACCATCAGGATTTAACTCCATTTACCACAACTCTTTGGGCCCGGCCATCCAGCCAGTTCTTTGCCCAGCAATGTCTCTTTGTAATGGGATGATTATCTTATCTTGATTGTTTTTCTTTGAAAAGGAAACAATGAGATTCTTCTCATGTTGAGCCTACTGCATTTGTACCAAGATCTGATTGAAGAAATGGAGAATGCATTGCTGTAGTTAAATCCCTGCATTGATCAGGATAGATCAGTGCGTTGGGTGGAAGATGAGCCAAGACCAGTGACTCCTCAGTAGTTTATGCATGGCAGAGGTGTGTTAACAAAGAGCTTGTGATCACTGTACTCACCCAAATTATGTATAACCATATAGGTATAAAATGCTCCAGGAAAGTAAGAAATAAGAGGTCAAGATTTTCTGGCAGCAGCTTTTGGAAGGAACAGAGCTGAGATCTGCTATAGCTTGTGAGAACTTGGTCTACTCTGTGGTGAACAGGAGTCTTATTTAAATCTCATGAAACTGGAATGTGCTGTAGTTTTGTCCTTCCCAGTCCTAGGGTTAAATCTGCATTTCCTTCGATGTCTCTTCAGCTAACATGAAAATAACTTCCATGTGTCACTTCTTCTCCCTTTAAAAATAGTTGGAGTTCCTTCTAAATTATGTGCAGTATTCAGAATATACCCCCAAGATACAAATATCCCCAAGCACTTGAATGTAGGTTTAATTTCTTCATTTCAATGTGTTCTTGAGAGTTAGAGGACCTGCTCTGTTCTTTCTTCAGTGATAAAGAACAGCAGCCTCCCGATACACAACCAGTGTCTTAAACTCCCGACGCCTTTCTGAATATTAGTTTTGATAAGTTATTTCACGTTTCTGTTACATAGACAAAGAAACGAGGAGTGAGGTGAAGTCCCTTTGTGGGGAGCACAGGGAAAGCTGTTTTTTAGTGTGGGTTGGGACCCAAGGACTCTTGTCTCACAGGCCTGGTTTCTGGCTATGACTACACATTGCGAACCAGGCTGTCTTTTGGCTGCCCTGCCAGTAATCCAATCAGGAATATTTGGCAGAAAGACATAGAAGTTACATTGCCACACTTTTTGTGAAGAGTTGTAGGAGAGAAAAGAGTCGAACTGAGGGAAATGCAGGAAGAATTGAGTCACCGCCTGCTCTGAGAGGCTGCCAAAGCTTGGCCAGTCCTCCAGTGCTATCTGGAGAGGGTGCTGTCAGTCCCTGGCCAAACCGGCAGGAGCTATAGAGAGGAGACTGAGCTATGGAGAGGAGACAACAAGGGTGTGAACTAAGTAGCCTGAGCTAGGCATGCAAGGGTGGACTGAAGGTATTGCAGGGTTCTGCCTTGGTGGGGAAGAGTTGCACTGAGCAGCAGAAGGGATGCAGGAGAAAGGACGGGGGTGCTATGATGGTGCTGCTGGGGAAATGTAGGGCATTGTGCAGGACCCATTAGTTGTGCTGCCCGTGGAACAATTTGTAATTTAGGAGCTCTGTTTACCATTCAGAGAAAGAGATGAGAAGAAAACAAGGGTGCCAGAGAATAGTTCTCTTTCCTTTTGTGATGAAGTGGGATTTCAATGAAGGGCGCAAGATCGCATTTAGGGCCAGTATAGCTTTGCAGGCTCTTTCACCAAGAATGTTTTTGTTTCTTTGAAGATGAGATTACTAGATTCTGACAGAGCTGTCTGTCTCCATGGTAGCAGAGCAGACTATGGAGGGGACAAATGCAAACCCAAGTTTTCATTTCAGCTAACGTTGTTTTCTTAGGACTTGCCTGCACTGGGACATTCTGGAATGTTAAAATGAAATAAACTCATGCACATATGCTAAGTTGTACTAAACCTCTGTGTGGACGCTCTCATTCATTGTAACTTAGGTCACTGTATCTTAGCCTACCATGAAATAAAACTGGCTTTCTTTTGAATGAAAATATAATAAAGCCTCACTTATGTACATCGACTAGTTAATTTGTCTTGACTAGACATTTTCCCTAGCATCCCCATGTAAATGAAGCCTTACGTGAAGACAGTACTGAGGCCATATTGTTGGGCAATGAAGATCCCAAGCTTAGCTGAGATTGGTGTTAGGGTACGATAGGACCAGACACCAACTTCTCCTTAGGAAGCCCTTGTTAACACAAATGTAAAAATATCTGCTTCGTGATGCAAACAGCCACATCTATTATAGGACATTTCAATCTGCCTTTTTGAAGAAGTTTGTAGTGAGGCAATTCCAGAAATATTTGGAGGGTTCATATTTCCTTGATCTTAGCCAAATTGGTTTCAGGCCTCATTATGGTGGGGAAACTATAAGACTGGCTGTCTTATTAGCTTACTGGCAGTAGCCACAGACTGAGTTTACATATCAATTATCTACAAAAAATAGGGTCAGGAAATTTAGGAGATCCATGATAGACAAATATACTTCATGGGCAAATATGTTTCACAAATGTACTGGCATTTCTTTCAATGTAGAAGGTCATGGTGAAAATGACAACTGATCTTGTGTTACAGGATTTATTGCATGATGTATGACAAGGTGGAATGAATATGGAGTCTCATCAAGACAAAATATTATAGAAAGGACTCCACTAATTGGCACAGCTCCAAATTTCCCATTTTGTGTTAATGGGTAGATCATGACTTTGAATATGTCTTAAATACTTGCATTTAATTAATTCTGGTCTTTGAAAATACAAAAAGCTACAAATAACGTTGTGTCAGTGATCACAGCTATAGGTACTCTTGCTTACCTAGAAACTCAGAAACGTTTCCCACAAGAACAAGAAATAGGATAATTAAGATCTTCAATTAGTTAAGAATGCATTTTACACTTTCCATATCAAAAGAACCTCCCTCTCAGTCTGAAAGGGCATTCCCACAGGATGGCGAATGTAGGTAACACCCTTGTTCATAAGCTGGGGCTGACTGTATCCCCAATGTTAATTGAGTTCTGAAGATGGAGATGTGGGAGAAGAGTCAGCAATAGCTCTTTGAAAGATCTAGAGCAGAAGACTCCAGATCTGCAGTGTTTGTCAGCCCATATGAGTATGTCTGTCTGGACCTGGACAATATGTTGTGTTCTCTAAAGAAAAATGTTTCTCTAAGCCCTGAGGAATGTAAAATGAGAGGTAAAGGGAGAATCAGGAAATATATGGGTGCTTTCTCTAAACCAGAGCAGAACTGTATGGATCTTGTTCTTTTTCCAAATCATTAGCTGCACTCTAGAAATCAAATTAATTTTTTTTCACCAACAGAAAAGGAGTAATATTTAAAGGGATTAGTACTTAACAAATAGCTGATGCTGAAATGTTGAAAATAAGTGATCAAAAGCAGGAGATTCTAACTAGAATAAAATTGTTGCAATGAAAAGATCAAGGCAGAATTAAAAAAAAAAGTAAAGAAATACATTATACACTGAGGCCACCTACTGGGTATTGTTGAATTAGCAGATCAAATGGTAGAAAAACTAGAAGAGTCAGTTGGCAAGAGGCCAAAACAAAATAAGAAAACTATCTTGCTCTTAAAAAAAGCCCCGAAACCCAAACCCCCCAAAATCAACAACAACAAAAAACCAACCTGAAAAAACCAACCCAAAAACCCCGAGAAAAAAAGATATAAAATCTATGCTCTGGAAACTCAGATTTTTTTTTGCTCTTTCAAGAATAGTTTCCGAAAAAGAAACTGAACTTGTTATAGGGCTTCATTTTTTTTTGTGGGTATCAGTCCTCCGAAGGGATGTTATAATTTTTTCCAATGATAACATTGTCCCTTGTGCTCTAATATAAGCGACATGGCTGAGCTGGTGCTCAGAGGAATGCAACTCCTTGGATCTGGATTCTGCTATCCTAGCTGGAAAGCCTATCTTCATCTTTCTCCTTTGTAAAATCAAAGTAGTTTGTCCTAAAGAAATCTCAAAGACAACTTTAAAATGATTAGTTCTGATGCTTTAAACTAGTCCTCTTCAAACCAAATAATAGAGTTCATCCATGATGGTATGGTAGGAAAAGTGCATTTTTATCTCTTGAAGTGTGGTCAAGATATTAGAAATGATGACTAATCATTATGTACCTGAGTGATTCCTTTTAACTTTATTGTTAAAAAGAATTTAGTATCGGAGTTTGCTAATGGCAATTTAAGGCAAAATTGCTCTGAGAAGAATGTAGCAGTTCCCTTTGTTTTTCAAACTGGCAAATTTAGTGTGTATTCCTCAGCTTTAATGTACAACTGTTCCTGAGCAAATTCATCAGTCCAGGAAAGTCTTGGGACTAAATGTCAGTGCAGAGTCAGGGGAGTATGACTGAGTGTAACACACTTTCAGCACCATCTCGAGGAGAACTTCGTGTGAGTGTAGCCAGACTGTAAACTGGAAAGATTTACATGAGCTGAATGTTCTTGATGTCTGATCTTTTCTACCACTTGACTTGCAAAAACCTGTCTAAGTAGTAGAGTATTTGGGGAAGATGGAATGCCATAACCAGAAGATACCTGCCTTTTAGGCACTTCTCCATTCCTTTTCCTTTCCACAGCCTTTCCCTCTGTTGGCATGGAAAAGTGTGAATGACTAAAGAATGTGTAGAAATTTGGCTATTGATTTCAGTGCAAAATTCACAGTGAAACATAGTCTAAACAGAAAACTCTTATCTACCACCTGTATCAATACAATCTGTAGCAATGAGTTATCATAAATGTCTTACAGTAACACCAGATTTTAAAGGAATCAGGAACAAAATATCAAGGATTTGGCAGAGGAAGATTCTCCTTCATTTCAGTATGGAAAGTGGCATTAAACTAATTTAGACACTAATGTGTTGCGGGTAGTGCTCTAGGCTGCAGGTGGAAGCAGGCTCCACACAAGGTCCTGCTAATGGTCCCCCACTGGTGGCAAGAGCAGTGCTGTGGCCCCAGCCCTGTTCTACGAGCCCCACTGCGGCTGGTTGGTAGGACGAGGACTTTGCATGTCCTGGGAGATCATGGCATAGGAAAGATATTGTGGTGCTCTGCTGTAAATGTGTGAGAGATGGGCTTTGGAGTGTCAGAGGGTAAAGTAGGAGCAGGCAATGCTGGGTGGGGTTTGGCTCATCTAAGAGAAATGGGTTTGAGTGGGATGAAAAGAAGGTTAGCTTCCAGGCTGGCCCTCTTAGGGACTGTAGGAAGAATTCTGATTTAGTCATTGCTGGATGCGTTAAAAAAAACTGGGCTATGAAATTTAGAGAAGAAATAGAACTGAACTGAGTGGAAAAGAGGAAATTTCAGCCTTCCTGACAGAGATGGCTGAGGCCTACTACTGCGATTGCCCCAGGTAATGGCGTTGGAGGGAGCACAGTGCACCTCCTCCTTTCAGCCTGTATGCACAGTTCAGTCAGACTCTGAAAAACTCAATTCAGCAGGAGAGCTTTCCGTCCAGTAGGACAGGGCAAGAGACAACCTGGTTATCCAGCAAAAGCTTGGACAGTTTTGGCTTCAGTTGCCATGATTTCTGCTTCTGGTTGTTTTGTAACTAAATAGAAGTGGAGAATACAGAGCTCAAGAGCTTATTCCACAATTAAAAATGAACATGATATAGACACAGATACAGTGATGGGGAGAAGTCTGAGTGAAACACATACTGTCTGGACCAATGATAGGGGAGAGGCACCATTTTTCACTCAGAGTGTCTGAGCAGTGCCCTGTGCTTGCTGGTGCTGAAACATCAGAAGGGGGGAAAGCACTGGCAAGGCTGAAAGTCTGCAGTGTGGTTTTCCAGGCATTTCACTGCAGATTTATAGTCAGTAAACTTGGCTTCTGAATTATAGGGATGTACTGAATTTTTTTGCTGGCTTCACTACGTTGCTGATCTTCTGTGTACAATTTTTTCTTCAGAAAAGTTTCCAGTTCCTAGGGAATGGATTGTAGATTTAAGTTCTGTTTTCTTCACTGCTGAAAATAGTATGCTGGTCTTCAACTGGTCTGCAAGAGCAAATCTAGCTTTCAACATATGTGCTACTTGGTATTTACTGAAAACAGCTATCAAAGTGATTACATAGTCACGGCCTCATACAGTGTAACCAAATATACTCACAATCTCAATGAGAGACTTTTATCATTCTAAATCAGGTAAAGAACAGATTGTAATGGCAGTGAACAACTATCTGATACCTTGTCATGAGACTGGCAATTTGTGCAATGCTTGAACACTGGCGAATACCCCACTTCACACAATTTATGTTGTAAATCCATTCTCTGTTTAAAAAGAGGATAGTATAGCCAGATGAGTATATTTGACTTCTTAGGATCCTTATTGTCAGAAAGCCACATTTTTTTGCACAGGACACGTTAAGAAAACAGAATTACGCTTCTTATTCTGAGCCATTTTCTGTGCAGTCATCAGTTGAATGCAAGGACAGATGAGGTCTAAAATAAGTCATCACATTTTAGGTTCCTGATGCATGGCCTGACTAAACAAAATCATAATTGCTGACCCATTGGTTAATTCACATTCCTTTCATTGGAACTTTGTCATTAACTGTGTCACAAAAGGGCTGAATCCCATTCAGTGTTTGAATATGTGGTGGAAAAAGCAACCTGTCCATTTTTATGGACACAAAGACATGCTCCTCTATCAGCAGAGGGATACTTAGAGGCTGAGTAGCAGCCCTGCTGGGAAAGACCTGGGTGTTACAGGGGACAAATAGGAATCAAATTTGAGCCAAGACTGTGTTCTGGCAGACAGTAAGGCAAACTGCATAGTGGGCTACATTGGGAGGAGCATGGCCAGCAGGTTGCATGAGGTTATTGTCCTCATCTAATCATCTAGTAACAAGGTGCAGTAACCACAGACTGTGGCCTGGCATGTTCAGGATGGACATTAGGAAAAACTTCTTTATTAGACTGATAGTGCAGCACTAGAGAGTGAGTCCAGGCAGATGGAGGAATCTCCTTCCAATTTTCAAGGCTTAGGTAGCCAAAGCCCTGGCTGACCATGTTGTGTTGAGTGGGAAGCTGGGTTAGAAACCTCGAGATACCTTCCAGTCAACATGTCTATGATTCTGTGATAAGTCCTGTGAAAAAGAAAAGATAATTTTGCCTGCCTGAAATGAAAGCTGGCAAAGTGCAGCTGCACTTACTACAGCCCATGAGTATTTTTCATGTGATTTAGGAATTATTCCAAACACAGTGACATCATTCACACAGCTCTGGACTGTACAATGATTACAAAGAATCACTGCTAGAATTCTTTGGCCCTCGATAGATGTCTATATGGCACAAATTTAAAACAGAAATATCTATGAAGCCCCTACGGTCCTCATCCCAGGTTACTTGCGGATATGTGCTCCATAAACAAGAACAGAAAGCACCTCTGCACTGTGTTTTTTAAATGGTTCTACAGCAAGTGGCCCATGAATCGCAAGAAGGAAGTGATCAGCCACCACAGCCTTCCCTGGCTACCCCGGCATCATACCCTTGGTTTTCCTCTTCATCTGTCAGTGTCTGCATCTGTAGTAGTAAAGAAAACAGCATCAGAGCCTGAGCACTCTCCTATGGTCATCTATACTGCGGTATTATTAGCAGGTTTTGTCCTTACCAGTCAGCACTCTCCCAAACAACGCGTGGCAATGGTTTTGAGGACAGTACAGGCCAAGGATGGTTCCCTGAGGCCACTGCATTTTTGAGAGGAAGAGAATTTAAGTTTGTAGACCTCAGTGACTTGACATCCTACTTATTATTTGCATGCTTGTTGCAACACAAAAATGTCCAAAGTTGCAGGTATCTGCAAGGAGTCAAGTAAGGATGTGATTTCTCAGGTGACTCACTAGACATAAAGAAGATTAAGGTAGTGGCAAACATTGAAGTATTGCTGGTAGAGTCAAGTACCATAAAAACTGCTCATCTAGTGTCCAAGATTATTTAAGAGCTTGCAGCTGTCCTTCTGATGACAAAGAAGCTGTAATGGTACACGTTTGTATCTACAGTACATTTTGTTGCTATTATCACTTGATGTCTCCCAGATGTTTCAGAGCAGATTCTCTATTCACCTTCTTCATGCCACTGTTGATTTCTAGACCTCTTATCATATTCCCAGCTGTCTTCTCACCAGGTTTAGTAATCCTAATCTATTCTACCTCTTCTTTATGGGAAGGCCACCCTGTGGTTCAAAATTATCCTTGCTAGGTTTCTCTCTACCTTTTCATTTCTGCTATGCCCTTTCAGTCATGCTCTTGGTATTCATAATACACGTAATTGATTTTACCCAGTGGCATAATGATATTTTTTGTCTTGTTCATTATTCATTTCCTAATAATTCTTAGCATTTCCTTTAATTTAAAAAAAAAAATATTATTCAACACTGATTATTCAACTGATATTTGATGTTTGTGTTGATATTTTCGTGTAACTACCTATTATGTCTTTAAAATATCACTCCCTAGTAGTAATAGCCAATTTGGGGCCATCATTAGATTTGTATGCAAAGTTAGGATTGTGTTTTCATATATCATTTTGCATTTGTTTACATAAATGTAATTTCCTCTGCTGTTTTCATACTTAATGACTCAATATCCTGAGGTTCTTCTGTGGTTCATGTTCAGCCCTTATTCTTACATGTATAACAGCATCAGCAGCACACCGTGTCTCTTTCTGAGTCACACCTTTTTGTGGTCATTTCGGATGTGATGAACACTTTGTATCCGAGCACAGGTCCTAGAGATGCTCCATGTAGTTTGTGACAGTTGGCATTTACTCCTATGTCTCCTATTTTTTTGAACAATTGTAATGACACAAGGGCTTTTCCTGCTAGCCCTTGTCAGTGTATTTTTTTTAATCCTGTCAAATGTCATTTTTGAATCGGTATAGACTATGTTAACTTTTTCTCCCTTGTCTGTAGGCTTCTTGATTCCCTCAGAGAAGAATAATAGATCCGTGAGGCAATGTAGTAGCTTCCCTAAAGCATATGAAATTCTATCCTTATTTTGCATTGCTGGTGTCAGTCATTTACAGGAAACAGATATTGCCTCTGCTTAGCATACGTAGAGATATATTGAATGATATGAATGGAAATGGACACCTGAAACCATGCAGAAAAAATATTTCTGCAATATATAATTTGTTTGCTTTGTTTGCACTGCTTTAATAATCTTCTGACAGAATTGCAACAGTGTATACATTACACATTTACCATTCACAGTTTCCTCAGTCAAGAAATATTGCTGATGCAAGTTATGTTTTCCCATCAAAAAATTCCTAAGTAGTTATGCAGAGGCAACTACCCACTGAGTAAATAGATATTACTACTTTTTCTTATTCCATTGCAATGAAGATGTGCAAAATATAAAGCAATGCTACGGAATATCTGTTTTGACCAAACACTAGTTTGTTCTGTGCTGCAAATAAAAAAGTAAAGGACTCTCATGGCTGAAAAAGAATGGGAAAAAAAGTCCTGACAGGCTCATTGTATTTAACTGTTCCAGTCACTAAATCTTCAGTCTTCATTACGATCAGTTAAATGAAGAAAATGAAATGGCAGACATTACAGAGCTCGGGTGTGGACCTCATGTGGACCACATTGCACCCCTGTGGGTTCCAACAAGCAAGCACTTACTCTACAGAAGAAATAGGATTACTTGACCTCAGGACTGGCCATTGACCTACAGAGCCATTTAGCTTGAGTGGCTAAAAGTCACTAACATTAACAGAAATGACTACTCATAGAGAACTAGCATGTTCACACCCTCCCATATCCTCCCACAGCACTTGAGATGGTCAGCCATGAAAATAAGTTGTTTCCTCTGAAAGGGAAGAATGCTGGAGAATGTACTAAGTTGTTCTGAGTCCTTTCCGCAGGCTTGCAGTGATGAATAATTGCTAGATACTACCAGACTCTTTGCATGTGGAGTTCAAGAGCGGTCGCCCTTGGATCATTTTTATTATCAAGCTAAACTGATCAGGTGGCATAAAGTCAAGTACTAGAGAAAGGTAGATGATACACTGCTCTGTCTATTACTTACTCCGTACAACCATGCTGCTGTTTCTGTCTTCTTGGCTCTGTACTTGGACAAAGTTAGCCCAAGGATGAAAACCAGCTGTGTGAAACAGAACCCATGCAAGAATCATGATGTGAGGAAAGCCTTTCTGAGGAGTGCAAAATGCAGTCTACTTTGGAGTTAGTCGATCCACATCTGTAATTGATCAACTGAATCTATAATTTAGAAGTCCTTTTGCATTCCTTGATTGTGCATTCCTTGATTGTGCTAAGTTCGGACATAGCATTGCCCATGAGTAATGCTTTCTATGAGCTTTGATTGGCCAGAAGACCCCATCCCATGCTGGCAGACAGTGACATGTTACTAAAGTTATTCATGCTTCACTTGCTTCCTGGCTGGACTACAAGAGTCTGATGTATTTGGTCACCAGGCTTTTCAGCACTTAGAACAATTCACCTAGCATAAAAAGCCCTCAGCCATGCTGTTTATTTTGACTGTATCATCAGACCTGTCCTCAGCTGTCTACAATCTCTTCCCGCAAAGAAGTCAAAAGCAAGATTTGGTCCTTCTCATCACAGCGGGGTTTCCCACAATGGCCAAAACCATCCACAGCTTAGTGTTGACAACTACATTCATCTGTCCCTGCAGACCATTCCCTTTGCTCCCTATCTTCATCTCAGTAGGGGTATATGCTATCATAAAAGTTGTCTGTCCAGGAGACAGAATGTTCTTGGAGACCATTCTGGGATTGTGGAATAAATATCCTGGGATATAAAGACAGTCACAAACCTGACCTTCCATTCGAAGTACAAGACACATTTATTTGACCTTCTCTAGCAAAAACACTGAGGCACCATATATATTTATAATAAAACCAACTCTACCAAAAGACGACACTTCACTGCCCAAGCATCTTCCCTTGGGAAGAAGATGAGAGAACAAACAGCAGGCAACAAGCAAGAAGTCATGCTGCTTAATGTATTTTGGAATGACTCTCCAATGCCATGCTAGTGAGTGAGGTATAAAGAATTCTTGCAAAGCTGAGCAGAAAGTTGCCTAGTTCCCATGCTGTAAGCTCATCCCGATGCAACCTTCATACCTGCTTCTGTGAACAACATGTAAATGGAGTTGAGAAAGTAGATGCACCCTTTCCTTTAAACACATTTGCTTCTGCCATTTGAACCTTTGCAATACTGCCGTAGGGTGTGACATACAAACTGTAAATAGTCAATATTTTTCTCTTGTAGGAGTTTTTATGATTGAGGCCTAAACCCTGCAAAAACACCCCTAGTTCTCTTCTGTGCTCAGCCCCAAACTCCTTACCCAATGAATTCCAGCCTTCACTCCCTCTACCAGATGCTATTTTTTTTGTCAAGCTTACAGCTTCCTTATCCATGACAAGAGCTCTTAGGCAGACTTGGCAAACACGTGAACACACAAATGAAAAAAGTGATCGTCATACTGATAGGAAAGCACAAACCTGAATACTAATAAAGCAATAAAACTGAATGAAGATAGTGCTCATATCGTTAATCTTCTGCCTTTTATAAGAATTCATCTTCCTTCATCTTCAACCTGTTGAGAATTCAGTAGAAACTTAAAAAAAACCCACTTAAGTTAAAAGGCATTTTAGTGTTAAATAGAGTTGTGTGCACTTAAAAGAAAAATGTGCAGTGGACCAACATCTTGGTAACCTGGTGACAGAGATTCCTGCCAAAGTTTCATGAAGGATTTGTGCGAGTAAGTGAATTTCCATGCCTCATTTTCAGTCATAAATAAATAAGTATGAACTCTGTCTCTGGACAGGAGCACCTCTTTTTCTCGTCATTGGTCATTTTGACCATTGCAGACAGTGCCATTCAAACACAACTAATAATTGACATATACTACCTTTTTTCTACAATAATATAGTTTTGTAGCACTCCTCACCAAAACATTCCCAGTTCAACTGATAGCTTCACAGCTTATTTTGCAGTTACTTAACTCAGATGGAGATTTACTGAACGCTAAAAATCAGGCTGGAGATCACACTTCTGGAACCTTAGATAATAAAGAAGGTAGGTATCAAGTCTAGCCACCATTAATTGAAGCTTATTTTCTTTTAGACTCTGAGTAAATTCCAGAGTCATCATAGAATCTTTCCTGGCACTTTACTTATTCTTTATATGTTCTTACCCTTTCCTAGCAGGTCTCAGTATGAAGCCTGCAGGAGTCATTATCCCATACCGACCCACTCCACCATGTTTGCATGCCATCTTGATTTTCCAGCTTCTTCGGATGTGGGTCAGAGTTTGGGATGGTGGAGCCAAGAGGTATGTTGGCAGAAGGCAGGTACAGCTGATAAGATGCCCGCTGCCCTTCTCAGAGGCAAGATCTTCCTTTTGCAAGAAACTTTTTCTCCAGGCATCCTCTGCTACAGTTTTCAGAGGTCAATAAAAGACTGAGACACAGCAAATTCATTTCAGAAGTTGGCCAGGATACTGGTTCTCTATTACGGGATGAAATGTGAATTGCATTGGGATTGTCTTTAGTTACTTTTATGCATCTAGAATACTCTGGGACAGAAACTAACATTCTCTGTATTTCAATGTGAAAATAGTGAGCATGTTATTTGACCCTGTGCATAACTGTGTGCATATCTACGCATGCTGGTATGGAATTTGCAGCTGAATGCCACAATACGAGGAATTATTTTTGTGATTTCTTTCTATTGTACTCTAATTTGAGAAATTACAAGTAACTAGAAAACAAAAAATTTTTTAGAATACTCAAAAAGATAAATCTGATTAAAGAAGGGAAACTTCAAAGCAATCGTTTATTTTTGAGGATTTCCTTTTTTCTTTGTTTTATAATTGAATCAGCTGAGAAAACGAGTTTCTAGAGAGGAAAGAAATTATGCCCACTCCATAATAGTGTATTCCTTCTTTCTTATTTGATTATTTAATTATATGATTGTTTGCACTCAGATATTTTCATGGCCTATTATTTGAAGGCACTTATCTAACACCCTCCACAGCTCCCTACATCATATAACAGAAGGCAAGAAATTACAAACAGGAGAAATTCTCAACTATTTACTGACAGAGTACACAGTTTACAGAGCTGTGGTGGGTTGACCCTGGCAGGGTGCCAGGTGCCTACCAAAGCTGCTCTATCACTTCCCCCCGCAGATGGACAGGGGAGAGAAAATATAACAAAGGGTTCATGGGTTGAGATAAGGACAGGGAGAGATCACTCAACCAATTACCGTCACGGGCAAAACAGACTCAACTTGGGGAAAATTAACTTAATTTATTGCCAATCAACCAGAGTAGGGTAATGAGAAATAAAACCAAATCTTAAAACACCTTCCCCCCACCCCTCCCTTCTTCCCAGGAACAGCTTCACTCCCAAATTCTCTACCTACCCCCCACCCCCGCAGCACAGGGGCATGGGGAATGGGTGTTGTGGTCAGTTCATCACACTTTGTCTCTGCCACTTCATCCTCTTCAGAGGCAGGACTCCTCACACTCTTCCCCTGCTCCAGCATGGGATCCCTCCCATGGGAGACAGTTCTCCATGAACCTCTCCAACGTGGGTCCCTTCCATGGGGTGCAGTCCTTCAGGCACAGAGTGCTCCAGCATGGGTGCCCCACAGGGTCACAAGTCCTGCCAGAAAACCTGCTCCAGCGTGGGTTTCCCACGGGGTCACAGCCTCCTTCGGGCACCCACCTGCTCTGGCGTGGGGTCCTCCACGGGCTGCAGGTGGATATCTGCTCCACCGTGGACCTCCCTGGGCTGCAGGGGGACAGCCTGCCTCACCATGGTCTTCCCCACGGGCTGCAGGGGAATCTCTGCTCCGGCACCTGGAGCATCTCCTCCCCTCCTTCTTCACTGACCTTGGGGTCTGCAGGGTTGTTTCTCTTACATGTTCTCACTCCTCTCTCCGGCTGCCATTTCTGTGCCTCCTGCAACTTTTTTTCGCTTCTTAAATACATTATCCCAGAGGTGCTACCACTGTCACTGATGGGCTTGGCCATGGCCGGTGGTGGGTCCGTCTTGGAGCCGGCTGGTCTTGGCTCTGTCGGACATAGGGGAAGCTTTTAGCAGCTTCTTACAGAAGCCACCCCTGTAGCCCCCCCATTACCAAAACCTTGCCACGCAAACCAAATACAAGGGTTTACACAGAGATTAGTTAAAAGCAACTTTGTGTGAAAGTACTTCTTTTACTGTTTTATATGCAATGAGTAAGTATATATTAAAATAACTTGCTTTTTTTTACTGTTTTGTAAGGAAGAGCTAAGAGTCCAGCTAGATTTACTGTAAGACTCAATGTGAGTTGTGCGCTTTTAAAAAATTAATGAATAGAACTGTATTTGTGAAAGAATAAAGAGCAGTCAATTTTCACAGCATCATTTTGTTTAACAGACATTAAGAATAACATCCTGGAAAATCTTCATTATCATACAGAAAATACTACCTAAACAAGGACTAAAACTAAATAACTCATTAATTCTGCTAATGACTAGAGAAGTTTAAATTACTAGTACCAATGTTTTAATACTATCTAGTTTCAGTCCTTCGTTTTCTGAACAATGATGTTATCTAGGTGGTTGAAAATCCCAAAGTAATTAAAAATGAGCATTATTGTTTTCCTTGGTGCAAAACTGAGATGGCAAATACAGAATTTCTGTTAGGCCATAAAACTGGAGAAGTCACCTTCTCCTTCCTCATCCCCAGTAATCCAATCTAAAATCAGAGTGGTTAAGTCATGCTTCACAGTATTTCTTTATGTCTCTGGGTTTCATTTTTGTTTTGTTTGCAACGTTGCACAGGAGGCAACAAAAGTAGATGAATCCATATGACCAAGAATACAGGGTAGATGCAATCACAGAAATTGCTAAATTTCTGGCATTTAAGATCTTCAGAGCCATTTGCTTTCAGTTGTTTCTCTTGCATTGAGTGAATCTTCAACAAACCGAGTAATTTCACTCAATGAAGGATTGCAAGGTAAATGAAAGATATTAGCATCGCTTTTGAAGGTGCCAAACTGAGGAGAAATTTTTAGTTAGCCCTAAAAATATTGTATGCTCCCCTCACTAATGATATCTGAAACCCCCTTAATTGTGTCTAAACCCTCCTGTTAAATTCACAATATCTATATTAACATATAGTTATTGCAATATGCTATTTAGATATTCTGATAATACTATCTTCTTAAGTCATAAAGTTGATGATCTTGCATTTACATTTTCAACACTGTTCTTCATGATCTATCTGACTTTCTCAGGTTGCAGATGAAGAAGGACCCTGACTTCAGTCAAGCCCTGTAGTTGAGAGAACAGTCAGTAACAGAGGCTTCAGAAACTGGGAATTGTTGATTCCTCCCTCGGAGGGCATTTTGCCAGAGAATTCTGCTTGAGACTCATGGAAATTCTTGGTCTAAATATATGCATGTATGGGACTGGAAAAATATATACGAAGCATGTGTTTCTATAGGAATCCTATTCACCTAAAGCATAACAAGATTTGAAAACACTTTTTCTTTGTGACTCAGATTGAAAATGACCGTGAGCTTGGCAGTCTGTTTTATCGCACATTTTTACCAGGTTTATAGTAATCGATATTTGCTAATCAATATTTGGCAGAGAGAAGAAAGAGACCACAAAAAGGAAAGACACATTCTTAAGTGCTTAAGTAAGAGTGTGCTTGTGTTTTTCCACTTGAACTTCAAGTGTGATCTTTCTGACGGCATAGTCCACGTCTAAAGTAGAAAATGAAAATGTGCACCTGATAAAATAAGAGACGGGGATTTCAAAAAAGTGTGAAGTTTCACATTCAAGTTTCCTTATTTTAAAGCAAATTATTTCAGTATCGATTCTCCAGTCTCACAGAGTTCCCTCTCAATAAAATCTGTAGGAACAGCTGCAGACATTGTGAGATTTCAACAATGAATAAATAACACTTCTTCCAGAGCCTGGTGAAATTTATAGGAATTTTTCCCACAGTAACTGACTTGTTCAAATGTTTACTAACTCATGCTATGTATAAATATTCAGGGTTCTACTTCTGTAAATGCATGCCTAACCTGGGCCAGCTGAAGGCTACTCTCCGTGTTCAGCTTCCTGCAGTGATACAGACACTTTTCTGGGAAGGCAGACTTAATTTGCGCACACGCATACACAGAGAGAGCTCAAAATCTCAGCAGTTCTCCAGACTAGTTACCTGCCTTCAGGTCTTTTCAGTGGCTGTGTGAGGAATACATGCCTGCAATTGTGATTGACAGTTCTCAGCAAATTCATTAAATACAACGTGTTAAAAAGCTGAAGCTCATGGCTGATGAGCAGTACTGCTGGGACAGCCTGATGACACCTGGACCATTCAACATTAACTGGGATATTGTCTGTCTAGGTAACTAAAAAGGATACCAGAGCTCCTGGGAAAGCCCTTTTGCTTTTTTGTGTTACGTTACACACCAGGAGCTATAACATGCTGTGAAATACTTGTGCCTTCCAATGGCAACTGAAGTAAAAGCGTGAAGAATTGCAATGTCATTTGATGGGGTGTTCAAACTGAATCTAAACTTGATTGGGAGAAAGCATTTCTTCTTCAAGACTGAAGCATATAGGGAGTGTACAAAGATGTTATTACAAATGTATGTAACCATGCAGTCAGTGGGTGTCTCTGCCCCAGAGAGCTACACGTTAGTTCCAGGTTATCCACATGGTCACTCCAGTTTGGATATGCCAGTAAAGCATATACACATGCAGTACAGGCTTTGCAGAGCCAGTGAGTGACAGGGCCTGTGGATGACTGCATCTGTCTCACAGTGTCTGGCCCCCTCAGGCAGGTGCACAAAAGCACCTATGGTTTTTACACTGCATGTATACACAAGGACATATTTTTTTCATTTGTTTCTGAGGATATTTGCCGAGTAGCTGTTCTCCACAGGGAGCTTCATCTGCTTCATGAGAAGGAAGAACTAAGCCTTCCTGAGTGCTAGACCTGGACCATAGGGACATCCCTGTTTTTTGATGCTCCTGTACATCCTGGATGTCTTCATGCTTACAGCAGGTCAAAACCTCCATTCAGGACATCTCAGCTATGTAACGCCAAAGGAAGCCTGCACTGGAATGAGGATGACAGGAACTGTCTCCTGCAGTGGACCCTAAATACATGACTTTTCAGTGTAAATTAGACCAGTGATTTATTTGCCTCATTATCATGCACTGGAGGACACTATTTCTGTTGTGTGCTCATAACTGTATCTTCATCACTGTCGTGGTTTAACCCCAGCCAGCAACTAAGCACCACGCAGCAACTCACTCACTCCCCCCCAACTCAGTGGGATGGGGGAGAAAATCGGGAAAAAGAAGGAAAATTCATGATTGAGATAAGAACGGTTTAATAGAACAGGAAAGAAGAAACTAATAATGATAATGGTAACACTAATAAAATGACAACAGCAATAATAAAAGGATTGGAATGTACAAATGATGCGCAGGGCAATTGCTCACCACCTGCCGACCAACACGCAGCCAGTCCCCGAGCAGCGATCCCCCGCCCCCACTCCCACCAGTTTATATACACTAGATGTGACGTCCCATGGTATGGAATAGCCCGTTGGCCAGTTTGGGTCAGCTGCCCTGGCTGTGTCCTGTGCCAGCTTCTGGTGCCCCTCCAGCCTTCTCGCTGGCTGGGGATGAGAAGCTGAAAAATCCTTGACTTTAGACTAAACACTACTTAGCAACAACTGAAAACATCAGTGTGTTATCAACATTCTTCTCATACTGAACTCAAAACATAGCACTGTACCAGCTACTAGGAAGACAATTAACTCTACCCCAGCTGAAACCGGGACAATCACTCTTAGCATAGCTGATGCACAAGGAGCTGTGGCTCTCCATCCCCAACTCGTCTGCATTTTTCTGTGTTCATCCTTCTCTTCCCCCTATAAAGATTGGGCAACCTCATTGGCTTCCGTTATTCCATGTTACCAGGTGTTGCCAAATTTGGCTCTGTCCCATGTCTAATCTTCTGGATCCAGCAGTCTTCTGGGCATCTCTTTTTAAATATCTTGCTGCACTTCTATAAAGATTTGCCCTCCCCATTTCACTCTCGTGCCCAGTCTTTTCTTATTGCCAGGCTTGCAATTAATTAAGGTATTATTAAGGCTGTTGTCAAAAACCTTAAAGAAGGAATACAAGAAGTGTCCCAGGCATATGAATGACTCCAGGATGCTTTAGAAGGTGTGCATGATTTTTCTGATACACAGGACCTTTTTCTAAAAAAGCAAAAGGGTACATTCAGCTCAAAACCATGACAATTTCACTTAAACTTTGAAATATTCATGAAAAGGTATTGCTTTCAATATACAGATGTTGTTATTCAGTAGAGGGCACTCCCTTGTGCACAGTGCTTATATGGCACAGTATAGCCAGGCAAGATCTTAAAAGTATCAGCTGGATTTAAGATCTTACAGTTTTATAACAGTGTTATGTGAATCTGTTTCCTTTAAATTGCTTTCTTGCTGCACAACAATTGTGCCACTGAAAGGTGAACTCCTCATTTTGGGGGCTTGTGAAGGCAGGGGATTGAAGAAGGAAGTGAAAAGAGGACGGACCCCTCGGTCTCTTCCAGTGGTGAATGCTTTCGCCGTAAAAATGCATGCCTCAGTTTGAACGGGAAATATAAATCACCGGCAATTGGAAAAAAAAAAAAAATAAAGAACAACCCTGCCTTTTGCCTTTTCTCTACAGGGCTTGAGGAGCAAGTGAAGAGGCTGTGAAATTACCTCTTACAAATGAAGGCATGGCAGAGGCTGCCGGTGGGCCTGCCAGCAGCCCCGGCACTGCCTCCCCTCGCCGGGGGTTTCCCCTCTGGGGCTGGGGCCATGGGTGCTTCCCAGCCCCGCTCCTGCCTGCCCGGCTGCCCCCGAGGTGCAGGTGAGACCCCTCGCTGGTCCGGTGTTGGGGTGTACGGCCTTGCTCGGGACTACAGGCGTGCAGCACCGTCCCCGTTAGGAACTGGGGGAGCGTGCGGTTCCCTGGGTGCCAGGGAACTGGTTTAGGGCAGGTTTAGGTTTAGGGCAGGGCTGTGGCCTCTCCCGCCCTCTGTGATTTCGGGAGCAGCTGGTGAGCTAAAGGAAGATCCAGCCAACACGGTACTGTACAGCAAATGGGACAGTGTGTGGGATTGAAACCGGGCTACAGGGTTGCAAACAGGTGGGAGGACACCCTTGGTGTACAGAGGTGTGTGGGATGCGGGGTTACTGCCAATGCCCTTGTGCCAGGGCACGCTCTGAAGTTTAGCGTACGGGCAGCTACCCGTAGGTATGTAAAGCTGAGTGAGTTAGGTCAGTGTCCAGGTGCCAGGCTCAAAGGGAGCACAACATGTTTCCTCCTTCTTGCCCACGTACCGCTTACCCACAGGAAAACTGGGGTCACCGGAATGCATGATGACCTGTTGATCCAGCAGCCCCAGGTCACTGGCAATAAACTGCACATCTCAAGTTTGAACCCCTCCAGTGTGTAGCCAGGTAGAAATGGTGAGTACAGAGTTTAGGATCTTTGTGTCTAAGATCAAAAAACCCGAATGGGTACAGCTTGCCCATCGCTCTGGCAATGAAGTCTGACCAATGCAGGGACAGCAAGCAACCCACCACCAAATCTGAGCCCTCTGCTCTTCAGCACTGTGACGTTGCACTGTAAATGGAGGCAGGCCACAGGGAGGGTCTCCCAAGCTCTCCCTGCCAGATTAATCACATTTAAATTGTTTTCAAATTTATAATGGGTCATTGAGTTCCTCTTTCCTCCCATATTGTGGCCATGGTGCTGTCCACACCACCACAGGGAGTCGTGCCTTCAGGCAACTAACCTGAAAACGTTGAGCAGTTTTCATCTGGGGAAAAAACAAAACAGTTGGTTTGCCTGAGTTTAGCTGGTAGCTAACTAATACCTCTGCACTGTGGGTGCCTGGGACACAAAGGTTCCAAGCAAAGGAGAGAGTGAAATAAATGATTAAAGTGTCCTTAATAACCTTAATGTCATCACAGTATTTTGTTCACCCTCTGTTCCAGATCAGTAACAAATGCATAAAATGAGCACAGCCCCCAGCACACAGGGGTTTCCCCAAGCAGCCCACCTCCACTCTGGAAATCAACTCTTTGCTCTTACTAGTTGTCCCTACCTTTTAGGCAGTTGTTTATCTACACAAGGACCTTAATTTTCTGTTCTACAGCAGCTTAGGTTTCGTAAGTGAAAAACAGCATTTCTAGTTAACATAGAATCTTGTAAGATACCTCGCCTGGTTTCAGCTGGGATAGAGTTAATTTTCTTTCTAATAGCTGGTATAGTGTTATATTTTGGGTTCAGTATGAGAAGAACGTTGATAACACACTGATGTTTTCAGTTGTTGCTAAGTAGTGTTTAGTCTAAAGTCAAGGATTATTCAGCTTCTCGTGCCCAGCCAGCAGGAAGGCTGGAGGGGCACAAGAAGTTGGGAGGGGACACAGTCAGGGCAGCTGACCCAGACTGGCCAACGGGGTATTCCATGCCATGGGACGTCATGCCCAGTATATAAGCTGGGGGAGTGGGGGTGAGGGTGTTGACTGCTGCTTGGGAACTAACTGGGCATCGCTCAGCGAGTGGTGAGCAATTGCATTGTGCATCACTGTATTGGGTTTGTGTGGCAAGGTTTTGGGGGAGAGGGGTGTTACAGGGGTGGCTTCTGTGAGAAGCTGCTAGAAGCTTCCCCTGTGTCCAACAGAGCCAATACCAGCCGGCTCTAAGATGGACCCACCACTAGCCAAGGCCGAGCCAATCAGTGACAGTGGTAGCACCTCTGGGATAATGTATTTAAGAAGCGAAAAAAAGTTGCTGGGACACAGAAACAGCAGCCAGAGAGAGGAGTGAGAACATGTAAGAGCAACAGCCCTGCAGACCCCCAGGTCAGTGAAGAAGGACGGGAGGAGATGCTCCAGGCGCCGGAGCAGAGATTCCCCTGCAGCCCGTGGGGAAGACCATGGTGAGGCAGGCTGTCCCCCTGCAGCCCAGGGAGGTCCACGGTGGAGCAGATATCCACCTGCAGCCCATGGAGGACCCCAGACCGGAGCAGGTGGATGCCCGAAGGAGGCTGTGACCCCATGGGAAACCCACGCTGGAGCAGGTTTTCTGGCAGGACTTGTGACCCTGTGGGGCACCCATGCTGGAGCACTCTGTGCCTGAAGGACTGCACCCCATGGAAGGGACCCACGTTGGAGAGGTTCGTGGAGAACTGTCTCCCATGGGAGGGATCCCACGCTGGAGCAGGGGAAGAGTGTGAGGAGTCCTGCCTCTGAAGAGGATGAAGCGGCAGAGACAACGTGTGATGAACTGACCACAACACCCATTCCCCATGCCCCTGTGCTGCGGGGGTGGGGGGTAGGTAGAGAATTTGGGAGTGAAGCTGTTCCTGGGAAGAAGGGAGGGGTGGGGGGAAGGTGTTTTAAGATTTGGGTTTATTTCTCATTACCCTACTCTGGTTTGGTTGGCAATAATTAAGTTAATTTTCTCCAAGTCAAGTCTGTTTTGCCTGTGACGGTAATTGGTTGAGTGATCTCTCCCTGTCCTTATCTCAACCCAGCAGCCTTTTGTTATATTTTTCTCTCCCCTGTCTAGCTGAGGGGGGAAGCGATAGAACAGCTGCATGGTGCTTAGTTGCTGGCTGGGGTTAAACCATGACAGTACCCTAGCAATTTGCATGATAATAAAGAGATAAAAAAACTCAGAATTTGAACCCAAACTTCACATCTTCATCAGTATTTTTCATGACATGTTTACCTTTCTGAAGTTGTGAATAAGAAATGGGAAGCAATTCTTTTAGCCAAGACCACACTCACTAAAGCTGTTTTAGAAATGGGAACTACTCATTCCTAACCTCAATAGCATTTCTGAGGATAATATCCCATAAAGCGCAAAAATCTTTCATTCAGCATTGATTTACACAGAGAATGAGTGACGTGAGACAGATTTCCCCAGAGCAAAGCTGTTTACCTAAAATACTAATTTAAACACCTGTAGCTAATTCAATAGTCATAGGAAAGACATCTGGTGTTTAATTGCCTGCTGCATTCAACTCAGAATCTATTGTTTCCAGCTTGCCCAATTAGTACAAATTCAGAACTTATAAATAATTGCTATCTATGAAGTAAAGAAAGAAGGAATAATCCAACATATCAACAGCACTGTGATGTTTTGGTATTATATATAGTTATAGCATATACGTAATTTTTAATAAGAATTTAAACCTGTATATAATTTAGCTATATCCTTCCTGTTTTGTGATGAATATTAAAAATCCAAATATTTGAACTCGTATCACTAAGAACATAAGGTGGAATTCCTCTACCCCATATTTAAACAATTAAATGGACACCTCAGGACAGGAAATCCATCCAAACTTCCTCATCTGCTGGTAGAAATAAATAGCTGCAAAGTAATTTGTGCTGTCAGAAACCAATCAGGCAATGAAATGAGCAGCTTCGGTCTGCCACCTCACCTCCAGATAACCAAAATTAAGTGAGACGGATCACATACTGCTGTGGGATCATTCAGGTGAGCAGACACATTTTAGTATAAATAAGTGAGTGCTGCATAGTTAGGTCTTCAATTTAAAGTGTGCTGCAATTCTAGGTAATCTACTTTGAATTTAAATTAGTGTCATCAGGGAATATTCCTTCTGCTATTTAAACTCAGGAGAGCACTTCTGTGATAGTCAGTGATGAAAAGGAAGATGTTTACATGCAAATAAAGCAAATGACCTCATGATATTAACAAGTGAAAATTGGGAAAGACTATAATTGGTTTAATTAATATTCTTCATTCTGTTTTTTTTGTGAGGACAAATAGAATATCTGGGAATAAATGCCATAGATGCATTTAAGATTTTATTTATTAAATCAGTTTCACCTTGACAGGTTTTAAAAAAAAAAGTTTACACAAGGCACCAGAAACCCCTGTGTTTTGCCCATTTTTGGTCCAGTCAGAGAATTTTACTGACAGGGAAGACAGCTTTGCTGCCTGTCTCATGGTTGTGGAGGAGCATTTTTCAGAGGAGGAATCATTGCCTCCAAACCAAAGGAACTATTTTACCTGTCCTGTTTGTGCTAAGAATGGCAGTAACCAACTTCAGACTGACCTTCCCTTTTTCCGAGTCACTTATTCCTTCCTTGGTCCTTTTTTCTCAGTCAGGATGGAAAGAGCTAACTGTGGACCAGTGTTAGGTGAGGAATTTATTAGGAATTAAGTATTGTGGGAACACTTCTAGCTTAAATGGAAATGTGTACAACTACTGAATTAGCCATTTTAACAGAATATTTCTGTAAAGGAGTACATAGTCTGGGGATACAGTGTCATCCAAGACCTTTCTGATGAGGCAAGATTACATATGTCTAAAAGGACAGCAAGCTCCTGATTTTTTTCCCCACATTTGTGGGGACGCAGGAGGTTGCTGGTAGCACAGACATGGTCTCCAGCACGTTCCAGTGTACATTGGGAGCTGCTGAATTAAACAAGACTTTCCAGGTGGTTGATACTGGCTAAGGCTAGTCCAATTCAAGGTGACTGGGTCAGGTTAATGACTATTTGAGTATAATTTGAATGATGCTAAAGCAGGGTTTTTTTTACAGTAGAATGCATTTTTTAATATATCTTAAACCCAAGAGAAATGCTAAGAATCTTTTGCCGTTTGGACCAGAGTCACCTGTGGGAAGACAGGCACTGTGGCAGGCCAAAGACCCAGATGTTCTGGGAAGAAGAAGCCATGATGTGGACATCAGCCTTTGCCTGACCTCTCTGTAGCTGCGGGAGGTACCCAGGTGGGGGGGGCAATGATGCCTCAGACGTCCATGGTAGCCCCACCTCCAGTGAGTAGGGAAAACTGGGAGGCAGCCTCCTGTTATTTGATGTGACATACATTACAGGCATCTTTTCTAATACCTGGGCATTTCTGAGCAGTTTCACCTGCTCTAACATAAAGGGGGGAAGTGTGGCTGTGTGTCAGCATTTGTGAATGGTGACAGAAAATAGTCCCACCGGTGTAAGGCAGGAGGAGTTCCCTGGCCAACCTCGAGCTCTCCAGCCGCCTCTGCTGTCCGCTGAATCTCAGCATACTTCAGGAGGGGTCCGAATCCTCTGAACCTATGCAGAGGGGTTTTTCTTGAGGGGGAGGAAAGAGGTATAAAGCGTTAGGTGTCTTTTTGTAGCTTTCCATGCCTTTCCTTCCTCAGATACCTGTCTGTAATCCAGAGCTACTAATTTATTCTGCCAACATCTGCTCAGGATAAATCCCCTTTCTGCCACATTCTTAGCACTTTCTACCAAAATCGTGACACAAGACTGTAATTGCTTGCTGTCCTTTGGTTAAAGGCGTATTTCAGGGAAACAAAGGAAAATGTTCTCCCATACCCGAGAGTTGCGCATTGATTTGGCACAGGTGATAAAAAGATTTTTTCCATGTAGCTTTCTATTTTGTTGCTTTTCATTGCTCTTGTTGTGGCTTACAGTTTTAGGTAAACTGGTTAGTTCTTTCTGACTCTGAGAGGCTGAAATAAATATATCTGGAAACAAGTATTCCTTATAAGAAAGAGTCTTTGAAGTTTTTGCTTCTAGTAAGTGGGCTTCATTTAGTAGCTGGAAGAGTTTGAAAATGGATCTTCTCATGTTTGCAATCCGTGGAATGTTATTTTCCTGTTATATTTTAGCAACATTTAGGTCACAGCCAGCAAAGCTGAGGAGAAAGTGGAGCTGAAGAGCCAAGCGAAGGCAAACTGTGCTGTGTCCTTGTGCTGTAGCTGTGGTGAATACCACAAGCAGAGTTTTGCCCTTGCTGTGCCACCCAGGTATAAGGCACCAGCTAGACTGAGACACTAATACCATCCTTGTTCCTAGTCACATCCCTGAAACGACAGTGTTACCAGGCACTGCTGCTGATACACATTTGACTAAACATAAAAGAAAAAAGCAGAAGTACATTTCCCGCTTTTTATTCTTTCTTGGTACGCTTTGAAAACTTTGAGTCTCAGCCAGCCAAAGGGGAAAACTTCAATTTTTACACCTAATTCTGATCTTTGACCAAAGCATCTAATCTATTTTATGGGAAAGCTTAAGGTAAAGCAGTTTCCAAGGCACACTGGACTATCTGTTAACAGACACAGTTTAAGTGTTGTTTACAACTTCCTTGTTGAATTAGAAAAAGATTATAGTCCTGTTTGTTTAATCCCCTTTTCCAAATGTCACAATTTAATAAAACATAATCTTAGCAGATGTAGTCTTCTAAGGAATAACCACACATAAGCAAGAAATCCCTTTTTACCTGTGTGGCCCTCCTCCCTACTCCTGCAGCCATGCCAGTAGGCATACATTCCTTATGCTTCATTTTCTCCAGCTTAGCTAAAAGTCCCTCTTTTTACTTTCTTTGTCAGTGACCTAGAGCACTAAGGTAGCTCCAACTATATCACAGTTTAAGGCAAGCTGCCTTTCAATTCCATCTGAAGCTATGCTTCTTCAGTAGTGCTTTTTCTGTCTGGAGGAAATATGGATGATACAGAAGCCTCAGAGAAGACTCCTAGGGATTGAAGTGTCTCCAAGGTAATTTCACATGAGAAAAACAAAGGATAATTCTTTTATAAGAAAGCAAACAAACCAGAAGCAAAAATATTTCATTGAAACATAAAAATACTGGGACAAAAAAAGGCCTTGTGCACTTAAGAGCTAAATATGTCCCACCTCTGTTTTCCATGCAATGCTAGTTAATGCTAAATGCTTCTTCCTCATGTTTTCCCAGAAGGATGACATTTCCTATTAATAGTACAAGAGAAACACTATACTGCAAGTGTAGTAGTCTCAAATTCTCCTAATATTAATCTTCTGCACTTTCCACTTAGATATTTTAACTGGTTATGTTAATAAGTATCTGAATACATCTATGTTGCAATAATAATAAAGGAGCTATTTTAAAGATATTTTGCATTTGGTGGAATACAAACCACTAAAACTAATAAATCAGCATTAGCATAATTAGATATGATGCTATCTCCAAGCTGGAAACCTGCCTTTCGTTTACAAAGTGCGTGTGATGAGAGTTTATCCCAACAATGCATCACTTGCAGTTATGTGTGGTTGAAGTCACCTAAGTTTTACATTGTGAGAAAGGTATCACGATTCACAAATAATGTAAGTTGTTCCTTTTGTAGGAATTCTGTCTATTGCTTCTGCTGATATATAACAAACTTGTTTCTTTCCCTTCCTGATTTTTACTTCAGTTATTGCAGTGTCTTCTGACTCATGTAAAAGTATGTGCCTCCTTTGGAAACAAAATTGTAAAAAATGAAAATTGAAGAAAATCATTAATTAGAAAGCCACTGTAAAGTCTTTGCATAGCAAGCAATCAGCTGTCATGAAATTATATATATTAAGGAATTATATATGTTAAAGAAACACCACCAGTTTACTAGGTGGTAAACATATCTGTATAAGGAAAGCATGGTCTTATGTAGCATGGCTTAAACATTGAAGGGAAAAATTTTTCTTACCATTTCCACTCCCACATGAGCCCAGACTGTGGGTGCTCACCTCCTGCATTCAAAGGCATGGTTAGAGTCATGGCTTTTCTCTTGACAACTGCTAATTGATGTGGGGACTCTAAGATTTACCAGTTTAGCAGTTAAGGCACTGCTATTCCTTCAGCTTGCAGGGAGAGGTAAGCTACAGATAACAAAGGACTTCAGATAACAAGGCAGACATCAGGTCTAGCCTGCTTTCCTACTTCAAGCTTGTTTGCTGTCAGACGCTAAGTAGCCTTCAAAGACCTTTTCAGGACTATCACACTCTCTGGCTTCTTTCAAACCCTTTTCCTATTCTGGAAGAGTATCTATCTTATTCCTTATTTCCTGTTACCTCCCAGCCTATCACCCCAGGCAGACAGGCAGCATTGCTGACTCTTGAGCCAATTCAACTTAGCCCATTCTCTTGCAGAAAAGAAAGTATCTTTATGTGTATAAATGTAAGAGAAGAATATATATGCTTGCATCTGCATGACATTTGTATTTCATTAACTATAGGAAACAAAAAAAAAGTGAGAAAGGAAGCATTAACTAATGTTTTAAAAAAGATGATTTTAGCATCCTTCTTAAAGGTTAGTATGTGTGACTCAGCTAGAGAAATTTCAAGGAACTTAAACCTTTTGGGGAAGCTGTTTTCCAATACACATAGACTAGAAGCTACAACCATATAATTTATATTTATCCCCCTCTTTCATATATATGTACTCTGCTTTAATTATATATGCGCTCTCCTTTGACACTAGACCTTTGTATCATTCTTTGTAGGACAGTTGAATCTTGTGTACATTCTGTAATGTCCCAAACTCAAGAAGCACATCAAAGTATATTATGATTGAGCTGAAAATTGTATTAGGCCTTTTCCATTAAAATGAAAACCAAAGGGATTTAGAACTGAGTTCATACCATCCATTTTACATATACTCATCTGGTGATGAAGTGCCCTGAAAGCCTAGCCTTAGCAAGGCACATGCAACTTGGCTGACTATACAGTCAAAAGGAAGAGTAAAATTAAAAAAATAAATTGCAATATAGGGAGATGCCTAGAACTAACCCACAGGCAACGCTGATAGCATCTGAAGAGCTATGGAGCCATTAGTGTCTTAGAACATGGAAGTATTTCACAAGACTTGCGTAGTTCTTAATTACCAGGTCAGATGCCTTAGATAATGGAAGATATTTGAATTTTATTCCTGGATACCTTGTCTGTTTGTGTGTCAACATCTCTGTTGTTTGTACTGGGCTTATCACTGCTGCTACTTACAAATGCTTTTTCTAGAAGGAGCTGAGTTTGTTAAAAGTAAATAATTTAATGGTGTAAGATATTTTTTGAGTAATTTCTTCATATGTAACTCATGATTTGCCTGTACTTCAAAAAATTTATTTGTAAGACCATAAATATCTAATTTAAAATGCTACTAATTTAAAAATGATAACAGTGAAAAGATAATTTTCAGTAATGATTTTTTTAAGATTTGTGGGTCTTTTGACTAAGCAATTGAGAAATGGAGGAATAAAGCAACAGTTTCTGTCCTTTCGTCATCTTTTTGTCTCTCATAAGTGACAAATAGAAACAATACATTTACACATATGTTATGTCACACTATTTTTTTGTGCTTCCCAGATTACAAATGCAGATATCGGACCAGCAAATGTGTTGTGTAGGACAATTTGATGAAGAAGTGCCTTTAACCATCCTCCCACAGCTTGGGGGAATGACAAGGAATGTTTCAGGTGAAGAACTGCTACAACAGTGTAGTGAAAAAAATACCCTTTGAGATTTCTGAATCTTCCCTCCATTAGATAGGAGGGCTGCCCTGCTATCTGGGGAATTCAGTTGACCCAAAGTAGACACCTACATTGTACACACTTGTAGACACAGGCTTTCTAGACTTCAATGCAACAGCGAAGGCATTTCTGGGTATGATTCATCTCATCCTAAACCAGACAGCAATAAGGAATCAGGTGAATGGTGACTTAAACGGCACCCAAAATGCATATTGGAAATACTAATGTGTTCATTTGTTAACCACATTTCTGAGAAAGAAGAAATGGAGTAAGTGACAGAGCAACCACTGGAATGCCACTTCCACCGGCACAGTATATTTGATCAATGAACACCTGGGAAGCATGGCGTTTATGAAAGCATCGAGCAATGCCTCACGACTATTTAAATCACTGCTACTTCAGGCAGTGCTGCCAGCTGAGATTAGTTAATGAAATGGATGGCCACCTGATCAGTTATTTGGCTTCAGCAACAGTTCTGTGCAATGTTAAATGGCAATTAGATCTGTATTCATGATTGTTAAAATGAAAACAGTCATTCTTTATTAGCAGTCTGTGGCATCCCGAAGCATCTGAAGTATTGAACAGAAGCATTGTATTGACTACAGAAAGAAGCTAGAAAAATCCATAAAAGTAATCAACGATGAATTTTGATCTGTTAGTAACTGCACTCTTTGGATTGATTTAGGCCTTTCTACCTCATGAAATTATATGAAGTATTGAAAATCATGAGATAATATAGGAAACAATAATGTTTTTCTAGGTGTAAAAGGAAAGAGATGACAATTCTATTTCTACTTAGCCTGAAAAATTGTATAAGAACAAATCCTCCTTGTCAACAACTTTGTAATAGTGAAAAATAGGGGCAGTACATTTATCCATACTTTATGCCACTTTCACTATTTTTTTGTGTTTCCCGGAGTACAAATAAGGATATTGGAAGAGCAGGATTAAAACTTTTGGTCAAAGAAAAAGGTAGTGACGGAGAAACAGGGAATTTCCTGACTTCCGTCTCCAAGTCTATTCCTCCACAATTGTCCCATTACTTGTGGGAACTGTGAACTAAACAACTTTCCACATAAAAACTAAGAAGAAGATAAAAGTTACTCATGAGCAAGACTTCAAATACTGCAGGATTTGAAAATATGCTTTTCACTGTGAGTTAGTGTGTAAAACTAACCTCAAATCAGCTTTCAGTATCTTAGAGTGTCTTTTTATAAAAGCTGTCCTACTAAAATAATTTCCTTTATTTCTTCTACTCCAGGTAATCTTGCAATAGATTCCCCAATTTCAGAATTACTGCTCTATAAAATAGGAGAATAAGGTAACACTGGGAACTCCTAGTATTTAGTAAGCAATATGCCTGTAGCATGTGTTTCAGCAGTAAGTGAAATTAATGGGAATCTTCCCCGCAGGGAGTAACATATTCAAATACTTACTTATGTGTGCTGCTCTGTGGTCTGTGTGCAAATGCATCTGTAGCCTTTGTGAAGGCTGGGAGCATCTGATGGAAATGAATTGTCCTTATCTGGTATCCCGAGACCTTTGGCTGGGTTTCCTGCAAGCACCAGCATCTTGGTGGCATGCAAGGGAACCCTTGCACACAAAGGTCTTCAGGCTGGCCCCTGTGTTATGCGGTCTTTCCCCATTTGTTTCCTTTGGTCTTCTCTTTGACTGTGCTAGTCATTTACTCTCTCAGATTGGTTTCACTCTTCAAAACAAATCCATCAGATAACTTAAAACAATGAGTTTTCCAGGCTGACATTTATGGAAGGTGATCGAGCCTTTGGAAAGCCTGAGGTTGTTCTGGGCATGTTTTATAATTTAATGGGATAATGCCAATTCAGGTGATTAAACAGAACAAGCTATTAGAATTTCTGGGAAAGTCCAGTTGTTTCTATATGTGCTGCAAGTTACACCTCAGTGTCTCTAAGCTGTTGTTACATGCTTAAGTATACAAATGAAGAATTTCGGCATATAGGAGAAACTGCAATGATGACTTAGCAGGAATATAAAATTAATTTAATTGGATGGAAACACTTCTCTCTCAACTAAAAGATGAACTAAAAATGTAGGAGGGCGTACGTAATATATCTCCACCTCCATGCAATGGCTGTCTTCACTAGTGCTGTGTATTTCAGATGGTTTTCCTGATTTGGCTGTGACAGTGCCCTATACACCCAGAAAGGACTGCAGACATTTTGGGTCTGAGCCGAGAAGGCTACTGCGTAATGATGTCTATGGTATAGTGTATCGTACATTTCTATCATACATAGTACAAAATTCTCTGCTTTCTGCAGATGCTTTAAAAACATTCTTTCTCCAGAAGGAACTTTGATGCAGGGCAGGAACTAAGCTGCACTGAGCCACCCAGCCTGTGGACTTACTGGGACAAGGTGCTACAGTGACCCTATCTCTCTTCTTCATGCTCTGGAAAGAAGTAGTCTCAGGGTGCCGTGTACCACCAAAAACACCTGAGCCCTTGCTTGGGTGCTCAGGGAGAGTCACAGAGTGGCACTGAAAGATCCAAGACGTTACAGAAATTGCTGAGAAATTAAAGTTGCATGTGGTTGCCACTAAGATTTATTTAAAGATTTTTGTTAGATTACAAGGTGACCTAGCATCATTCAAATGTTTGTTTCCTCAAAATGCTTATAATTTGAATATGATTAATGTTCTTTACAAGATAGCCCATACTACAACTTCCTCTATAAGCAAGATATGCTGTGAAAAGGTATGTTGTACTAATGGGTATAAAACAAGAGCAAGAAACTGTATTTTATCTGACATCACAGATTACCTCTCTATTGATGCAACAACACAGGTAGATTCAGCCAATGGCTAATCTGCCTAATCCGCTTGTCTCTTCTTCATCAGCTTTGCAGAGAACCAGGAGTGCTCCCAAAGGGGAAAAAAAGAAGGTAAACTGCCTTCCAGTCCCATTTGCAGCTTCAGTAGTAACTGAATTTCTCCTGCAACGTTTTTTTTGTGTGGAGGAATTATGAATAAAATGAAAGCCTCAAAGAGGGAAAGCACACATTTCTCAGAAGTTAGTAACTCTGAAATACTTCTTAAGTGGCACATTATATTTCAAACAAGAAAAGATAATTTTGAATTAAAAAACTGGAACGGCATCTGATTGCATCTTCTGAACTTTAAGAGGAAGGTCTTGGTTTATAGTTTTAGAATTGTATTACAGGATCCATCACACTTCTTTTCTGTCCAAATAAAAAATGAAATATTTTCCTGGTATTTTCATAGGAAAGAATGAGTTACTGATTTCTAGGGCTGATAAGAAGATCTAACAGATCACTGTGAGACTTAGAAAGTATAAGCTTTACAAAATCCTTCTTGAGACAAGCAGATTAGCCAGAAAAAATGGAGCCAAAGAGAGTCCTTGGCTGAGATTGCAGCAATACAGAATAAGGTTCTGCAGGGTGGCTATGCAGAGTAGGTGAAATATGCCTTAGAAAATAAAGCATTGTTTCCTTTATATTGTTCTTAATCTTCTCATGTCCTGTGTATATAGACAGTAAACTTACAACCACAAATGTTGGTGGCAAGGTTTATATATTCTAGTTAAAGAAACTATAAAAAAAAAGGTACTGAAAGGAGAGCTTTTACAATGTGTTCTTTGGCTGCAAATATTTCATTCTGACATACTAGATTTTTAATGATGGCTAGTCCACCAAATCTTAATGTCACTAACAGGTAACTACTTCAAATGGGATCCTCATTTTACAAAATGTTTTATAACATATGTCTCTTGCCTCATGAGCCCTGTTCATAAGCTCTGCAGCACAAACAACAAAATTATGTATTAAGCATATTCAGGCCCACAAATATAATGTCATGCCAGTTTGTATAGTCTCTTGTAACCATACTTAAAAACAATCAATCATATATCTAGAGCCAAATTGCAACATTCATGTTGAATAAGGGAATCCCAATATTCAACATATTTGCTTGCAGTTGAGAAAAGGATTGTTACTTGCAGGGAACAATTTAGACTTTGTTCCTGTTTCATTAGTAGGAAGAAAAGCATGTTTAAATTACTGATCACCTAGAGAGTTTTTCAAAGTATAAATCAATAAACCTTGCTTTCCAAAGAGCCAAACTTCAGATAGCTCTCTCCTTCTCTCAGCTAAAATTGTCCCCATAATATCTATAGGGTACATGAAAGAATTACTGTATGTATGTGTACTTTGAAAACACTGGGATTTCAAAAAATAGGTTTTTAATTGGAGTGTGCCGGAAGCGATCTTGTAAGTATGGGGTTAGATGAGTACACTAGAAATATGGTGACAAATGTGGGCAATAGGTGACGGTTCAAGGTTCTCTTTAATTCCTTACAGTGGAGTTTTGTAAACTGTGCTTTGTAGATTCCCTATGCTGGTCTGCAATTTATTTATTTATTTTTAAATTAAGCAGATTATGAATGTTTTATGTTAGCATTTTCTGAAAATTTGCATGAGGTTTGACTTTCATCAATTAAGTACCCTCACATACTTTTACTTAATTAATCTTTGAACTTTTGCTCTTGGGGAGTTTTTTCATTTAGGACCTTTAGGTTGTAATTTCATTTAAAGACAGTTGAAGGACATGGGTGTGACTTTGCTACTAAAATAAGAAGAGATTTTGCCCAAGAGCCAGCCCATAATTGTCCAAGAATACATGAGGTATTCATCTTGTCTACATTCCTCTTCCCATGATTTATAGCAGAGTTATGTTTCACACCAACAAACAGGCTACCTCATTAAAGTTTCAGTCTCTGAAAGCAATACAGTCCATGCAAAGTTGTTGCTTGGTCACTTAACGTAATACCTATGTAATTTTAAATTGTAATGATTTTTCAAAAATTACTCAGAAAATTGTCAAAAATTTCTTGCACAGATTTCTCACAATATTCAACAATTCAACAATTTTCTAAGTAATTTTACTAAGGTCACTGAAACTAAAAAGAACTTGTGTGGGCTAGTTTGCAGGTCCAGATTCAGCTGCTGACTTCAGGGACCTAACACCTTGAACACAATTACCTGGCCTCAGCAGGGTGCTTCAAAGCTGCATAGGAGCCTATAGGGTCAGAGAAGGGAGTCAGGTGCCTATGGGCTTCACCAGTCTTCAACATGCAGCTGCCTACAGCAGATGCTCACCGTAGAGCCTATGTTTATAAACTGTGACTCTTGCATTGTAGGAACGTTTTACAAAATTTACAGAGGCAATTAATTACCGCATAAGTAATTTCTAGAATGGATTTTTTTCCTGTCCACTTCCTCTGGTTGTGGGACTTCATCATCTTTCTGAGTAGGCACATGATTTTTTGCCACCGCTACAGTTCTACAAATGCTCTTTCTAAGCCACAGCCTTTGACAAAAGATCCGATCTTAGCCTCTAGCCATAGATTAAAACTGAGGCACACACATCCCGTAGAAGTGTGTTTAGAAGAGCACGCTGTGACTAACGAGGAGCACGGTAAGTGGCACAGCACTGCACACACTTTATGAGCGCTCGCTGCAGCTCACCCCTTTTCAGGACACAGGCTCCCCACGCAGCTTGGCAGCCAGAGCACATCAGCCCACAGTGCCCTTTTTCATGTTGGCTTTGTGTGAACTGCAGTGCTATTTTAACCCTGAAAGGGAAATATGTTAAATGCTTCGCGTTTTCTTTTCCTTTCTGCATGAAGAGTAGTGCGTTTTTCCCATGCTTCGAGATTTTGCTCAGAAATGGAGAATTCAGAGTATGAAATGAAGTAAAAAATCCCTGCCTGGTCTTACTGACTTTTACTGAGAGCTCAGATAAAAGCAGCATGCCATCATGAAATGAGAGAGCGGACTGTGGCTAAAAGTCAGTGACTAAAAGACAGTTATGAAGAATTAAATTGCATGCTGACCGATGTCAAATGTCATACAAGAAGCAAATTTTCTGTCAAAGAATAAACATGATTCAAAATTAATTTTCACTGAAATTTTTCAATTAGATGGCACTCAAGGTCTTCAGAAGATTTTGGTTTCAATCTTTTTTCATCCAATTGGAGGCTTTATCCAAGCTGTTGGTGATCTTAAGGCAAGATTTGAAGAGTGATACCATTTTTCTAGGAATGAGACTGATGAGACAAACACTGAGTTAGCCTTATGGTTTTTTAGAAAAATGTACTCTATAAATAAATAAATGATAAATTCATTATATGTCCTCAATACTTCTAATGCCTAGCAATAACACATTTGGTGCTCCCATGTTATAAATGGGGGAAATGAATGACAGATCAAGCAATTTTGTGAAAGCCCAGCCAGCGGTGGAGGCAGTTGCTGGAAGCAGACAGTTCTAGGCCAGGCATTGCTCCCAGTGTACCATCCCAGGAACATTTTTAAAATTTCTATACCCAACTGTAGCTTAAGATGTATATTAGAGACAGAAGTGGCCAGAGAAATGCTATTCACCTAGATTATTAAAAATTAAACCCAATGTTTCTTCATAACTGGGTACATATAACTGGATTGACTGCAGGAATACTAACTAAAGGACTGTTTTTACTAAACTTTCCTGCTGATTTTGCAGGCATATGGCAAAGGAAAGAAGGCAATGCTAGAAGATGAGTCGCATTCTTACATTTTGAAAGCAAGAAAGTGTAAAGTCAGAAGAATGATTAGATAAAACTTTTGCTTTTGAATTGCATCCATGATCTTGTGGGCTACATACTCTGCATCATAAACAGGAAGAAAAGGTGGTTGCTGGTGAAACAAGAAACAAAGCATTATGAAATTGTAAAACTTTACTTTTGAGATGTAGTCTAACATAGAAATAATTTAATTAAATAATTTAAGAATTTTTCCCCATCCCCTTAAGTAGTCTTGAAAAGGAGTCTCCAATCTTCTTTGTTCCTTCTATCATCAAAATAAATTGAAAACATTTTGGTGATTTGCGCATTTTAATGACTAATGAGTAACTTTTTGTGCAAGCCGTGCTCAGACCCTAATAAAGTTAATGACCACAGTGACTGCGGCATTGAAAACTTCCCAGCTAATCCATAGTATATGCTGTTCTATGCATGACAGTTCTGCCCTCCACACACCTTCTCCTTTTCTACTGCAGATGTTGAGGTGGCAACTAAATAGACCAGGACCAGGCCTGTTTCCAGCCAGGAAAAATGCTGTGCTCTGCATAATCTATGCTACTACAGGATGATGAATGGTGGAAGCAGGAGCAGAGCACTGAAAAACCAAGATAACTGGTACTGCACTACTGCAATGGCTAATTAGGTGCCTGCAGCCTCTCCCATCACTACAACCATACAGCCACCTACCAGATACTACCACCACAGCTATTCTCACTCAGAGAAGTATAGTACCTGCTAATACAGACAGTGGGGCATTGTTAATAATGACAGGTCATGGGTATCCTGACAGCCATAACTGTAATCACAGTGCCAAAATTACTTGGGGCAGAGAACCTCAACAGAAGTGCCCATTCTACTGACAAATAAGGTTGCCTTAAATACTGCCGTGCATCCTGTCCTGGTTTCAGCTGGGATAGAGTTAATTTTCTTTCTAATAGCTGGTATAGTGTTATATTTTGGGTTCAGTATGAGAAGAACGTTGATAACACACTGATGTTTTCAGTTGTTGCTAAGTAGTGTTTAGACTAAGTCAAGGATTTTTCAGCTTCTCATGCCCAGCCAGCAAGAAGGCTAGAGGGGCACAAGAAGTTGGGAGGGGACACAGCCAGGGCAGCTGACCCAAACTGGCCAAAGGGGTATTCCATACCATGTGATGTC
>NW_010973294.1:3847474-3872804 GCF_000737465.1 Haliaeetus leucocephalus | reverse complement strand
CCCACTGGGTGGGGGGGAGTGAGTGAGCGGCTGCGTGGTGCTTAATTGCTGGCTGGGGTTAAACCACGACACATCCCTAACCCTTCCTTGACTGTGAGGTTATTACACAGTCCCTGTTGCATGTCAGTTATTAATTGTATGCAAGACTTGGATTTCTTATGTCAAAAGACATAGTTGTATGTGCCAATAAGGCAAAAATACTGAATTGAAAAGCAAATCAGCTTTATAATAGCTAGAGACTGAATATGGCATGTCTAGTGAGTAGTGATTATTTTTTACATATGAAACAGTACATGATCTAAATTTTACTTACTGCGTTTGAAAAGCTTTAGCTAATTCAGTATTAATAAAATAAGGGCAAATTATTGTGGTTTTAATGGCTTGTTTTCCTGCATGATACATTTCCGAATCTAAGGCTTCCATCATTCCAATGATTGCATAATTACTTCCAGCATAATCTGAAAAGTCAAAAAAGAAGAAACATCCAAAATATGTCAAAACCACCACAGTCAGTGTTATATACAGGATTTAATGTTTTGTAATACTATTTAAGCCCTGATATTACCTAGTTATATAATTAGCAGTCTTGTAATTAGTATATTAAGGATGCTGTGCATATTGGTGATGCTAACTCTGAAGGTTAATGGCTCTTCCCCTGATTGATGCACAGTTGTCTAAGGATAAGATTAATCCTTTCCAGAGGACTTTTTTTCAGTGCACTATAGAAAGAGATAGGAAGATGAGCTTAATCAACATTTTATGTACATTTCCAGATACTCATATACAAGCCAGGAATTCTTTCAGTTCAGAATGTCTTCACCCTTTAATATCACAGGTTACATTTTGGTAACAACTATTTCTAGTGGTAAACTCTAAATACCCTACTTATAAATGCTGCTTCAACCTATTACTTCTTCTGATTTGCCCTGCAACTACAGTATCATTTTGTTTGCCCGGGAAACCTAAATCTTGTCTGATTTTTATGGTTTGATGAATGTATGGAACTCCATCCTTGGAGATAATAAAAATTTGCCCTCACAAGGCTCTGTGCAACCTGATCTAAGTTGGGACTGCTTTTATTTGGGGATATGGACCAAATGACCTGCAGAGATGCCTTCCAACCCAGATTATTCTACAGTTTGCAACTGTAAAAGAACCTTATTTTCATATAGGAATTTACATGTGGTTTCCTAAGGCTTTTTCAAATGTGTGTGAAAATAGTTTTTATATACAATGAAATCCAATTTTGCTAAAAGTGTAACCTCAAAAACTGGCATCAGAGACAGTTTGTTATTCTTCAGGGATTCACCCATATTGGAACCATACAACCTAAAAATGCATAGCTAAGGTGTAAAAAGTTATAATGCATGGATGGGCAGGTCCACTCTCACAAACCTTACAGTTAAATGATGAAAGCTGGATGTTACTTATTATCAATACCAAATCTGACCCAATGATAACAGGTGGCAAACAAACACTACAGTAATACCATCAATCAGCAGAAGAAACAAGAGATACTTATTTTACTGAAGTTCACATTCTCATAGGGTGACCTAGGAGATACAATCAGGATGTCAGAGAGGTTTGAGGAGACACTGCGCAGCAGACCCAGGCAGATGAAATAGTCAGAACTGTAGCAGGCAGCTCACTTGAGGGGAACAGCTGAGAATATAGAGCTGTTAAATAGTTTAAAACACAGTTAATGCAAATTAATTTTAATGAAAATTCTGCCAAAATGCCTTCTTGACCTGAAAACCATTTTCCAACTAAATGTATAATTCCAGGTGTCACCCACGTATGTTTCAGGACTCTGAACATTCATCTGCAGAAAACCTGGCATGAGAAAGTGTTAGACAACCCATATGCAGGGCTCCCTTCCACTGCATATTTACGAGCTGTATTGCCCTTCTTCTGTGGCGATAAGACAGGCAGCAGTCAGACAGTAAAATCTGCAGTGAGCTCCCTGTGCCACTCAGGCAACATGTCACCACCATCCTTTTCAATGCACCACCACCTTTCGTATCTGCATGCTCTTCCTGAGTGTTCAGTATATGTTGGTATAAACTGCTTAAGCCAAGCATTTATGAGATGTCTAAGAGAAGTTACTGGTATGTAGATCTAATTTGTAATGGCACTTGACGATACTAACCTGACATACTGTAGACTCCTAACAATCCTGCTGCACTGGTGGTGCTAACCAGGTGTCCACGGTTAGAGGTCATCATGGCTGCAAGAAAGGGCCTTGCAAGTCTAAGAGACATATTAAGAAAACCCCTTTATAACCATACACGCCAAAAATGTTGCATTCCAAATTAGGCTTTACAACCCAATTTGCTTTCTGGGGCTTCAATATACAAGAAGCCCAACTGACCTTCTATCTCTGTAAGAATTTATAAATGAGAGACAGCACTTCCTTGAATGACTGCCCTCTATCTGGAGATCTGTCAGCATTAAAATCGTGTTATTAAAAAGCAGCAAAGTTTGTATTTTCTCTGCCTCCTGGTTCCTTACGATTTGAGTCTGAGACTATTATCAAAGATTTGGTACACAAGAGGGAGCTAGAAGTCAATACATCAAGGGAAGCTCAGCTGCCTCTGGGCCCTGTTTGTTACAAACTGAGCTGCCTGACAACTCCGGCACCCCAGACCACCACTGTGGGTGATACTAACTATATAAGGAGGACGCTAGTGTTTTATAAGGGGGGAGAAAAAAGACAAGAGCAGTAACAAATTTTTTTTCAATAGCTGAGGTGTCCTGCAACATCTGTTCGGCTCCAGATGTGTGTGCCTAGTACATGTTTTTTTGGTTGAGGGCCTGTGCTTACTGTGCTCCTGCCCTATGGCTCTTCAGACCCGTCAGGAGCAACACCTCTCCCAGTTCGTTTGCCTCAAGTATTTGGAAGAATTATGTGCTGTGGGCTGGGAAATGGTTAGAGGACTTCTATCTGCAATGATTTTCCGCTGAGAAATGCCATTTAGCGAGGGAGTTGCAATGCTACATTTTCCCCCAATACAGGCTGCTCACTCAGGCATAAAAACAATAAATGCAAGAGGGAGCAAGAGTAACACTCTGTGCTGGTTTAGGCTGGGATAGAGTTAATTTTCTTCACAGTAGCTAGTATGGGGCTATGTTTTGGATTCATGCTGAAAACAGTGTTGATAGTTCAGGGATGTTCCTGCTGAGCAGTGCTGACACAGCGTCAAGGCCTTTTCTGCTTCTCACGCCACCCCACCAGCGAGGAGGCTGGGGGGGCACAAGGAGTTGGGAGGGGACACAGCTGGGACCAACTGACCCCAACGGTATTCCAGACCATATGACGTCATGCTCAGCATATAAAGCTGGGGGAAGGAGAAGGCAGGGGGGGACGTTCGGAGTGATGGCGTTTGTCTTCCCAAGTCACAGTTAGGCGTGATGGAGCCCTGCGTTCCTGGAGATGGCTGAACACCTGCCTGCCCATGGGAAGTGGTGAATGAATTCCTTGTTTTGCTTGCTTACATGCACGGCTTTTGCTTTACTTATTAAACTGTCTTTATCTCAACCCATAAGTTTTCTCATTTTTACCCTTCTGATTCTCTCCCCCATCCCACTGTGAGGGAGGTGAGTGAGCAGCTGTGTGGGGCTTAGTTGCCGGCTGGGGTGAAACCACGACACACTCCCTCACAACAAAACCTCCTAAAGGTCAACTGAGACCCCAAATAACAGCAAATCCCTTTAGAGGTATGAAAACAAAACAAAGATAACACATACTATCCAGATTAGTTTTCAATGTACATTAAGCAGATGGTGACTAGGAATGAAAGCACAACCTGAAGACTAACACCAACATGTGCAGCATAGGATCATAGAATCATAGAATAATTTAGATCTTTAAGATCATTGAGTCCAGCCATAAACCTAGCACTGCCAGGTCCACTACCAAACCATGGATGTGCCTCCCTACAAGTCTGTTAGACAAAGCCTTCTGATGCTGGCAAACGTCAGGAGCAGGCAAGTCACATGCCATCATGTCAGCACTAACTTCAGCCACAGCTGTTACAGATAGAGCATGTTTCACAATACAGTTGCACAGACTTTTGATTTACCAGAGTGCCTTGGCAGGTTTGTGTTAACATTACTGAGACTTAGTGGGGAGACTGTAAAATTGGTGTGTCTCTAATTACAGGATGATTAAAAAAATGTATCTTCAAGGCCCTTCCTATCCCTATTCCAAATTGGGTTCCCCAGGTAGGTGCCACCATGCTGATTTTCACACTAAAATACTTGCTTGTACCATTTGGTCACCCAGGAGAGAAAAAAATACATTACCCAGACTTGTGAGAGGAAGTTGACTCTTAAGGTCTTTTCAAAATCTGCATCTAGAATGTCACAGAACTTTTTCCCAAGCAGTATACCGGCATTATTGATTAAAAGAGTAACATCCCCAACTTCTTTTCTAACCTGAATAAAAAAAGGATAAACAGAAAGCTTTAGAAGGTATTCTTCTCTCTTGTGCTTCATTTATGAAAATGTTTAGTGATATTTGCAATTATTTGTATCTCTACTGGAAATCTAAGTATGTAAGAACTGCTGTACTGCATCAGATCAAAGGTCCATCTAGTCCCATAGCCCTTGTCTCATGGTGGAAAGCAGTAAAAAAAAGACCAGGACTCTGAGATCTCCTCCAGTGTACTCCTCAACTTTTCACACTCTGCAGCTTACGATTTTCCTGAGAGAGATAAGTTATCTATATCTTTGTATTTAATATACCTCCACGATTTCCCCCCCACCCCCAAGAATTTGTCTAATTGCTTCCTGAACTCCAGAATACTTCTGGTTTCCACAGGAACCTAATGTAATGAGTTACAAAGCTTTAGTGTGAACTGTGAGCATGCTTTAATTGCAACCTGAACATTTCTTGTCCCCTATTTCTGGTATTGTAAGAATCCGTATTCCTCAGCCAAGGCTTTTCAACCCCTTTTCTAGATAATTTCTACTAAACAGGAAAGAATCCAGCACAGATCCCTGGGGGATACCAATCCTTTGAGTACAAAAGCATGTACCATGAAATAAATGGATAACATCACTTGGAGAGAAGACCAAAATCACCATTACCTCCATTTGGGTTTCTTATGAAAAGATTTTAATCTACAATTTAGATTTATATCAAAGCAGATGGCCAAGATTTACTTATAGTATTAAGAAACAGGCTTACTGCAGAGATTTCTGTGCTGGCGGCAAACAGTAATTTGATGTCTCAAAAATTATAGAATGACTACAAAAAAATAGAAATCCCAGATATGTTGCTGTCTGGCAATTTGAAAATAGGTGCTTGGATCTGATGCGTGAACATTTGACCTTCCTTGGCTCTGTCAGGCCACCTTAGTGTTCAGTGAAGACTCGTTTGATACTCCTCTGGCTGTGCCAGGCTGTCTCCTTGTGATAGACAAGCAGGGCTCAGATACTAGCACCTTTCCACCTGCACAAATGAATGCATATCTAGACACCGCTGAGTATGGCAGGAATACCCAACTCCTCCTTTGTGGGATATATCTGTACTTTGTCCCCACTCGTAGCTTTTAACTACTCTGTCAGTCCATATGACGATCCTTTTTTTTTTTTTTTCACATGACAACATAGCTTCCCCAATGGCAACATTTTATTGAATCTGGCTTCATTTGACCTGTTTACCTACTACCCCCCAAAAAGTGGGAAGACTGACTTCCATATACAAAAAGTCAAACTGATTATTCTTCATGATGTATTTCTTTAGTGCTCTATTAATTCTTCTCTTTATTATCATTTCTTCCAATTTTCTGTAAGACAGATTTGTAGTTTCTTTGTGTCCTCTTAAGTAAGTGCTCTTTAAAACTGGCATTTTTGCTATTCTTCGTTCCTTAGACACCTGTTATAGCACAGGCCCGCCCCCCGGGATTTCTAGCTTATCAGATCCATATCTGATTTCCTTCAGAATTCCCTAGCGGACACTGCCTAATCCTGAAAATTAGTTGCTGTTCACCAGGTTATTCTAAAACCTCTTCTTTAGGGACTTAGATGACCTGACTTGCTTCCTAGAAAGAAAGCTTCCATTATGGGAAAATACCTAGGTTTTTCTGCAGTGAATATACCAAATAAAAGTAATTAATTTAACTTTTCTGGTATTGTTTTATCTTCTGTGTCCAAGCTCAAGACTTTTCATATTACCAGTCAAAATGTTGCAGGTATTTCCAAGAGTGGAGGAGATTTCTAGCTGAAAACCTCTTGATTTAAAAAAATTTCTGGCTCCATCATGACTGTTCAGTTCATGCAAATACCTACAAAGATGTTGGTATTGTTAACAATAGTTTAGCACCTTCACAGCAATTCCTGAATTTTAAACAGCTCTTTGAGTTTCTGCTTATAGGTCAGTCTGTGCACTTCAGAATTTTCTCTGCTGATTCGGGCACAGCAGATTTGGCAGGCTGGAGCCCTGTGGCTGATTCGGTTAATGTGTTCGGAGATTGAGAATGCACAAAACAAACATTTTGAGACTCTGTTAAACTAAGAACAAACAAATAATTTCAAAATGTTCAGCATCGACAGGAAAGTCCAACAGAGAAATTACTTACTGTGGTGTGTTGACCCTGGCTGAACACCAGGTGCCCACCAAAGCCGTTCTATCACTCCCCCTCCTCAGCTGGACGGGGGAGAGAAAATATAACAAAGGGCTCGTGGGTCGAGGTAAGGACAGGAGACATCACTCACCAATTACCGTCACGGGCAAAACAGACTCAGCTTGGGGAAAATTAACTCAATTTATTACAAATCAACCAGAGTAGGGTAATGAGAAATAAAACCAAATCTCAGAACATCTTCCCTCCACCCCTCCCTTCTTCACAACTTGGGCACAACTTCACTCCTGGATTCTCTACCAACCCCCCCAGCGGTGCACGGGGATGGGGAATGGGGTTTATGGTCAGTTCATCACACGTTATTTTCTGCCGCTTCATCCTCCTCAGGGACAGAACTCCTCACACTCTTCCCCTGCTCCAGCGTGGGGTCCCTCCCACGGGAGACAGTCCTCCACAAACTTCTCCAGCGTGGGTCCTTCCCTCAGGCTGCAGTTCTTCACGAACTGCTCCAGCGTGGGTCCTTTCCACGGCATGCAGTCCCTCAGGAGCACACTGCTCCAGCGTGGGTCCCCCACGGGGCCACAAGTCCTGCCAGAAAACCTGCTCCATGGGCTCCTCTCTCCACAGGTCTGCAGGTCCTGCCAGGAGCCTGCTCCAGTGCGGGCTTCCCACGGGGTCACAGCCTCCTTCGGGCACCCACCTGCTCCGGCGTGGGGTCCTCCACAGGCTGCAGGTGGATATCTGCTCCCCCATGGACCTCCCTGGGCTGCAGGGGGACAGCCTGCCTCACCATGGTCCTCCCCACGGGCTGCAGGGGAATCTCTGCTCCGGCACCTGGAGCATCTCCTCCCCTCCTTCTTCACTGACCTTGGGGTCTGCAGGGTGGTTTCTCTTAGATGTTCTCACTCCTCTCTTCGGCTGCAGTTTTTTGTCCCAGCAACTTTTTTCCTTCTTAAAAATGTTATTACAGAGGCACTACCACTATCGCTGATGGGCTCAGCCTTGGCCAGCAGCGGGTCCATCTTAGAGCCGGCTGGTATTGGTTCTGTCGAACACAGGGGAAGCTTCTAGCAACTTCTTACACAAGCCGCCCCTGTAACCCCCCCCGCTACCAAAACCTTGCCACACAAAACCAATACACTTACATAAGCTTAAACTAATCATTTTGGTTCATGTCTTTGCAAGAAGCAGATAGCATTTATGGGAACAAATTTATGGGAATAGGAATTTAATGCCAATTTAAAATATTACTTCTTAAAGAGATTTGGTCTTGGTATATACTAAAGTGAGTTTTTTCCTTGCAAAAAGGGGATTCTAAAGGAATTGCTGTTTGATTTATAGTATCAATCCAAATAAAGGTCAAGTGTCACATATGAAGTACTGAACATGGGTTGCTCAGACTGATTTTTTATCTTGCTGGGAAGTGACAACAGGTATTAAGATTGTTGAAATTCCTGGGATTCCTACTCCAAAATTTAGGAGTCATAATCAATGTCTTACGTGGTGAGGATCATGTCATCTGTGCTGCCCAAGTAATTGGCAAAGATCATCCTCCTTGAACACTGTGTTGGGTCAGCACGGGCCAGAACACTCAACAACTTGCTCATCTCCACAAATGTACTATTATGGTACAATATATCCTTGCCACCACTGTCCAAGTAATACTATAGTACCACTTGTGGTTCTCAACATCTGTCACTAATGGCCCCACATGGAACTTTTTTCTATGCACTGTTAATGGCTGTGCCCCCAGTGCTGCTAACAAGTATGGGTAAAATAATACCTTGCTGACTGCAAGCATGAGAATTGCAGATCCAGATACTTCCAGATCCTGAATCCAACTAACCCTTTAGAAGTACTTTTCATCGGGAACATTTCTTGAGGAAAAACATTTATTTCAATGTTTCATAGCTGTGTTCAGAAAGAATCAATCTGTTTTGGTTAAAATTAAAAGCAACAACCACAAAACAAAGACCCCCCCTGACAACTCATAGAAAATTAATGTTACACTTCAAGGCTATTCCAAAACAAACTGTCAACATTCACATGTCATGAAATATTTTAGCTAATTTCTTTGAGGTATGCCTTTGGACACAGAATGTCAAAATTGTTACTTGAGAGTCATGTATATAAGTACATATACTGAGAATTTAACAGAAGAAGAATTTATCCTTGGATAAAATGGCAGAGTGGCTAACTGGATTATAAGTGAGGTTAAACTGGAAAATGTTTTCAGGCAGTATGTAGTTTAAGGACAGGTAAATATTAATGATGTTAATTTAATGTCCAATTTCTGGACTTTGATAATAATAATATTAAAAAATAATAGTTTACAAAGCATAGGTCAGCACAGAAGAAGAGTTCTCATTTAAAATGGGCTCCTTCTCTACCTTCCTTTCCAGCTGGATTGACCAAAAAATGAACTGAAGCTGAATCATCAATTTGACTGGAGACCAGCCATATCCTGATGATATTTCTGAAACGATTACACCCCACATCACCCTTTCAGAGCTACAGTATTCTGAACAAATGGATAAAGAAAAGGCCCCTCCCCCCCTTTACAATTTCCATTGTTTGTTGTTTTTTTTATTTATTGATATCTTAAAGAAATTTTAAAGTGTAAACAAGCTAATCTGTGGAGCTAACCTCTGCTTACATAACCATATTCTTAACCTAAAAGAAGTTAGCACCTCTCAACAAAGACTGGAAATGGATAAATCTTGACAGAACAGATTAAACCCAATTACTTTATTGTGAACATAGTTCAAGTTCCATCTAGAAGCTACCTGTCAAAAAGAGAAAGTCATTGCCCTACATTATTACTTCCCTTTAGTGAGTAGCACGGTGTCTAAAAAAAAAATTCAATAGCATATACTATTAAAAAGAACCAAAAAATCAGAAGCAAGAAGCCAAATCAGAGGCCAGAAGCTGTATCTTACCTTGTCTGCCTTTTCATAGACCTTCTCCCTATTGCCACAGTCACAGTGGTAGGCAAACACTCATTAAGCTCCATTTTTTTTGGCTAATCTGCTTGTTTCTTTGTTACCTTCATCGTCCATGTCCCAAAGAACCAAGGTTGCTCCCAAAGAAGCAAAATTTAAGGCAATCTGACTTCCAGTCCCATTTGCAGAGCCAGTAATAAGCACTATTTCCCCAGCAGAAGTTTTTTTTGTGTGAAGGAAATATGGGTAAGGTGAAATTCTCAAAAAATAAAAAATATAATTTCAGGAACTGTAGCATCTTCAGGATGCTTCTCAAGTTGAACGTGATTTTTCAGGCATAAACACCGCTCTTCTGTTATACAAACCCAGAAATACAGTATGTTACTGGCCCTTCAAAACACTGAGATACTGACTAAAAAAAGAGAAACAGCTATTTCTTTCACATTGTTCTTTTGTGCAAGTACAAAATACGTCACTAAAGACTTGTTTTGTGAAAGCTGCCGGCTTCTTACTAGTGGGGTTAAAGCAAATATCTTCTGCTAGATCCTACACACCTGCTGTTTTGTTCCAGAGTCCTGAGCTTCCATCTCGGTTTTTAAAAAGGTGTAGTAACATACATTTTATACAGGTATGTTGTGGCAATGGCTATAGCGTACTTTGTTTTCACAGCAAGGTGATACTGCCTGATCAAAAAAGTACTGGAAACACTGGTGTGATACCAGCCTTAGGAAGGAAGGTGTCTGTCCTCCTTAGCAGAGGCGGTCTGGGGAGCTGCGGGGCTGGGGCTGGGGCTGGGGCTGGGGCAGGCTGCCCGGCTCTAGGGAAGCGGGTGTCAGTCCTGGGTGGCTTCCCAAAGTCGTCTGTCGGACGGCACCTTCTGCTCCCGGGTGGTGAAATCGCGCTGCTGCATCACCTGCCCTCCCGTGCCTTACCTGCCTGGAGCAGGAGGGTGGCATCGCAGGTTGGCATCTCGCTTCGGACTCGAGGAGCAACCTGGCCAAGGACTTGGAAAGCAAGTGCTCCCTCCTTCCTCTGCTGCTACTTTATTGTAGTTATGAAGTTAAACTCTTCCTACTTTGTATCATACGTTACTGTTCTCCAGCTCGCCCACTTGCTGGAATGGGAATAAAAAGGGAGATGCTGATCATAAACGCCGCCCTATAAAATGGTGAAACCACCTGGTTATCATTGATCCACATCTTTAAAATGTCAGTTGTGGTTCCTCACTTTTCCATGCATACATTTTCCAGCTTTAAAACCGCCGTCCCGCACCAGTGTAGCGTCAGTATTTTTTTCCAAGATTGAATAGAAAGCCATGTTCCTACACAGGCCCGTAAGACTCTGCTTTTCCTGTTATGTTCTCAGCTTGTCTCGATCACGGTGACAACTTCCACACACTGTTTATGCAAAAGGGCAAATGAAGAGAGCCCTACTTATTTGCTGTACTTTGCATTTTGAATGAGTGATACTAAAGGTCTCGTCTTGTTTATCGGCAAGTTGTAGAAGGAAAGAATTTGGATGAAGTCACGGTGCGCTCTGGTCCACACTTCTATGTTGTAAACACAATTCAGATTACAGTTTATGGGAAATCATGGGGCATTCTTCATTTCAGCCGAAAAAAAAATGGTAGTTAAAAAATTTGATGTAATTTTCACTAAGAAATATGGTGGAAAATTCTACGTTGTCAGTGCTAATAATTGTATAGAAGCAATGTACTTCCATGCACAATTAACTGTTGCATATTCTGTTTAGATGCCACCAAAAGGTCAAGTTGAAACACACACATTGAGACTGAAGGCAGATCTCAAAGCCTCAATGAACTGTGGTTCCAAACAAGGCACAAACCAATGCAAAATAGGTGGGTAAGGTAACTCCAGGTGTCTTACACTGTAATCAGTAGTTACATGGCAAAAGCAGCAGATTATGGGAAGGGGATGGTGAAATGATTCAACGATGAATTCCTGGTAATGAAACAAAGCAGAGGAGATGCTTGTTTACTAGGACAACATTTCAAAGTAAACCATATAGGTAAGGAATGGTGCTGCAAACCAGAACTTTGCAAGCTGTAAGGTAACAGGAGGAGCCTGTTTCCAAAGCACGTGCTTATACAAGCATGTAACCACATAACTTCCCTGCTCTTACACTGAACTCACCTAAGGAGCAGCTAGCTATCGCTCCATAAGTAGCCAAGATGACAGTGGTGATTAATAATTTAGATACCTAAATTAGAGGCTTCGGTGTGGTAGTGGAGGGTTACAGCTCATTGCTAGCTTTAGGTGGAGTGGACATGGTAAGTGACAAGAGACTTGGGGGCCACACAGTGTATTTAGGATAGGTCACGTTCTGCTCACCACCAGCTAGATGTGATGGCTCCTTTAGAGACCTGTTTAGCATTTGGAAATGATGTGTACATGTGGCGCTTTGTCCCAATTCTGTCCCAATGTTTCAAAACGTTGAATTTTGTTGTCAAACAGAAAATTATTCTTCTGGGTGCTGTATGCAGAGTAACTAGTCTCTAGCCCCAAACTTCCCTTTCTTTGCACTGAACTTCAAAGGGCTTGTACCAAAAGCTCCATTTCATTAGTGATAGTAAAAATACAGGAATGAAATTGTCTACAATGTTTGACTGCACTGAAAAAAATATATAATGCTACAGCCAGAGAAGCCACGCAAACAGTTCTGTGAGAGGTATTTTTATTATTGACCTTCCAGTAACAAACCTTCAGATGGCTGGCATTAGTTTTAATCATAACAAAGCTATTAAAGATATGAAACAGGGCAAATGCACAAATAGCTTAATTTAAAAGTTAAAACTATGCCACTAACAAGATCAAGAACAGAAATAACCACACAACTGAGAATACCTAAAAATGACAGTACACCAGCATCTTTATGCACCTCTATATACTTTGTATATATTCCATGTTATGAGAAGTTATAGTAGGCATATCAAATTAAGGCTATCAATCAAGTCTGTTGAGTCTAGTACGATAAATCACTATCCTGCTTTTTTGACTGCATAAGAATTGGTCAAACACGCATGCTAAAATCTACCCATGTAGTGAGGGATTTGGCTGATTTTTTTTCATGGTGTAAATCCTCTGGCACACTTGCAGTTGCCAAGGTGATAAAGATGACATAATATTTCAGTAAGTATATGTTTGTTGTGATACACTGAATTGTCAAAACTGCTATAGGCCATGCATAGTAAATACAAGTGTAACTCATTTTATTGGCCTCTTGATTGGCAGTAAAGATTAGAGTTAGAGAATTGCCTCCTGTTCTCAAGCCAGCTGGACCTTTCAAATATTTTTTGGTGGATTACACATTGACCAACATCTCTTATTACTGAGAAAGAAGCTTACTTGCAAGGTGCTGAGAAGAATGACTGAAATGCCTCTTGACCTCTGAGCTGCAATGTACACTTTAAATACACGTTATTAATTAGTGGTAATTATTATATTTCACAGCTTTTTATAAATGGTTATTAAGTGTGTATCAATATATGGATTTAGTAGAACAAGATTACTTTATTAAAGTGATTGATGAATAGTTATTTTACTGCGCAGCTCTATGGCTAATGTTTGCCTTTGTAAAACTTAATATAAGCCATTCACATGCTGCAGAGATGTGCCAAACAAATATTTTCATAAATATAAATTAAGTGATATTTTAATATTTTCTGACAAAACTTATTTCTGCAGACTCGAATAGTGCTTTAGATCTTTGCTGAATTTGTGGAAGAATTTTATTTCAGGCATTCGAAAGCAGTTTGATATTGTATCAGTGCTAACAATTAATGTAGCTGTGCAGATCACATGGTAAAGTAATTTGTATTCATATATTTGGAGAAACAAAAAAAATCCAAATATGCTTAATTCCTCAAAAGGTGAACTATTTAGCACTGGTAAGGGTGGGTGAGGAAAAGCAGCTCTCTGCAGGTTACTAGTATTCAGTGATGTTAGTGAACTGATATTATTAAAAGAAAATGTCCAGGTTTTTAAGGACCTGGACAAGAAGTTTATAGCATCTCTCTGTGATACTGAATTTAGTCATGTGACTGACTTTTAACAGTGATCCAATATGGGACACAAGATGGAATGTGGGAATCCCTTATTACACAGGATATGCAACAACCTTAACTCTCCAGCCCTTCTTTAATAATTTTAACTTTCAGAAGAGCAGGGAAAGCTCAAATTGTCTCCTAAGTGTCTGTGTCAAAACATACTTTTGATTCATAGGGTCAAAGGTGTCAGTCTGAAATCTCACCAGATACCTAAGACTTAAGCTAAATGAAATCAAAGTAGTGGTTCTATTAATTAATCAGAAGGAAATTAAATCCTCAGCACAAAATGTATCCCTTGGATCTGTGCATATTATTTCTAACAGCTTTGGCCAAAACTCAGGACTACAACAGAGCACCCAGGATGGAATACACTCTGCAGTGAACCTGTCATTCTACCTCAAGATGAAGTTGATCAGGGATAGGAGGGAAGTGGCTGTACACCCTATAAATGAAGAGGAAAAGGAGTTTCAGCTCACAAAACTTGGATCTTGTATCTTGAAACAAAGCCTGAGTTGCTTTCTTTCCAAGGACTAGTAGGGAGCAGAGAAGACCTCCTTTCATCCTTTTCTTTTCTTCTAATTGGTTCAATATACTTCATTGCACAGTCAGCCAAATTAATTTGATTTCCAGTCCAAGTGTTAAAAATTATGAGTTGCTGTATCAGATGGCTGTTGCAATACTTCTGGGACATGATCCGGGAGATAACCATAAGCTACTGCAGCTATGGGAGGGTTTGTATTTCTCACAGGCATTTAAGAAAGCCTTAATACTGTAAAGAAAATCCTCAGCTGTTGAATTTAAGCCATCCTACAGGGACCCTCCTACAGAGGTGTTGCAGCTCAGATCTCTATAGCTATGCAGGGATCCCTCGGCAGGCCTCTGCATGCCACATCCATCTTCTAAGCTGTTCTTATCTGCATCTAGCCCTGCAAGTGCTTCATGTTCTGCCCATTGGTAATTACAATGTCAGTCAAAGGGCAACACCATCCCATGACTGAGAAGGTGTTTGGAGCATACACCTAGCCAGCACCAGGTTTGTACTCCCTGTGATCTGGCAGTATCCAGATTTGGTATCCGTGGAAGTACAGGCATACCTGGCGTAAGATTTGGAGGGCACCAAAGCTTGTCTGCTGCTTCTCTCCAAGGAAAACACACAGCTGACGGTACCGTTCCTGAGGAAGAAGGCACAAAGCACAGACCTTGGCGTTATTGTGCCTAAAGACACTTAAAGGTTTAAGCTGCAGAACCTCAAATCCCTAGAAATGTGTGTCATTTGGGAAAAGCTGCTGTTGATTGTGCTCTTCACAAGGAAAAAGCCTCTCTTGGAGAGAGGGTTAGGCAAATGAGCAGAGGACAAAGTTATAAAGTTTTTGCTTGTATATAGGCAGGTCAAAAACAAAACTGGCTTTGCTTCCCAGGGTGAAATGTTCATATTCCCCAGAAGAAGCTGGGGAGGAGAACGATGTCTTCTGTAAGTTAGTCAGACACATAAAGCCTTTTCTTATGTAGTCTGACCAGTTCTTTCTGTCAAACGGTATTCCCTGTCTCCCAAATAATTGAGAAGACTGAAATGATTTTTGACTCTGGAACTATATATTCTTCTCTCTCTTTAACCCCTTTCAGCTTGAATGATAAGCAAGTGGACTATTTCACTAGGATAAGTTGTTTACTTGCATGTGGGTATAATGGCACTTGAATGTACTCTTAAATAATTTGCCTTTCTTCTTGTATACCGAAAAAATGAGTTCTTATATTAGTGACAGTAGTGCTAAGGACTACAGAAGTGGGTTGTCTCATCTCTTTGAGACTGACTAAACAGTACACAGGGCCACTGTGCCACTGTAGATCCTAAGAGTGATGGATAAGGGGAAGGAAACATGGTATTCCTGCTCAGGAAGGGTCTTTTTTCTGAGATGAATTTCTGAGATCAGAGACTCTGGGTTGGATTCAAGGACTCTGAACTCCAACAGTAGTGAGACAGTACAGAGCAGAAGGCAAAGCGGATATGCTGATGGAGTGTCTAGGCACTTAGGCAGACAAACTGCTATGTTTTGTAGTAGTTGGAGGTTTCTCAAGGCGTGACTCAATGCATCTAATGAACTTGAGTAATCAAATAGTCTGAAAAACACCAAAGAGAGAATAATGATGACAGCAAGAAGTGCAACCAGGAGACCAGAACAGCTGGAGTGTACTAAGAGTGGCAGTGAACCACAGAAGATCTCAAAGCTGTGCAGGAATTGGAGGGGCAGATGTCTTCAGTAGTGAGGGATATTATTCAGAAAATTATTTCCTCTAAGCATTTCTCTTTACCTACCACTATGACTATTTATTTTGACTCAGATTAAGGTTAGTTAGTGATTTAATTGCTCTTTCCATCAAGATATTGAGAAAACTGAATGATGATGGTATTCACATTTACATGAAGAAGGCAGAGTAGGTGTGTTGGCATGCTGCCATCTCTTTTGGCCAGGCCTCACCGGTGACTTTAGCCTTTGGAGGGCCCACAAGGATTGGTGCTGGGACAGTGAAGGTTGGTATGTTTAAAAGGATTTTGCAGGTGCTACGTGTTGTGAATGGTCATGATGCTGTGAACAGATTCATTTTATGCAGAGAAGGTGAAACTCCTTGAGTCTAAGGGATCTCCGAAGAATTCAGAGGGAGAAGCTATTACTTCTGAACCTCGTAATCTAGCCCGAGAACCCTGTTTAAGCAATTTTTGTCTCAGTTACTACAGGGAAACTGAGTATGATGGATAGCTCGGAGTGAAACACCTCCCATATCTCGAGTCTGCTGATCCGCAGCTTGGTAAGCAAAGTTTAAGCATGCATGGGCGCCCATGGAAGTTCTTTGCTTTGACTAGTTTCCACAGCTTCTGTTCAGATGGAAGCTGACAGCTTTTTTCTGGCTGATGGGCAAAGAATGAGTTAATCACTTTCTGAGAATGACTTTGTCACATTAACTGTGTCATTAGCTGTCACAGCATGACAGCTGTGCCATATTAACAAAAAATAAAATAAAAAAGATATTCTTCTACAGAATATTTTTCTAGGAGAAATGTAGTGCAATTGACATTTCAGCCCCATTTCCCACCCTTGTCACTAGTTGTTTGCAGAGATGAAGATGGAAGTGTAGAGAAATGTGAAAGTCCCATTAATACTGCAGGTCATGTTTGAAAAATGCTGGTGTATATGTTCTAAGAAAGGCTTATGCAGTTTATCTGCCTTAACTGCTTTTATGAGAGAAATTCACCTGTTATTTATACTGCTGATGCCATTGTCTTCTGCTCATGAGAGAAAGAAAAAGCATTACCCGCATAAGTGTTTTAGAATATTTTCCAGAGGCATTGTCTAAGAGTTAAGATGCAGATTCTCACAGGACAGTAAGAAAAGTTTTCATAACTCAGTGTCCTGTAATTTTATATAGATTGGAATCGAGGTGAGCTCTGATCAGAGGTCTGCACACAGATCTCACTGCACTTGGAGTTCAAGTCAATGCATACATTTAAATTTAGTGGGAAAATACACGGTTGGCAGGATCTTTTGCAGTCACCGTTGGGCCAGAGAAGACTGTGCCGAGAAAGGGAGCAATGGCAGAAAGGCAAGAGGCAAAGGTCATGTGTGGCCCTGTATATCTACAGACATGAATAGCAATGGAAAGGTTTGGCACTCATAATCTGTCTACAAGGACATGCCAGCCTTGTCCTTGAGGAAGCAGTGCAGTGCTTTTAACAAATCATTTAGCAGAGTGATGCGCTTTTGTGATGACTGTTTAACCTTGAGAGATTTCATTCCATGGTTTCAGCAAGGATTACAGTAAATGCTCAATTTAGGTAAAGTCACAATCTAATTAAACAAATTCAGTCTAAATCCCTGCTGGGCCAGTAAAGATTTGTCTGTCAAATATCTCTAAGCATTTTCATTTTCTATAGCAACAGTTAATTGGATATGCAACTGTCAGTTTAAATGCTTTCAATGAGGCTGATGGGATTAGTAATTGAATGCTCGGATTAATGATTTACAGCTGGCTTTGCTACCCTGTTCATTGTGTACAGCTATGTTCATGATAGCTCCCTACCCTTATCAGGTGGGTGGAATAGTGGTTTATAATGGCAATATAGTTATGGTATTATGAAATACAGTTATGATACAGATTTGATGTAATCAGTGCATTCCTGTTGATACGTATAACTGTTTTTAACGCTGTGGGCAACAAAGGATTATGACCAAAATATTAAAAGCAGAAAATCTAAAAATAGCCACCTAGCCTCCACAGTTAGGACTTGGAGCTGGGGGTCTTAGTCATTCTCCAATTAAATGTATACAACTGTCTTTTATGGTTTGAGTCAGAAAGGAAACCTCAGTGTTGTGGGTAGTGAAATTATAGCCAAGGCTGTGAGTGGAGGCTGACAAAGTGATTTCTATGAGAGGTGGTAGGACTGCAGAGGAAGTGGAAGAGATGAAGTCTGTGCACTGCCAAAGTGGCTGCTGCTGGAGAAAGAGACCAGACTGCAAAGCTTTGTCAGGTAGAGGGATCTCTTTGGCGATGCTTGAATCACCCATCTTGGTGGGAACTGAAGAGAAGCATGAAAGTTTTAAGAGTCTGATAGGGAAGTGGTTAAACTGTTCTCTGTGTGACTCTTTTGATCCCACTTCAGTGCTTTGAAATATGGTATGCTCCCTGGGATTGTCCCAGAACGTCACTGTAAATAAAATGGGTTTCAAGGCCAGCTAACATATACCAGGAATTTCTTCATTCTCCAAGCAACCTGGGGTCAGGGAACTTAACTGTTCATTTGCCTTTTAAGTTGCAAATTCTGGGATGCTCTGGTTGGCATAAGAAGGAATCTTGCTGTTTGTATCTGGCTGAGCTCAGTAGTGCTTGAGGAAGAAGGCTGTAAAGAAAATTTTCCGTGGCACTGAGATGTATAGATAAACTGTAGAGTTGTGCCATGAATTTGTCATTTTGCCTTATATATAGGCCTCTAACCCCACCCTTAATGACAGAGAGGCCCTTATACACCATACACTGAAAACTTTGGTTCTTGTTAATTAAGTTCCCTTCAGAATTAAAATGAGCCAGTGCATATTTAGAGTCTATGCTGAACACAGTTTAATAATACTTATTTAAATATATTAAACTAGAATATGTTTCTGTTCTTATAAAGATTCTATCTTGGGAAACATTATCTGAAACAGCTAACATCATTGATGTTACAATTACTTGTATTTATGATATGGTTATAAACAATTATAAAGTAAATTATTATAATGATTTAGACATAATTACAAAATAATTATTGTAATAATAATTTTGTAGTTATTTATATTTATTGTATATCATACTGCATATTCATTTACCAGAAGAAAAACCCCAGGATATTCAAAGTTATGCTCTGCATATTTCAGATCATAGAATATGCCAAGTTCATCTGAGATGTGGGAATGGCTCTATGACATTTCCTCATTATCCCAAGATTTAAGCTTAGGTTTTCCAGCAGAACTCCAGCTGCATGCAGTTTGGTATTCAGAAATCATTGTATTCATCAGCTTCTCTCTCCCTCATGATCTGTTCCTGCATGTGAACTCCATTTGGTTCAGGAAATCCCCCCCCCCCACCTTTTTTTTCTTCCTTCTTCTAATTAGTTCCTATTAAAAAGCCCATCTTATCCTTGCCTAACCTCAACTAGACTATCTTTTTCTTCCTTTTGTTCCTAATGCAGAGACATTAATCTTTTTGACTGGTCTAGACCCTTCCAGCATTCATTGTTCATATTCAGTTTTTGTTGTACTTACTCAGTATTCAGACCAATGATACTATATTTGATCATATTCTGGAATATTGAGTGCTGTGTAAAAATGCCAAGCCAATAATAAAAAACAGGGAAAGGAAATGTAGAATTTGGTTTTTGGTCTCAGGATGACATTTCTTCCTTCAGAATACTCTTGCAATTAATTTTCTTTCCAGACATCAGGCTTTCCTCCTTTCTGCTTTTATCTAGATAATACAGCTGTTTCAATAATCTTCCGATGAAGTGACAGTTCTAGGAATGTATTGTAAGAGGGAAATTAGGGGACCTTTTCAGAACTCGGACCAAGAGTGAGATGCCCTTTTTCATCTCCCAGCCCAGTAGACCCTATCTTCAACCTTAGTGTTGATTTGTGATTTAGTAAAGCGGACTTCAGGAAACCTTGCTTAATTCACTGGCAAATTCTGAGCAGATTTAATCTGAAATGTTAATTACTGAGAATGTTAGAACACTTTAGTGTTAGAGAGCCCCTGAGTGATGGCATAACTGAAAGTCATAAGATAAGAAATTCCACGTCAACAGAAGAAATTGGATCTTATTCTAATTTCACATCTTTTAAATTGTAATTATTAAAGCAAGCAAGTGTCTGACTGGAGATGTTTTCAGTTATAATGGAAGGAATGAGGACTACTCAGCTTTGCTATTTCATTCAGAGAATCAAAGTTGCATCCCCCTTCCATGTACATTGTCACCTTCCTGTTCAACCTTGGCCCTCACTCCTGTTTTGGGTTGCATGCATATATCCCAGTTAGATGTTTGTATCAAGTACTGTTTTTTTACTATACAAATTGATATAAATAGGAAGGTTTAGTAGATCTAAACACTTCATTCTTCAAGATAAATACTAGGTGTCTAGAGCTTTGGGAGTTTTATTCCTCATTAAATCACCGATTTTCTGTTAATTGTGAAGGATGGGTGACAACTGGTAAAAGTTTTGCATCATCAGGTACAACAATGATTGTTTTAGGAGGTTGGCGAGGGCCTTTCTTTGACTAGATTAGAAGTAATTAAGTTTTAGGGAAAGGAAGTGAATAAATGTCTAAGTGAAAGAGTAAGGATGCAACTGCATTGTCATTTTAGTTCTTTCTGGAGTGTATGTTTGAAGCAAATCTGTTGCTGACGTCTGCATCCCACGCGTGGATTTGTGCTGCAGAGCAAGCTCAGTGTGTGCAGCCCAAGGTGCTTGTGGATGAAACCACTCGGGCGATGTGTTCCAGGAGCCCGACTGATGTCCTCCAGCCACTGGTGGGCAGGTGCTCTGGGGGAAAGAACAGGGAGAAGACTTTTCTTGTGGCTAGTGCCATCCTGAAGACCTCTCCAGAAAGGTGATAGGGAACACAACTGAATCCTGAAAAGGCCATGGACCTTCTACAGGCATTTGTATTTTCTGCCTTTTAAAATTTGGTATCATCAATTCTGTACAGCAGGAAGAGGAAAATAGGTGTCCTGCTTTTTACTGGAGGAGAAGGAACGCCTTGTGTTTTCTCAATTCTTCAGCAGGATTTTGGCCGCTTCAGACCACCTATATCATCCTCTAAGGGCCAAGCCAAAAATCATCACAACTAATTGTATGTGATGAGGCTTTTAAGTGCATGTTTAAACACAGCTTAATATTTAAAAGTCCTGAGTACCTAGAAGATCCCAATGACTTGAAGTTAAAGAAAAGTCAGACCCTTAATTTGCCCTTTGTGTCAATAGGTAGTGTTGTGCAACACTGAAATAGATATTGAATGCAGAGCCACAGAAGGTTTTAGACACCTAGCTCCCATAAACTATTTCAGCACTTATCAGCTGCTAACAGCCTAAACAGATTTTGACTGTAGAAACTTCAAATTGTTGTTAGTGCTGGTGGTCAAAGCAATTTTTATCATGTTACTTTAAGTGGGAAGTAACCACTTAACTAGTAGCAGTAGGTGGGGGAAAAGGGCTCACAGACTAGGAATCTAGGGGCACAGTCAGAATTACGGAAGGAAGCACACACTGGGGTGGGAGCTGGCCTTTGATGTAAGTGCCACCTATGTAAATGCCAAAGGATCTACAGTGTCAGTGTTGTGTTTTCTGTTTGTTCTCAGATTTACTTATACTGCCTTTGTTTGAAACAGAAAAGACTGACCAGCAGTTTCCCATATGCCAGTAGTGCCAAAGTGATTTATACCAGCTGAGGAATCAAACACAAAGCTCTTCCATGGAAAATCGTTTGTCAGGTTCTCTGTAAAATTAGGATTTTGAAGTTTTTTTTATGTGGTTTTGGTTCATGTTTGTTTTGCACAAACTGACTTACCACTTTTTGAGTTAGTGTTTATAACTTTAAGGTCAACTGTACAATCCTATATTGGATGGATATAAAAGGTGGAAGGAATCAAATGTGGCATTGTGTTGTGCACTGGAGATGTTTTTAGTGCTTTAAGTCAAACACACTTAGGATTTTTTATTTTAATGTAAATTGGCTGAACACTATGAATTATAAATTTAGGTGTTAAACATTTATTCTGTTAACTGGTTAAAATGAGAGCTGTTAGAGCAAATACAGTTATATTCACTTTAGAGCATATTTATTATTCTAGTATGCTAAGAAACTGTGACAACTAAAGAAAAAAAATGGTTCAGCTGTTGTGTGTGCAGTACAAATTCTGTAATTACAGAAAAGAGGTTGGCATTGCTCTGATTGCTTAAAAAAAATTGAGATGTTGTTTGATTAAATGACTGAGAGAAAACAAATAACATTTCAGAATTTATGCAGTTAGGATGAAGAATTTATTGTATATACAGTTAAGCAACTCTACTGTAGATGTACTTCCTCTTTGAAGAAAATGAATACAGTAATCAAAATAGTTCTAGCATGGAAACTACAATACAGACTGAAACTTGACTAAAACAGAAATTAGTCATTTGACTTGAAAGAACACAGAACCTGAAACAACAAATCGCAGGTAGCATCATTAACCAAGGACAGTAAAAAACTGTACAGTACAAGCAACACGTTACAATAAGTTATGACCAATAAGGCAGTCTTTCTCATTTAGGACAAAAGGGATAAAGGGAAAGGTGTTAAAATCTCATAAATCCACCATATCTCTTTTCCATCTCTGGGACCTCTTTGGAATAAGTTTCCCCATCTTCTTCTGAAGGGAGAATGGAGTCGGCAAAGCGCTTAAGAAACCCACCGTATCGTTTCTGGTAATCCAGCCACCATTCTGGTCTGCCCACTCGTCTCATGAAACCACCGTATCTCTTTTGCAGCTCTTTGGCTTCACCTTCCAATTCGGGGCTGCGCTTTATGCTTCTCATGAAGCCTCCATATCTTTTGCTGACGTCCCCGTCATTTTCATTTATCTCTCGGTAATGCCCTGCTTCAGGGTTATCCCCTGTTCCTAGGAGCTCCTTCAGCAGATCAGAGGAATTAGCAAGGGCATCGTCATCTGAGTCTTTCTTCATAAACCCTCCATACCTCTTAGCCAGGATTTCTCCTCCATTAGCTTCATCCTCCGGTTCTACCTGGTAGAGCTCGTCCATTTTCTTCATGAACCCCCCGTATCTTTTCATGAAGCCTCCATACTTCTTCGCAAGCAAATGGTTCTCATCCAGCTCCTTCTTCTCTCCTGGAGAAATGTTGCCATCCTCAGAAAGATCCAGCTTTGCCAGTTGCAGGAGCTCCTTGCAGGTCTCCCAGGCTTTGGCAGAAGGCAGCTTTCCTTCACATTCTAGTGTACATGCCTGAAAAATGGACGTGGTTTACTGAGAACGATTCGATAGTAACAAGCACCTCACTGCCTAGCCTTACTCGTTTTTAAAAGACCATGAGTGAGCTTCCCTGTGAATGGCTTGGAAGGACTGCTCTTGGTGAGCAGCTGATTTGGTACCTGGCTGTTCTCAAGTTCTTCGTATTCCTCTCTGAGGGACATAGTAGTCTCCACTCTAAGAGACAGAATAGTGGACAAGTTGGGTCGTGGGTCCTGTGTGTCAAGGCTGCCCCTATGTTTCTGTTTCAAAGGAAGCCACACGTACAGTTCCTGCACCTCCCTTATGCCCGGGTGTGTTCTCATGAAAATTTTTGTATTTACTAATGGTAAGCTAAAAACTGATTGTGGTTTGCTTCATAATGAAAGTGTAGAAGAGGATTCAGTCTTCTTAATTAAAAGTAGCATTCAGAAATTTTAGGAAATAAATTAACTTAAAGCAAATGTCATTGATGTTGCAAAGAAACCAGCTGTGCTGTACTGCTCAGTATCTTCAACACACTGCACAGCTCTAAGCTGTATTTCTGTCTATTATCATTAGCTTCTCTTCATGGAACAGATCTTTCAAACATGTACCAACACAAATGTAGAAACACAGGCGTTTTTAGGCAGGATCAAGCCTCTGACTTTGCTAGTTTGACATACAAAGTAGCGACCATCAGAAAGAGGGAAAAAATCCTAAGCTGTGTTGCTTCTGACTGTAGTGAAAAATTTTCAGGCTAAGACATAAAAAGGTTTTCAGTACCTGTATGCATATCTCATAACCTGTCATGTAAAGATAATAACATACATATTAGCCATTACTATCTCTGTTGTGTCAGGGGAATTTACTTCTTGAGAAGCCACACTCTTCAGTTGGAAAAAAAGTAAATCCAGTGGTTTTTTTTCTTGCCCATGGATTTTATACAGTGATAAATAAACAAGAAATCATCAATATTTTTAATAAGAGAAACACTTATTCTGCCTATAGATGTTGTTTTCTAAGGATCTTGATATGCTTTAAAAGTGTGAAATTAAACCCCAGCATAGTTTTCTCTAATAGCTAACTGACCAGCTCTCTACCTCTGGCCTTACCTGACTGTTGCGTCCCATTTTAGCCTGAGAAATTTATGTAGGTTTTTTGATATGATTGAAAGAAAATTAAAGGGATTTATGTATTTTGCAAGAATAATTTATTTATTTTAACTGGGACTACATGCTTGTTGTTATATAATTGTGCTGTAAAGAGAACGTGTTCTCAGCTTCAGTCTGACTTTGAAATTTCTCTAAATCAAAGCAAGGTCTTTCCCTTCCCTTTCTCTTCTCAATCAGTTTAAATAACCCCCTACAGCCAAATTAAGATATGCTATCTCACAGGTGTGAATGACCAGGTACAACGTGATAACTCTTGTACTTTACAGATACAATGTGATAAAATCAGTTATGATGTTACTAGATGCTAGTATCTACAAACATTTGTTTCTAAAAGCTGTTTGTTTGTGTATAAGGAATACAGGCATTGCTTCTTTTCCCATTTCAACTAGTAAGCGTTGTTATGGAATGGGACTTTGGTTCTTTCTTGAATAATTGCTGAAGGTGTACAAGAGAGAATATGAATATAGACACCCACAGCATATGCTCCGAAAAGCATGTGCCCCTCCCTCCGAAAAAGCGAACTACTCCTTTTTTTCCCCAGTTGACACTGAAGTTTGATTGAAAGCTAATGTAAGCAAAAGTACAGGGAACTGTTTTACCAACCACCCTAAGAATATTGCCCTTATGAACCTGTTGTGGCCAAGAGTGAGTCCTTACTTTTGGATTAGGCAGAAGTACTCAGTGATTCATAATTCTGTGTAAGAACAGGGTCCAGTCCTTCCTTTTGTGTGCTCCCAAATAACCGATGACCTCTTAGGAGCAAAACTTTTCAGATCATTTAGATGTGCTGCTGGGAGCACGATGCCTCAATACGCATCTATTTGAGGTCAGGAATGGCAGTTGCCACCGGGAAAGGACTCGGCACTCTGAGTTCCCACCTTCTTCAGGGAGGGCTGAGGGACCACAGACTTTCACTGACCCCGATCCTTAAAATTCAAGTTGAGCTGCCTCTGTGACTATACTTTTAAATAATTTCAATATCATTAACATTACAGATTAAGACACCCTACCTACCCCCACCCCCCCCCCCCCCTTATCTACTTCTCTCTCCCTGTTAA
>NW_010973294.1:3846911-3847464 GCF_000737465.1 Haliaeetus leucocephalus | reverse complement strand
CCCCCCCCCGCATTCTGGAGTTTTCTTGGCATAATTTGTCTTAGGAGACAATGTCAGAGGGGTCTTTCACAGGCACGTTCCCAACGCTGTGCAGCACCGCGCAAAGAGGAAGAGCAGCGGGAGGTATTGCCACTCAAACCAGGCTTGAACCCCGCTTTCTGTGAGATTTCAGGCAGATCCGCCGCTTTGCAGATCGACAGCCATCCTGCCTGGAGGGAGCCCACCCATCCTGCCTGGAGCCCGCTGCCGGGGGTCGGGACCCCTCCTCCCGTCCCGCCCGGCTTCCCTCCAGCCCTGCCGGGGCTGAAGCGCCCGGCGGCCACCTCTCCTGTCCCTGCGGCGCTGCCCTCTCCGGCCGCATTTCCCTTCCCTCTGACGTTTTCACTCGGCTTTTTCCTTGCTCCCGCCGGGGCTGCCCGGCACGGGGTGTCCGTCCCGTTCCGTCCCGTCTTCCCCGAAAGCCGCGGCTCGCTGACGGGCGGCGGGAGGGACGGGCGGGCTGGGGGGGCTCCTGGGGGCGCGCTGCCTTTGTGTCGGCGCCGCTCCGCCCCCC
>NW_010973294.1:3846149-3846854 GCF_000737465.1 Haliaeetus leucocephalus | reverse complement strand
GGGTCTTCCAAGCGACGCCGGCCGCTTCCCCCACTACTCATCTTTGTAACTTTGCCCCTTTGCTTCCCTCCCAAAGCTACCGCGGGGCGGGGGCCCGGCCCGGCCCTGCCCGGCCGAGGGGGTCTCCGCGGGGCTGAAGCGGCGGGGCGGCCCCCCCCGGCCCCGCTCCCGCTTACCAGGGGGTGGATGCCGGCGCGGGGTCCCAGGCGGTAGGCGCAGGCGGTGCAGTCGCGGCCGCAGTCCGCCCGCGCCCTCGGGAGCAGGCAGGTGCTGAGGGCCAGCAGCGAGCAGCCGAGTCTCAGGAGCATCGCCATGGGGCTGCAAGAAGGAGAGGTCAGCCGGCAGCCGCCTCCCCCCCACCCCCGGCACTGCCTCCCCCAGCTTCGGGGCGGGAGAAGGCGGCACGAACTCTTCGGCCGCGGCGGTGTAAAGCCAAGTCCTAGGTGGCACGCAACTCCGGTAACTCACGGGCTTTTTTGGAGCCGGGGCGGTCGCGCTGGCGAGGTAAGCAAGCAGGCGCTTGGCAGGTACAAGGTCAACGGACCTGCGCCCGGAGAGGAGCGGGCCCGACGGATGAGGCGCCCAGAAGTTCCCGTCCGGTGAAAGTGTTCGTCCCCAAACCCTTCCCGCCGCCCTTCCCGCCAAGCCCGCGCCTCGGGGAGAGACCCGCCGGGACGGCAGCCCCTCTCCCGGGACGGCAGCCCC
>NW_010973294.1:3804095-3846081 GCF_000737465.1 Haliaeetus leucocephalus | reverse complement strand
CGACGGGCACCAGCCCCGGCAGAGCCGCCGCCGGCCCTCCCCCGGCCCTCCCCGTCCCCCCAGCGCCGGCCGAGCAGTTCACTCACACACAGGCTCCCCGCGGGGCTCCCGGGAGTTGCTCGGGAGCGAGCTGCGCCTTTGCCGGAGCCTCGGCGTCGGAGCCGCTGTTATTTACGGCAGGGCCGAGCAGCCTCTGGAGAAACCCCGCTGGAGGGGGAGCGGGGGGAGGACCTCGGCGGCCGCTGACAGCTTCAGCGCGGGCGGCTTCGGGGGGCGCCGAGCCGAGCGCCCGCTGCCGAGCGGAGCGGAGCGGGTGCGGGCGGCGGCGGCGGCGGCACTTTATAATTAGCGAACGCGGGGAGAGGGCGGCCTCCCCCAATCGCCGTCGGGCTCCCGCTGACGCAGCACCTACGACATTCCCCCCCCCCGGCGCCGCTGCCCCTCCGTCAGTGACTCCGACGGAGCTGGGGACGGGAGCGGGCGGGTTGTGGCTGTGGTCTCTGTGTGTGTGTGTGTGTGTGTGTGTGTGTGCCCCTGCCGTCGGGGGGAGCGGGAGACCGGCACCGGGAAAGTTACCGGGGGGAGTTTGCACCGGGGGCGGGCGGGGATGAGACATCGGCGTGAGTCACGCCGGGTGGGGGGAGGCATCCCGGGGGTCCTCGGCGGCAGCCCCGCTCCCCGGGCCGGCGGGCACCGTTTCCCCGTGGAGCGTTGCACAGCGCCGGGGAGCAGGGTTGCGTTTGGGGGTTTTCGGGTTTTTGGTTCGGTTGGTTGTTTTTTGTTCGTTGGTTGTTTTGGTCTTTCTTTTCTCTCTGCCGCCCTGCCAACACCCCAAGTGGCGGGCGCCTTCTGCCTCCCTCCCTGGGCCTCAGGTGTGGACCGCTGTGTTTGGGGGAAGCAGGTTTCACTAGAGCGATCGAGAAGACAAGGTCTGTGGTTTGAAAATATTGGAATTTCACAGGTATGGCTAGATTTGCCTTATTTTCACAATTTTGGTGATCAGGAAAAACACAGATAGGAAGGAACCAGATAGAGGCAACACCCTAAGCACCTCTGCAAGGCTCTCAACGCCAGCAGCTGGGGCAGCTCACTGCTCTGCTCCGTTTGACAGCCTGCAGAACTGGCGTAGGGCGATGACGCTGATGCCTGGCACCTCTTGTTTGTAGAGGGCTCTGCCTCAGCCGTGCCAAGCTGCGTTTCTTTGACTGTCAGAAGCCACCTTCTATTTCCAGCCCCAAATTATTTCTAGTGGTTTATATTTATTTGATCTTCTTTCAGCATTGTCCTTGAGTTTAAAGAGCTGTTTTCCCCTTCCTGGTGTGTTTCTGGGGTGGGATTGTTCTCCCTAGTCCTCATTCTGCTGAAGTGAACAAGCTGTGCCCTTCAGCTTTCTGTCTTGAGATGGGCCCTTTTCATGTAAATGTTCTGCTCTGCATTTGCTGTACTTGGAGTTCATCATTTCTGGGCATGAGTGATGGGAAGAGTACACAGTATGTTGGTTGAAATTTCATTAGGGCATTAATGCATAATTATCTCCCCTGGAGGAGGAAGACACCTCAATTTATACCTCCTCAGATCTCATTTGCCTTTCCTAATGCTGCAGTACATCGATGTCACGCACCCGTCTGGTAACTGACATACGGCTAGGTCTTTATCCTTCAGAACTAATACAAAATCCAGTACTGTTATTGTATGGAAATTGCACTTTCTGCCACCTGCTAGTCTTTACATCAGCTGTCTGACTCAGATTGAGGACACAAATGAATGTTTGGATTTTCAGAAACAAATCCATGCAAGCCAAAGACATAGCTCTTGCGTCTAACCAGTGTATGTGAGAAGAGAATCAGGTTCTCTGTTTGTGCAGTAATATCAGCCAACTTTGTAAGTGAACCCTCAAGAGAAGAGGTAGACATTTTAAAAATCTTCCCAGTGGGTATATTTATGCTAGCATGTGAGGGATCTGCATTTGGAGCAATGAGCAAATTGCTATGCCGCTGAATCAACAGGGATGCTATACAGTTTGTTCCTAAGATGGTTAGGGAAGCGCTGACTAACTCCAGAGGCGACACATTCGGTGCTGCTTCTGCTGTAAAGATGCTCTCTACAAGCAGAGCTTTTTGTGATGGACATCATCAGATTAGTCCTCTGGGTCAGTTACTGACCCTCAGCTCTGCCATCATTTATTGGCTTGCACTCCAATAGTCAGCATGGCGTGATGGGACAGACAGCCCAGTAGCCTCCTGATTATTCCTCCTGCAGCGTACGTCCCCGGGCTGACTGACTCCCGCTTTCATCGCTCTGCACATGAGCATCCATGCTCAGCCTGCCCACTCGGCTACTCAGTCTGCCATGTCCTTCATTACTCTGTTTAATGTGATTTATTGTGTTTAATCTGGTCATGATGAAAACCCATCCAGTGTCAGAATCTCCCTGTGTACAGAGGTGTAGATAATCCCCGTAGATAAGATACAGACTATAACAGGAAAAGATGAAGGATGAGGTAAGAGTAAAGCATATAAAAGGACCAAATAAAAGGCATGTAAATTCTGTCTAGAAAAGGAATAACGGGGAGGGTTATTTTACAGTGGCTAAGTCTTATGGCTGCTGGTGGGGACCAGGGAAGAGGAAAAGATGGAAAGAGATCGGATGTGAAATGCATAGGTGCAAGGACAGCCTAAGAGAGAGGAGAGGTACCTGTGCACAGCCAGCACTGGGCAGAAGAAGTCCAGCCGTGGCTGTTGGAAGTGCTACAGATATTCAGCACTCTTTGGTTCATCTGCTTTTCCGTATGCTCTGTCATTTGAGTCTTTGGCCTTGTCCTGGTCCTCACCCTGCATCCTTACAGAAGTTGTATGTGTGTCCCCAGGGCCCGGCAGAGTGGGGAGTGGGAAGAAGGTCCCAGCCGGACTCTCGTTTTACCCTTTTCTCCCTAGGTGTAGCAGTGCCTGCTACACAGAGTCCTCTCCTTCCTCCTGAAAGACGCTAATATTCACAGAGAATGAGTAGTAATACAAGGAAGGAGTAATTAAGAAAATATTTCTTGAAGAGCTCACTTTTCCCAGTGTCAGCAGATGAAAGCTCTGTAATTTCCAGTCTGAGTTCAATTTTGTATGGGGAAAGTATTCTTTGCAGAGAGAGGATGAAAACAGGCGATAATTTGGAAAATTTTGACAAAATGCTACACAGCAAAAACTACATAAGGGAAATTACTCACTGTAGGAGTGGAGGATAATATTTCCTCAGCAACTGAGGACCAAAAAACAAAGAAATAGGGAGGCATAAAAAGAAAGAGAACACTTTTCACAGCAGTAAAGAGGGTAACTTGTTGCTCCCTACTAACTTTACCATAAAAAAGTCCTGGTGTTGATAAAAGCTTTGGCACTTACATAATCCAGAATTACTACAGACACCAACTGCTTTTTATCTGTCATCAAAATACAACAGCCAAAAGAAACCTGTTTGTGTGACAGTAGTGCCTGCAGCCCCAAGGGCCCTGTTGTCCTACAGCTTGCCCAGACTCCCAGACTTAAGCTAGAATAAGGTGAAGCCAAGATAAAATCATTTTCATTTTACTGATTGAGAACACAATTTGAATGACTTTACAAAGTTTTGCCAAAAGTGGGCAGCCGAGTTAGAAACGGAATCTGTCTCTCTTGGCTTTCACATCAGTATTTTTACTGCAGGACCAGCTTTCCTTTCCAAACTCTACTCATAGTGCTAATCAAGCTGCTACAAAATCATTAAATGAAGATGGATTTACGGAAATATGAAATAAACGTGCTGTTAGCACTCTAAGCAACCCTTCTCACAACACAGAGCCTTTTTGATAGAATTGAAATGAGGAACAGAGAATGTAAACCAGCATGTTGATTATTTTCTTCAGCTCAGTGCAAAAGGTCACAGCGTTTCTAAAGACCAAGCCGTCAGGTTCCATTTAGCTCAGTCAAATGGGCTTCATTTTTAATGGGAACATATATAACTGATATCAGAGCTGAGAAAGGCATTGCAGGTCAACTCTCCTACAGCAAACTTATCATCAAAGTAATTTAGAGACATGAGTTATTAATCTATAGATACAAGTTATGCATTGCTATTTTTTAAATATCTTTATTAAATTACGTCTGATGTAAGCGGAGAGGAACTGTAATACAGAGAGACGCTCAATGTACGGTTGGTATGGCATTGCCCAAAATGTACCTTTACAGGACAGAGATGTTCCAGTGCTTCCCATATCTCTGTATATCCCTTAATATACATCTAGGTGTATCATTTAAGACATGAAGAAATAAGAACAGTATCAGTGATGCAGACATTTCTGCTCACAGCTGCTGAAGACAATCTTGTATGAAGAACTGGAATGCTAAACTTTTCATCTCAGACAAAGCTGCGTCTTCTTAGTAATAATTTTGCCCTTGAACAAATTACACCTTTTTTAGAAGGCAAAACCATGCGCTGATGTAGTGGTGACAAGGAGATGTTTTCACTGAAAGAGCAATGACAGCTACTGTCCCTGTCTCACGGCTGATGTTGTGCAGCTTTCTAAGGCGGGAGGAGGTTTCACACTACTTTCTCCGAGTGTGACATGCATTCAGTATAAGCATACAACAAATGCCATTTTTGGTGCATTTGTTTACCTGCGATCGTATCAGACAAGATAAGATCGAAGCAGAGAAGTTTATACCGTTCTGTGGAGATACATGGAGATACGCTTTATTACATGCTTCTCTTTCTCACAGGCACATGAGTATGTGCACTCAAAGACTTCTGAGATCAGGCCTGAACTGCAGTAAGTAGAATGTGCTGCAGGGTAAGTAGAACAAACTGTACAAAATCTGTATTCGTTATAAAAGCATTATGCTGCTCATTTCCACAGAGGCCATGGGAGGGGTATTTCCAATAAAATAAGAAGAAAACAGGGTGCTTGGTAGCAAAATACATTGTGATGGAATCCAGGCACAGTGATTATTATTTAAGACAATAACTACTCCACATGAGTGGAGTGATTTATCCTCATTTTTTTAATTAAGAAAACTCAACCATGAATTACAAAGGAAGTATTAGGTTCCATCTATGAAAAGGATTGCAGTGTCTAATGCATATGTGGAAGGATTAGCTGAAAATTGTAAATGAGAGATTTTGATCACTTCAGTCATATTAAGAAAAACAAACAAGCAGAGTCTAAATAATGTATCTGAAGTGCAAGCTTCAACTATTTTCCCACTATTCACATTCGTACAGCAGAATTTTGGAGATTTTCCCCAGTTCCAGCCTCACATTTTCATTGCTAGTATTTTATTGCCCAGTTGGGGAGTGCTGTGTTCACACTTTAGCACAACATTCAAAACGAGTTGTTTTTGCAGACTGCAGCTGGAAGGAGAGCCTGATGCATTACATGTAGACAGGGTAAAGGCTGGCTGGATGCCCTGCTGCGCTCCTTGAGGGGCTCAGCTTGGTGCTACAGGGCAGGCAGAGGTGACTTGAAACTGTCATAGTTTGGGCAGTTCAGAAATGGAATTTAAAATGGTGTCAGTGGTTGCTGTGATTTCCAGCAGCCCAACAGGGAGTGTTTTACGGCTGAGCACTGAGGTCTCTTCTTCCCGCTCCCACCATGGCCTGAGCAGGACCTCTCCTGCACCGTCTCCGGGCCATGAAGGGAATGGCGAAGGGCCGTGTGTGCTCTCCTTCTTCTGCTCTTACACTGGAGGGATTCCCCAGAGGTGATCCGGATAGCAATGAGGGTCATACTTCATTTTGTTATGCCTCTTCTGGAAATTCCCTCATCCACACTGGGAATCTGTCTGCCTTACCGCCTGCTGTGGCTGTAGCCCACAGCCCATGTGCAAGCAGGATGGAGCCTCTTGTGCTCTTACAACATACCTTGGTCTAATGGTGGGCTAAATTCCTCAGCTGCAAAGGCAACTTTATGTTCATTCATGGTAGAATTCACTCTAGATTAGCAACAGCCACAGTTGTAATCCTTGTGGAATTGCAAATATTAAACACATGACGTTCACACAAAAAAAGGACTGGGAAAGGTGCATAAAGCACAGGGTTCTCACAAGCACTGTGTGAGAGGTCCACCATTTTTCTTTCAATGTAAACGATTTTCAGTTGCTTTACATGACTTGGGACTTCAGTTATGTTCCAGAAAGTGTTTTCCATAGGAAGGAATTCCATAGGAATCTGGAAGTTTAATTAATCAAGTCACCTAGCTAGGACAGAGAAGAAGATGCCGACATAAGAAAACACCCTAAGAGCTTTTGAAAATTAAATAAGAAACATTATCATCACATTCCTTCATTTTACACATATTTGGCCTGTTCCACTGGCTATTGTTTGTACTTCTTTGCTCTTTGTATTTCTATTAAAAAACCTGGAAACTGAATTCTGACCTTTCCCTTCTCAGTTTACCGGTCTACATTCCTTTTCTTTAAAGCTGCTTGCTTTATACTTGAAAGTCATTTCATTTCTCCTACTGCATAATTGAACACTCCGGAAACTAAAAAGCAACCTCAGCCAGCTGAGCCCTTATTGCTTTTCCTGTACAGAACTGGTGAAAACATTTCAGGAAAGTTGAAGCTGTGAATTTGACTGGGGCCCAGGTTTAACCTGAAGACTGAATTTATGCAGAAGCTGAGAAGGTTCTGAATGATTTTGGAAGCAGAAGAGTTACCACGTTGAGCGAAAATGTAGGTACAGTGGCAGTGCATAGTAAAGGAAAACGACAGATGTGGTAAAATGTTTTGATTATTTTGGGACGACATATATGTATTGGAGGAGACTGCCTTGTGGTTGACTCCTTTCCCACCTTCCAGAGATACATCTTGCATTTTGGTTGTTATATGGCCTTGCTGTCATGATACGTAGCTTTTCCTTTGTCAGTTTGAAAGCTTATAAAACCAGGGTGCCAACCACTGCTAAGGAGGAGGTATAATACAAGGTTTGTTTTTAATATGAAAGTGGTCAGAATGACATTGTCATACAGCTAACCAGCGCTGTCATGTCTTTTGTAGTTCTGCCAAAAGCTTTCTGTGTCACCTCAAAGTAGTGAATTCACCACTTCCCTCTAATGTAATGTAAATGCTATCAGTTATGACCTGATAATACCTGGCTTGGCAGCATTTTGCTAGACAAAGCAATTGATGCTCTTTCATAGCCTTTGACTGAGTTCATTCAACGTATCAGGTATAGTATTTATATCTCTAGGACAGGACAAAAATATCAGATATTTTAGACTTTTAACTTAGTGATTTGGACTACCTTTGGAGTGTCCCTTGTCTACACTGGTACCCTAGGATTTAATCAGCTGATGTGTTCAGACACATCTAAGGTAAACAGACTGGTGTGTGCTAAGATTTCAGAAAAAAAAGACATAGAATATAAAATAATGCAAATCTCACAATACTAAAATAGTAATATATTTTAGGCAGAAATAAGTTGTACTTCAACTTACTGAAGTGCAGCAGCACTTTGAGTATAGAGAATGAGTACTGAGCAAATAATTCACAGAGAAGAAAAATTGAGTCTAGGATGGGGTAGAATGGAGAAAGTCACAGTTGTGAAGTTTTTAAGAGATTAGGCTAGTTTATGTCATAAAATGTTCCTCAAGCTGATTATCTTCCTCTGACTTTTCTGCTGTTGCCTGGTGTGTATTTGCTGCTTCTCTGCAGGAAGCAGTGCTGGTCAGTGGCTGAGGCAGACTCTCCACCTGCTTCCAAGACCATCCTAATAACTGCCTTGTCACCTCACCCAGATCTTCAGGATGAGATGGAGTTTTATCATGGGACACGATGACTAGAGATAAATCATTTACTGAAATGAGGACTACTCTCCAGAAATGCAGCAGCAAAGTTTCTGTGCTACAAAGTTGACTAAAGTGCTCTGCTATTTTCTTGTGGCAATAAATGAAGTGACTCATTTGTCTAATCATCTTGTTTTTTATGACTGAACTAGGCTGCAATTTCTAGAATATTTAGGATTGGTATATATTTTGTGCTAAAACTGGATGTAATGTGTGTGCCAATAGAGTGATGCCAGAATTTGGAGGACCTTTATTGGTGTTTTTCTGCTGGTTCTTTTAATATCAGTTTAGTTTTGAAAAGCAGTAAGCTTGTTATTCGAAAGACTGCAAAAATAAATATTAATGAATATCTTTAAAATGATAGCAAACTAAATGATGCGGCAAAAATAACTGGCATCTGTATTGCCTGGTCAACTGATCAAAATATCACTGCAAACCAACAGAAGGAAGTGGGAGGCTTTCACGCAGGTCAGGGTGCTTCCAGGCAAGGGTGTATTGGCTTTGTGTGGCAAGGTTTTTAGTAGCGGGGGGTGGGGGGTGAGGGAGGAGTTACAGGGGTGGCTTCTGTGAGAAGCTGCTAGAAGCTTCCCCTGTGTTCGACAGAGCCCATACCAGCCGGCTCTAAGATGGACCCGCTGCTGGCCAAGGCTGAGCCCATCAGCGATAGTGGTAACGCCTCTGTGATAACATATTTAAGAAGGAAAAAGTTGCTGGGAAAGACAGAAATGGCAGCCGGAGAGAGGAGTGAGAACATGTAAGAGAAACAACCCTGCAGACCCCAAGGTCAGTGCAGAAGGAGGGGGAGGAGGTGCTCCAGGTGCCGGAGCAGAGATTCCCCTGCAGCCTGTGGGGAGGACCATGGTGAGGCAGGCTGTCCCCCTGCAGCCCAGGGAGGTCCACGGTGGAGCAGATATCCACCTGCAGCCCGGGGACGACACCACGCCGGAGCAGGTGGGTTCCCAAAGGGGGCTGTGACCCCGTGGGAAGCCTATGCTGGAGCAGGCTCCTGGCAGGACCTGTGGATCTATGGAGAGAGGAGCCCATGGAGCAGGGTTTCTGGCAGGACTTGTGACCCCGTGGGGGACCCACACTGGAGCAGTGTGCTCCTGAAGGACTGCACGCCATGGAAGGGACCCATGCTGGAGCAGTTCGTGAAGAACTGCAGCCCGTGGGAAGGACCCACACTGGAGAAGTTCATGGAGGACTGTCTCCTGTGGGAGGGACCCCACGCTGGAGCAGGGGAAGAGTGTGAGGAGTCCTGCCCCTGAGGAGGATGAAGTGGCAGAAATAATGTGTGATGAACGGACCGTAAACCCGATTCCCCGTCCCCCTGCACCGCTGTGGGGGGTTGGTAGAGAATCCAGGAGTGAAGTTGTGCCCAGGAAGAAGGGAGGGGTGGAGGGAAGATGTTTTGAGATTTGGTTTTATTTCTCATTACCCTACTCTGGTTGATTGGTAATAAATTGAGTTAATTTTCCCCAAGCTGAGTCTGTTTTGCCCGTGACGGTAATTGGTGAGTGATGTCTCCTGTCCTTACCTCGACCCACGAGCCCTTTGTTATATTTTCTCTCCCCTGTGCAGCTGAGGCTTGGTGGGCACCTGGCGTCCAGCCAGGGTCAACCCACCACCTCTGTCACCTGTCTGGTTGTTCAGCTCTTGGCTTCAGCACTTGGGAATAGAGTAGAGTGGTGTGTTGTCACACAGCTGCTTTGTTTCCCTTTGAAGATGGGATGTATAAAGTAATTCCCATAAGAGCTGACTGTCACTTTGAGCCTTAGCCCGTTGTTTTTACCCCTGTTTAGGCAGTGCAGAAAGGTATGGGATTACCTGCAGGTGGTGGAGGAGTCCCGTGTCAGGTTTCATCACTGACAGAATATGCAGGCTGGTTGCCTTCTAAATGTTTGAGATGTCAAGTTTTTTCTCCATGGTACATTTCTGTTTTTGTTAGGACAACGATGGGACCTCTGCCAGCACTCAGCAGTCGAGCTTCTGGTTCTTCTGTTAAGACCATGTATGAACTCAGGAACAGTTGCAGATGGGATGCCCAACATGACTTGCATGCATGTAAACCTACTGAAAGGATGTGTGAGGTAAACTAACCATAAATCAGTAAACTATGACTATGAATCAGTAAACTCTAAGTATAAATTTAAAGCTCAAAGTTAGAGCTCATGAAGAAAAATGTCAGATGAAATACTTCATTAATGTAATTTCCAATTTTTTCAAAATGAAGTGCTTGTGGAGGTCTGCTAGACAGATACAATTCCAGTGATTTCTGCTTTATCTTGTCTGCAGACTTATTGTCTTCTGGATGTTTGATGCCCTCCAGGTTCTCTATGTCCAAGCTGGAGCTCCCTGTCTTTGTGTGTGGTGGGCCATGGCCAAATGAACATCTTCTCTGATTAGTTCTTATGAAGAATGGAGCTGCAGCAACAGAAAACAGAGATGGGAGAAGTATAAGACACAGCATGTTTTTCAATATTGCCGGTTATTTTACATTATGGTGAAAATCTTCCACCCATCATCAAGTTTAGTCTGATATCCATGTTTGTATTATCCTTTGTCATGGGCCATTGAAAGGTGCTTTGGAAGGCAGAAGTGGTTGCTCTCTTTTTTGCATAGTCTGAATGTGCACTTGAGTCCAAGAAAATATTTACCAATCCATTTTAATAAAAATGTGCTCTGCGGGGAGATAACCCAGTGTTTGAAATCCAAGGTTGGTGCTTTGGGCCTGGCTTGGCTGCTTAACCGTGATGAACCCCACTGACCACTTCTGAATCTCAGTGTTTTGAGTCAAAATCACATCTTCCTCTCTCCCATAAGCTACCTGCCTTCTCTGCTAATGTTTGCAGGAGTGTATATTTTCTGTTTCACACCTCCAGAGTTTTCCATCAAAAAGTTAGACAACAGCATGCTAATTGAAATCTAATGACTGGAAGACCCTTTATGGATTATCATAGTCTGTAAGCTAACAAGGAGAAAAATGAAAACAAAGGCAGGTCAATTCAGTGTTAATTTATTTGACATCTGTGGCCTAGGTATTATTTATAAGAATATTTGGTAGTGCAATACAGTAATTGTATTGCTGCGTATCTGTTCAAAAAAGGGAACTGTAATGTGAGACATTGCAAATACTCAACAATATGGGTTGAGAATAATAGAGGAGATATAAGTTTTAATTTTCTAAAGGATGAGTACATTTTTAATTTATCAGATATGGATTAATTAGTTTTCTTATATCAAAATTGCCATAAAAATGTGAAATTAAGTATAAGTAGTATGGAGCAACATGAAGTTCAAAGAAAGGTGGTGACTTTACCTCTTCATAATGTCTTCAGTTAAAAGTTTAATTAAATTATAACTTGGAGCTTCCTCACAAGGTTACCACTATAAATGTGCAGAATCCAGTAATGTCCACTAATGCACACAGAGAGATGAATAGTGCGTGTATTTTTAAAGGGTGAGAACCTTCCTGTAAGCCTTCCTCTCTGAAAGAAAGCTATAATCAAGCTGAATCTGGTATTTTCAAACACATTTTACAAACGCAGAATTAATGCAATCCTGTAAAACCCCTCATTTAACTTTTGCAGTAGTTTATGGCTAATTTATATGTGGCTATATGATACTCGGTTCCAGGAGGCCGATTTAAAACAGAGGTTCTGTTTTAATCACGTACTCCCTCCTTGATCTTGTGAAAAGAAACTCTCCACTTTGAGTTGTGATTAGTATCTATTGTGCAGTTAGCTGAGTTACAAATTAGAACATACGAAAGTTGCGGGGGAATAGTATCTGAAGTGCAGTGATCTAAGTATTAAATAATTACCACTTTTATGGATCATTGCTTCTTGAACATCAACTTGAAATAGAAAGCAATTACAATGTGTTACAGAAAAGAAACTCATGGCATTAGTACCGTGATAATATTTACTCTCCAGGTTACTTTTCCTTTTTGTTCCACCTTTTCTGAGTGTGAGGAAGGGTTACAGGTAATTTACTGTGCTGGGTAATCTGGGCTTCTTGAGTGTCCCCCAAATACCAGCATTTAACTCTCTCTTTAATAAAATAACCCATGAAATCATGAGAGATTTTCAGTGCTCCAGCTTTCCCTGCCTGTTCAGAGCAATATCCTTGCCTGATCTTAGTTAATGTCTACCAAAGAATTAAGATCCCCCGTCTCAGACCCATGAGGAATAATTTCATGGCAGAGGAGTACAAAGTATACCCTTTAGAAAAGTAGTGCCAATATCTTGGCTGGTCCAAATTCATGTAGCTACAGTGATACCATATTTTGTATTCTAGATGAAGTTCAAAACTACTTTTCCTTGTCTGCGTGTCCTGTACTCATGTTAATATTTTTCCAGTCTGCCAGTTTTTATGGCACTGATTGTTTTAGTTGCTATGCATAATTTGATTTAATTCCATTACAGACAATGATTTATAACTGCTTTATTATAAAGAAAAACAGTCAGAAAAGAAGATAGATGCATGACTGTGAGCAGACATTAAACTGAGCTAACATCTGATGTACTTTTCAGGAAAACCTTTCAATGTAATGAAGTGCTTAGACTGTTCCCCAAAATTAAGCTGCATATGAGGTAAGTGGTGGCACCCCTATTGCTTGTTTTAGTTTGAGCCAGTTGATTTAATTATGCTGTGGGGAACAGTATATCAGTGCAGTAAGGATGTTTAGGAAAGGTCACTCCGGCTCTTATTTGGATGCTTTGGTGCACAGTATATTTCAATGAGAATGTACCTATGAGCCCATAAATATCTATGTACTAAAGATAAGCCTTGCAGACCTTGTTAATTCTGTTACTATTGGCAAAGCCAAACTTATCTTAAAAGAATGAAGAAAAATTTTATTTCTTTTAAAATTCAGTAGAATTTTGCTCAGTTGTTTTGTATCCATACACTTCCCGTCCAAGCATCTCAAAGCACTTGCACTGAACAAGCTAGTCAGTCTCATTCCCACAAGGGCAATACTCTCTATGTGGTTTGAAAATGAATGAGTTCATCTATGTCATTTCCTACGGATGCCACCTGAATTGCCTCCTTCTTAATCAACTTATTTATATTTTTTCCATATACCATTCACTTCTTCTGTGTGTTCCTATATGCGTTGAACTTTTCTGATTTTACTTTGTCAATTTTCTCTAATTGCCTCTAAAAATATGGGGGAGGTGATCCTCACCTGATGACTTACTTCAGATTACTAAACCTTTCAAGGGTGACCTTTGCAAAAATTTGACATTTCTGTGTTATCTCAGGTTTGTACCATAATCTGGTCTCATTAGGATTATCCATTGCTTTAAGCCAAGGTTGTGCATGAGTAGTGAGAAGATCAGAACCTTGTGATTCCCATTTCCTTGTCCTCTTGAATGACATTTCCCATTTAACATTTACATTGCTGCATCTCAGGCAGCATTATAGAATAGATGGCCATTTCTTTTGCTGTCAAAACACAGTTTATGTGATCGTATTTTTAAGTCTTGGTGTATATAGATTTCAAGGACTTCTATTGTCTCCTACACAAAATCCATGTGCTATAGATTCTGCCTGTAATTTTAATTCAGCTAAATTGCAGTTGCATATTTATCATATAAATGTGTGTATATAAACAAGTGAAACAATTCTTCATATTTAAGTAGGAATTTACATGTATTTTAAAGTCAGCTATAGCCTTCTGTTGCTTGACTTTTACTCTGTTACACGGCAGCTTTACTGGTTCTATTACAGATGACTCCTCATGCTTCATGTTGATAGGGAAAAAACCTAGCTCAATTTCTTGAAGTTTCCAAATAAATTCTGTAAACAAGTTTTAAAAATGAAGGTAACGGCAGATAATGATCAGAAGATGTTAACTGCCTGTCACAGGAACTGTTTATGAAAACAACAGAGCTATGTCTAAGAAGCCGTTGGTAGCATCATAGATATGAAATTTTATTTCCATTGATTAGACAACGATGTCTTTTAGTATTCAAGGACAGGAGACAGAAAATATCAACTTTTCATAACACAAATTTTTAACTTTTTCATTTTGGCAGAAGCAGGAGAGAGACAGCAGGATGCAAACCAGACAAAGTAAAGAATAAATGTATGTGATTATAGATTTCAGTTAAAGCAATCAGAGCTTTGCCTAAGACATGTCTACATTTGTCAAATCCAAGACAAACTCTGTAAACTCTGATAAATAATTTGGAGCTGCAGTTTGCAAGGCTCACTCAGACTAAGGTTATCTTAGCAGTAAATTATTTCTCATCCGTCACTCCCTCTATCTTGGTTTATTGCAACACAGATTTGATAAGATAGGATTACTTGCACAAAGGATAGCTTTCCTCCCTTTCAGACTGCACATCATAGTCTGTTATATGTACTCCTTAAACTGAGAAACAATTTTCTCTATAGTAAATCAGTCCATATGGAACCAATCTTTGAAAAGTAACCTAGATTTCAAACTCAGTCAGTAGGAAGATAGGCAGCACATTATCTTGGTAAGTCTTGCCTAATAATAAAAATCTCAGTGACAGAAAAATGTTTACTATTCTTATTTTAAAGGTGACTTTCAAGGGATAAGAATCTGTTTATTCATCATGTGTGGGTCTTTAAACAAAATGCAGTCCTGGAAGTCTGCAACATAACCCTCCCTGTCTCAACTAAAGGCACAAGGAAGAGAGCAGGTCTTCATCCTTGCTGGCACATAGCAGTGCTGGAGTAAATGGGCCACTGACAAAGTTACAAAAGCCACAACTCACTGAGGCTGCTGAGTGAAACAAGCCAATAATAAGCCAACACCAAGGAACCTTCTGGCTAAGTCAGTGCTGAAATGGCAGAGGATACTCTAAAAAACTTAACAGGAAGCTTAGAAGGAGATGGTGGCCAAGTGATGTTGGTCTGTGCACAGCAGCTTGCAGGCACAAAGGAAGCACAGCAACACCAACAGATTAATGCATTTTGAATGGTCATTATTATTCTTTTGAGGAGTTCCATGGCTCAGGAGCATCTCTGCCATCTCTAATTCATGAAGATTTTAGGTTTCATCCAACCTATGTTCAGTTTTCACAGATTTTAGTAGTTTATGCCAAATATGCCAGAAATTCCTATCTAATTCTGTGTTGTCTAATGTTACAGGCATTACAATTACATCCTTCTGCCAAAATGCAGTACATGGGCAAGGTGGTGTGGCTGTGCGTGAATTTAATCTGTTCCTCTCTGTCGTATACTACTCCCTGCAGAAATAGTGCATATATTCCCATGTTCAGGTAATGCTTTCTACCTTCATTATCTTTATTCAATATACATAAAGATATTTAACATTACTTTTATAATGAGAGAGAAAATAAAACAAGTAATAAGTTCTTACATTTTTATTTGAATCCCATGTACCCAAGAATGAGTTCATACTAGCTGGCTTTTAAAGAGACAGAGCCTTTGCAGCTGATTGATAAATAGGGCTCAAGCCATGTTTAATAAGTCCTTATCATTACAAAATACCAAACAGAAATGTTAGTTTCTCTTTCAAGTCCATCCCTCTCTCTGCTGCTCTGAAAAGACAGACATCCTTTTTTTTTGCTGTCAGATGATGAATAGTGAAAACAAGATTTCTTTAATGAGGAATAATATCAATAAATGAAGAATAAAAACACCTCATGTCCTTTTACCACTGATATCAGGAAGGATTAATTTTAAGAATAATAAAAAGGTCACATTTATGACATTTCAAGCTACCACCAGAATAGAAAATATTCTTTTCAGATAATCATCATATAAATCAATGCTAAGGTCTAATAAGTATCTTCCTGAGCCAATTCCCTTTAGTAAATTCAATGAAAACAGTGCATATATAATGTGCTTTTAAAATGAAGTTGGACACAATTTCATTGAATTTTACATAAGGAGAGGAGTCTTGCTGAAGTTCAGCTGCTTTTTCATCTCTCTCTCCATTTTGTCTTAATAAACCATGTTAGCACCCTGAAAAAGAACTATGCTATTTAACATTAAAACCAAAAACATTTAAACTATAGGACTCTTGTTTTGCTGATACATGTGTAAAGATGAAAACTTGTTAAGTTTGAGTAATCGTTCTGCCATATGGTTGACACTTCACCAACAAAGCTGCTAAGAACTGCTCATTTAAATTGAAAGTGTTGGTTTCCATATTTCAGAATTTAAGAGAGTGGGTTTAAATGAGGAAAGCAGAATACAATGAGAATATCTGTCATTAATTATCAAGTGACATAAATACCAGCCTACATTTCCAACATTTCATTTGTCATTTCCCATCATTCTTTATTTCTCATTAAAAACCTCAAGTGTTAAATCTGGGGTTTGTGAAATTACTTTCCCTGGTGCATCTTGTCACACGTGGGCAAAACTATCTATTTAAATTTCCTCCTTCAATTCCTGGGGTTTTAGAAAGTCTCAGATTCCATTTAAAGTACTTTTTCATTCCTGTGTTCATCATTCCATCAAGATCCATCAGCCCAGATGCATCAATCCATTGAAAGGACTTTAACATGCAAGTTATTTTTTTTTTAATTTGTTATTCTGAAGGTGAGCACTGCAAAATATCTGGAAACTTGTTTACATTTTCTTCAAGCACCAAGATAACCAAAGCATTTTTGCTTGCTTTTTTTCTGTGCTGTATTACTACAGCAGATTGCCCTTCAGGCTTTGACTTTGCTCCTAAGTACTGTGGTACTCCAAAAGCAGCACTTGCATTAGGTGTGAGTGGATTCCATCAAGTCTGCATAGTAATTCTTTACCACATTTTCAGCTTTCTAAATTTTGATTCCTGTTATTTTCTGCTGGTTTTAAGACCAGAATTGACTATTAAGGCCGGTCTTATCCTCTTGTTATCATAGGTCATTCAACTTCATCCAGTTATCCTGTTATGAGGCCAACATCTTGGCTTTAGAAGCAGCATGTTGTTCTAAGGATATCCAGAGATGGAAAATGCTCAGATAATTTTCATAGCTTTTTCCAGTAATTAATGTCTTTCCCTGAAATTATGCAGTGATGCCTAATTTTTAATTTAAATTAGTTTTGCTTAGAATTCAGCTCTTGATCCTTACAATCCTTCTTCTGCAGGATTACACAACCTTTCCTATCTGATGTTTTCTTTCCAGGGCAGTATTTATGCACTGTAATGAGATCTTTTCTAAATGTACTTTTTCAAATGAGCTATTAAGATCTGTCTTGTCTGGTCTCTCACAGTAAAGAATTTTCTCCAACTCTCAAATAATTTTTGTAGTCCCTCTATTTTCCTAATACCTTTAGAAAACATTGATCCCAGAAATGGACACATAATTCTAGCACTGATCTCTATCAATGTTGTTATATTAAAGAAGGAAATCAGACCTTTTTGACATTACTCTTTTGTGACATTGGCAAGTGTTAACTACCTTTTCCTATTGGTAAATGCTATGTGATTATCTGTTGAATCTGTAATTAATCCAGCTCATACCCGGAGAAATAATCTCCCTGTTGCTTGTACAAACAGGAATTCCAACAAAACCTTATGCTAAACCAAATAACCAGTTTGGGTTTTTTCTCCCCCCCCCAGCATGCATAGGAGTGCCAAATGCTTAACAATCTACAGATTTCAAGTTTCCCTTAAAAAGTGATTAGCTTTCCCCTTCCCCCCACTCCTAATTTCTTAAAATCAGGTGTGTCAAAATCTCTTTCTCAGGGCAGGAGAAGGTATCACTGTATGTGACAGATGATCTAAATCACGTGCAAACTTGAGAGATAATCTGCAAGTTTAGAAAGAAGCAGCAGAGACAGCAATGGGATATCAGCCCTCTCCAATCCCAGGACTGGAGGGAGAAAAGGCTTCTATCCATGCCATGATGTATGTCCTCACCCCAAGCTAGTTTCAAAATTCACTGCCAAACTCTACAAGCCACCTGCAGATATTCTGACTAACACTGAATAATATTTGATGAGAATTGCATTGATTTCTGCAGAACCATGCATGCAGCATGATATTGCTCAACGTGACTGAAAGAAAAATTTGGCCCCAAAGAAAATGACTCATGCTAGTCTCCCTTTGCAGTTATTTTAATAATGAAGTAATTAGAACTGAGCCTGACTATTTCTCTGGTTTCTTTCTCCCCAGCCCACCGACAGCTCTATTTTATGCCAACCCACTGGCACCATGTCCAGGTAGCTGACAGCTCTCTTGTTAACAAGAGGATTTATGATTTTTTTCCAAGTAGTTCATACTCCACACAATCCTTTAATACAATTGCCAAATTGAAAGGGCTTAAGTACAGTTTTACTACTTAAATATTAGACAAAATAATCTTTATAGCATTTATTGAAAGATGAAAATTGCAGGAAGCTTATAAATACTTCCCTGTATTGGACAAAACTCCTGCAGAATATGAACGTTATTGATCTGAGTGTTATATCTGTCTTATGGCTTGTCATATGCAGAGCGCTGTGTGCTCCTTAGCTACCCCTTTGACAGAAAGCAATCAATCTTGGAGAATGGTTTGAGAAAGGGTCTGACTTGGGCTTGTTAATGTGCAGGATCACAACAAGTTCTTTGAAGGAGGGTAGCCACAAAACACCTGAGATTTGTAGACATTCCTCTGCATTTCCTCTTTGGTAAAGTGAAGCACAAGAATTCATAATCATAAACCAAGATAATTTTGTGATACTTTTTTCCTGTTGAAAAATTCTCTCTTCCTTCTTTCATCGTAACAAAATGAGCCATCCTGGCTTAGATCAGTGATCCATTTAGTTCAACATCCAGTATCCCACTGTGTCTGTAAGTACCCAGTTACATCACTGTCTAGGAAAGTGCAAGAACAGGCCAAGCATTTGTAATACTTCCCTCTTATATTTTCTTAGTCTTTAGTTATTTCAGCACAGGCACCTCCTGAGCTGGATTGGTTTCTGTGTGTCCCATAGCAGAAGACTCCTCTCACATGAGCAGCTCCCCTGGAAACCTTGTAAATTTTTAGCATTCACAGGGTCATTTCTCGAGGAGCTCTGCAGATCCATACATGTGGGACCCCCAACTTCGCCATAATCCTTTTAAAAGCTGACTCCTAATAGCTTCATTTGTAGTTCTGGTATGTGAGGAGGCAGCGAAATGTTGAATCCTATCCACCCTTTCCACATCACTAATGATTTTGTGGCTCTCTGTTGTATTCTCCACGAGTCTTTTCTTTCCCAAACTGAAACACATTGGCTTATGAAGCAGTTCCTCACACAGAAACTAGTCTATGACTTGATTCCTCTTCCTGCCCTACTCTGATAGTTTTCCAGTTCTGCTCTGTATATTTCTTAAAGATGAGGAGATCAGAACTGTGTGTTGTGTTCATGATGTGGATGAGCCATGGATTTATACAGTGAAGTTTTCCTCTTTCTACATTTATAAGGGCATTTTCATTGGTTTTGACTTTTCTATTTGCCTTTAGAAAGAATGGGAGTGAATACTGGTAGGAAATACAATAACGGTTTTAGGAGTTCAGGGGAAAAAGTTATGCATGTATGCACAGTATGTAAGCATGCAACTGTTTATCCACATTCTGAAATACTTGCTGTATATACGCTTAGGAGCTGAAAAGATCCTTTCCTTGTTTTGGGCTGAGATATTTTTATAGACTACTGAACACATTTTATGTTGCCCTGGTTTTGGCTGGGATAGAGTTAATTTTCTTTCTAGTAGCTGGTATAATGCTATGTCTTGGGTCCACTATGAGAAGAATGTTGATAACACACTGATGTTTTCAGTTGTTGCTAAGTAGTGTTTAGTCAAGGATTTTTCAGCTTCTGATGCCCAGCCAGCAGGAAGGCTGGAGGGGCACAAGAAGTTGGCACAGGACACAGCCAGGGCAGCTGACACAAACTGGCCAAAGGGGGATTCCATACCATATGAAGTCATGTCTAGTATATAAACTGGGAGGAGTGGGGGTGGGGGGAATCACCGCTAGGGAACTAACTGGGCATCAATCAGCAAGTGGTGAGCAATTGCATTGTGCATAATTTAGTTTCTATATTCCAATGCTTTTATTATTATTATTGTAATTTTATTATTGTTATTATTATCATGATTAGTTTCTTCCTTTCTGTTCTATTAAACTGTTCTTATCTCAACCCATGAGTTTTACCTTTTTCCTTCTGATTCTCTCCCCCATCCCACCAGGTGGGGAGGAGTGAGCGAGCGGCTGCGTGGTGCTTAGTTGTTGGCTGGGGTTAAGCCATGACAGTCCATTGTCGCACCCAACGTGGGGCACAAAGGGTTGAGATAACATCAGATTGGACCAGAGTGTGTTAAAACAAATTTGTTACAAGCATTCATTATATTAGTTTAATAGTCATGAGTCATGATGTCGATTTATGGGCTCTTAGAGTTGTGGCGCTCATTTTTAGAGTTCTGTTATGTGTCACCTCACCTGCTGTATGTAGTCCCTGTGCCACTGCTTATGATCCATGGGAGGTGGATTAAAGTTTTCTCTTTGATGTATTGTATAATACTGGCTTATGGTATGATAAAATTATCGGTTGTGGGACTAATCTGGTATTTGCACTCAGCACTGTCATCACCTCCACGCTTCGGGAGCCATCTGTGTGAAACTATTAATAAGTACACCCTTTACCTTTCCTCCTTGGACAGCCAATCTGTGGGTGAGACATCTTTCTTCCCCTTTCTCTTCTCCTCCAGTCTAATTACAATGGCATTTGAGAATATTGAAAAATTTGAATAACCTTGAGATGTTGAAACCAGCACGGTCCTACTGTTAGGAACTAGCATGTTCTTGAATGTGGTTCAGGTCTTGTTTAGGGTTAAACAACTATTTAAGAAGATCACTCAGAGATCTGCCCCAAGGCTGGATAATTATGAGTGGCAGGGTGTGTGGGGTAGTATGGGCAAATGCCTAGGGCAGTGGGCACCTCCAGGGTTTTGGAACTTCACCCTTGAACAAGTGCAGAATCATGAAAAACTAGTAGACCATTTGGAAAAAATATGCTGTCATCCCAACAACTGGGGGACACAAATTGCTGCAATGCTCTGGGGCCTGGCCCATCCCCATTGAGCCCTGTTCAACACTGTTCGGTACCCTCAAGGGGAAGAGAAGGTATGTGGATCTGACAACAAGGCGACAGGCACTGCAGCCACTCCAACCCCAGCAACAGGCACTGCAGCTGAACCAGTGAACCAACGCACACCAATATCAGTTGTCCCCATACAGAAGAAGAAATATATAAAAAATCAGTTTGCTTAGTGAAGGATGGAGATGAACCAGGGTCATCACGAGAACAGGAGGAAGAGGCAGAACCAGAGGTAATCACCCAATCCCTATCCCTGAGTGAGCTGTGGCAGATGTGAAAAGACTTCAGCCCTCATCCAGGTGAGCACATTGTCACCTGGCTGCTCTGATGCTGGGATAACGGGGCTAGTAGCTTGGAATTAGAGGGTAGGGAAACCAAGCAGCTGGGATTGCTTTCTAAGGAAGGGGGCATTGACGAAGAGGTTGGAAAAAAAGACACAAGCCCTCAGCTGCTGGAGGCAACTTCTGTCATGCATGAGGGAAAGGTACCCCTTCAAGGAAGATGTTGTGTGTCATCCAGGCAAGTGGACCACTGTGGAGAGAGGTATCCAGTACTTGAGGGAATTAGCCATGCAGGAGATGGTTTGTTATGACCCAGACAATGCACAGTTACCCACAGATCCAGATGAAGTCCAATGCACACGACCCCTGTGGCGGAAGTTTGTACAGAGTGCACCATCATTGCATGCCAACACATTGGCAGTACTGACCTGGAAAGATGAAGAGGGACCAATGGTGGATGAATTGGCTGGCTGACTCTAGCAATATGAAGAAAAGCTCTCTTCCTCCCTCGAAGCCTGCATTGCAGCTGTGGAGAAGCTGCCCGAGGATGTCCAACAAATCGAAGAGGGTATGTCCTACTCCCCACCTGTAGGGACCGGTAGCCCAGCTATTAGGAGTGAGAGTTCCTCTGCCCAAGAGAGAGAATATAGAAGGTACACACCACGGGGTACCCTGTGGTTTTACCTGTGTGACCACAGAGAGGACATGAGGAAATGGGATGGAAAACCTCCCTTGGTCCTAGATACATGGGTACATGAGTTGTGAGGAAAAACAACCACAAGAGGGGATTCTTCCAGGAAAAATGCTGCTCCAGTTTCCAGACAGAGTAGAAGAGCTGATCCTACTTCTGATCCTCTTGAAGAGACTTCCAAGTCAGTTTTACAAGAAGTGAGTAACGGATACTCTGAGCAGGATTAGAGGGGCCCTGCCTCCAGCCAGGTGGAAGAAAGGGACAACCGCATTTATTGGACTGTGTGGATTCAATGGCATCAGAATCCCACAGGAGTACAAGGCTCTAGTGGACACAGGTGCACAGTGTACCCTAATGGCATCAGTTATAAAGGCGCAGAACCCACCTGTATTTCTGGTGTGACAGGGGGATCCCAACAGCTAACTGTATTGGAGGCTGAAGTAAGCCTAACTGGGAATGACTGGCAGAAACACCCCATTGTGACTGGCCCAGAGGCCAGTCTATCCTTGGCATAGACTGCCTCAGGAGAGGGTATTTCAAGGACCCGAAGGGGTATTGGTGGGCTTTTGGTATAGCTGCCTTGGAGGCGGAGAGAATTAAACAGCTGTCTACCCTGCCTGGTCTCTCTCAAGACCCTTTGATTGTGGGGTTGCTGAGGGTTGAAGAACAAGTGCCCATTGCTACCACAACGGTGCACCAGCGACGATATCGCACCAACCGAGACTCCCTGATTCCCATCCATATGCTGATTTGTCAACTGGAGAGCCAAGGAGTGATCAGCAAAACTCACTCACCCTTTAACAGTCCCATATGGCCAGTGTGAAGGTCTAATGGGGAGTGGAGACTAACAGTTGACTATCGTGGCCTGAATGAAGTCACGCCACCGCTGAGTGCTGCAGTTCCAGATATGCTAGAACTTCAATACGAAGTAGAGTCAAAGGCAACCAAGTGGTACACCACAACTGACATTGCTAATATGTTTTTCTCAATCCCTCTGGCAACAGAGTGCTGGCCACAGTTTGCTTTACTTGGAGAGCTGTCTGGTACACCTGGAATCAACTGCCCCAGGGGTGGCAACACAGTCCCCCATTTGCCATGGACTGATCCAGACTGCACTGGAGAAGGGTGAAGCTCTGGAACATGTACAGTACATTGATGACATCATCGTATGGGGCGACACAGCAGAAGAAGTTTTTGAGAAAGGGAAGAAACTAATCCAAATCCTTCTGAAAGCTGGTTTTGCCATAAAAGAAAGTAAGGTCAAGGGACCTGCACAGGAGATCCAGTTTGTAGGAATAAAATGGCATGATGGATGTCGTCAGATCCCAATGGATGTGATCAACAAAATAGCAGCTATGTCTTCACCAACTAATAAAAAGGAAACACAGGCCTTCTTAGGTGTTGTGGGTTTTGGAGAATGTATATTCCAAATTACAGTCTGATTGTAAGCCCTCTCTATCAAGTGACCTGGAAGAAGAATGATTTTAAATGGGTCCCTGAGCAACAACAAGCCTTGGAACAAATTAAGTGGAAGATTGTTCATGCAGTAGCCTTTGGACCAGTCTGAGCAGGACAAGATGTTAAAAATGTGCTCCATATTCTCTCCCCCATCCCACTGGGTGGAGGGGAGTGAGTGAGCAGCTGTGTGGTGTTTAGTTGCTGGCTGGGGTTAAACCACGACATATGTGTACAAGAAAACACTATTCAGCCTCACTAACTTTCCCTCTGCTCTATGCTACTGTCACCATCATCTCAGTTGCTCCCAGCCATGTTAAGAAGCACATGAGCAGTGCTCCTGCTCCATATACTGGTTCTATTCTTTGGAACATAGCTATCAAATACAAACTAATGCAAACTTGTTTTTCATATCAGCTCAGGCGTCTGCTTGCTTTACAAAGACATTTGAGGTAAAATGCATATCAAAATGTGCAGATTTTCCTTTTTGCTATATTGATTAACTATAGGGTAGATGGATTGTTTTTCATTGCATTATTGTAGCTGTATTTGATAGGAGATGTAGCACCGTAGCACAAATAGTAGTGTAGTCCACATTATGTAGTTATGTGATTTAGTTTTACACTAGATACTAGTTCTGCACAAGCTTTATACTAGTAAGCTTTTACCTTATTGTTCTGTGGTAGGCAAAATGAATAATTGGAAATGTAATTCCAAGCTTCACTGGCAGCAAGAACAGTGCTTGTTTCCTAAGAAGTATGCTGTATAGGCATGTCAAAGCATTACTGATTCTTCAATATCGCTGGCTGTATGATGCTCTGAACATATTTCTCAAGAGGATAATGAACAGCAGGCTGTTCATATCAGCGCCTTTTTTTTTTTTCCTTTAGGTTTGCTGTATTCTTCACAACAGAATTTCTTTGTTTTATCTTGCTGCTGAAGCAGCTGTTCTGCTTTACTTTGGTGCCCCATCTCACTTGGCAGGTTCTGAAAGACATGGTGGTAGTCTATTTATTTTCCTCACTATAGAAAGATACAAACTCAAATCCAGATTCAATTCTACTCTGCAGTTCCACTTTGAGGACATGGGAACTCTCTCTTTCTCTTGCTCTGATTTCCAAAGAATTTGGCGTCAATGAAAAAGTCCCCCAGATAACACAACTACTACACTTTCTAGAAGGCATATGAGGTTATGGTTAACCTGATTTGTATTTACCATGAACTAACTCTGTCAAGCTGTTCCAGTGAAATAAATGCCAGGGGATTTTCTTATAAATGTTACTCCCAAGAGATGTTGGGATGAAGCAACTTATGACTAGATAGGGTCTGTATTATCTCCTTATCTGTAGAGCTGGGATTTTGTTGGAGTTCATTCAGTATGTAAATTCATGGAGTTAAACACATGGCAAACTACAGGTATTCCCCCTGATTTGCAGCAGTGTTCCCGAAAGGCTCTCTCTCCTGCTTTTGTCCATGTTCTTCAATATTCCAACAGGGACTATTTGTCTACAGCTGTGTAGAATTTAGTTGAATTTGAGAACAGTTACACAGCAAAAAATCAAATAACATTTAGCAAAATATCTCTGCTGGATGCAAAAAAAACCGGGGACCCCCCCCCCCCCCAGTAAAAAAGAAATTAAGAAGGTACTGAATTTTTAGGTTAATTTCAATAAAACGCTGCTGAAGTTCTTTAGAACCTGATTGGTTGAATCTCTATAAGGGATGTTAATAGCCTGGATTTTCCACAAAGGAAAAGTTGTTTTCCATGGCACTGGGCAATGACTGTTTAGTTTACCAAATTCTACCCAACATTTCCTATTAGCCAATGTGTGATTTGAAAAGTCAAAAATATTTCTTGGGGACCTCAACTAAATATAATGAAAAATCAGTTCACAACATTTCTTTGATGTTTTGCCTAAAACCAATGAAGAATATTAGTTAGAATGCTGATGTCATTCCATACTGAATTATTCTTTTGATGGAAAACATCAGCACTATAGTTCTGCTTATTATATCACTTTGTATGCCCTATGCACATAAAATCAGAGATACTATTGCAGGAGCTGTTGGCCTTAAATTAGTACAAAAGCAGGATTTTTTATACTTTCCTTCTAGCAGGGATTAAAAAAAGTATTTAAAACAATTTTGCGACCATTTTGGTTCAAGAATGGCATATTCATGTACAAACCAATAGAAGCACATAACTTTGCTACTTTTTGAGGTTAAAATTACATTATTTTCAGGCATTATTTAAAAGGATGCTATCCACAGTAGCATTAGCAGCTGTAAAACTTCCAAGTGAATGAAACCATGCATAGGAAAATTGCCGATACTTTATTCAAAGAGGAAGTAGGCTACTCATCCCTGAATAGCCAAACATTATAGAATAAGGTGAGGATAGAGAAGATGATGAGAAGATGAGGATTTCTTTTTGCTTAAGCTGGTAAGATTTAGAGCAAAGGGTGAAACATTTGTACATTTGGATGGAAGCTGCCAGAGGGGTTTTGGGGCTCCAAATGAAGAGGAGAAAGAACTGAGTGTATTTTGGTGAAGGTTTGTTGTCAGCTCTGTTGGGAGCGGTGTATGACAGAGCTATTGAGCTGCAGGTCAGCAGTTTAAAAATAGAAGCTTCCACAGGAGTGGGGCATTGCTGCTGCTTCTATGACATGATTTTGGTGCACAACCAGTCCTCTCTCTCCATCTCCCCGGGTGCCACAGAAACTAGCAAGACCATTCAGAAGAACATTTAGCCCTTCCCATGTACATGAGTAAAAGAGGACATCACTCATCAGGCCTATGAAGCCAAGACTATCTCAGTTAATCAAATTTCCTGTTTGTTCTGAGGGAAATGAACAAGAAAATGAACTGATATGCCTCACAAGTAAGTTTCAACTTATTAATTAAAAAAATAAAAAATCAAAGTGAGACTTTTTATGTTTGTGTTTTTAAACCAAAGTTTCTGAAGTCATGCCTGCATGATTGGGGTAGAAAGCCACATGTCATCTCTGCCCATGCTCGAGGGCAGCAGGGAACAGAGCCAGGTCAGGTCTCAACAGTAGGCAAACAGGGCAGGACTTAACAACTGCACTAAACTGTTCCTGTATCAGTGAGCTCTGGCTTTTGTCCGAAGAGCAAGAACAGATAATGAAGTTAACAATGTGCATGAAAGCCCCTGCACATGACCCTGGAGACCTGTGGCAAAGTACTAAGGTTTTGGCGAGTTGTTTACTTTTTGCTTTAGATGACGACAAATTCTGTATTTTGAATCTATCCCCCTCTTTTGCTGCAGAAACTGAATGTGAACAAAAGGGAAAAGAAAAATTATAGGAATGAATATAAAAGAAATGCTAAATTTGAAATTAAATGAAGTTCAGATAATCATCTGTCACTCAGTTTCCCAGTATTATCCCTTAATAACCTTATTGTCTCTTTGCCTATTTGCTTCTTATCTATTTAAAGCAGTTGTTTATCATTCACAGCCTGATTGGTTCATCATCTATGTACTTCCAAAAGAAAGGGAAGATAATATCCCTAGGACCCAGATAGTTTTTCCTCCTTTTTGTTCCATTAGTTGATGAGAAAGTGGGGAATTAGCATACACCCCCACCCCACCGCCCCCACCCCCTGCTTTGCTAGCACTAGATTAAACATGGCCTTGAAATACAGGGCTTGGAGCCAAATCCATCCTTCCCAAAGTTTGGATGAGCTCAGATTTGGGCTTTAGGCTTTAGCTGGCAAAATGCTAATTCCAGGCTAGCAAGGCATAAAGTCCAGGAAAAGCACAGCCTTTTTGTTTCAAATGAACAACTGAGAGACACTGAGGGTCCCAACTGTCAATTGCTTAACATATTTAGTGTGGGGAGTATTCTGGGGCTCCCATAAGGCCAGAATTAAGTGCTATAAAGTGCTTAAACACATGCTGAATTTGAAGAGACCAAAGAACCCTGAGCCTGTCACAACTGACCCCAAGAAGCTACTGCTGTGGACACCTACAAACACGTTCATCTTCACTCATGCAGTTGTTCAAATACAGTCAGTAGGTCTGGCTTTACTAGGCAGTAAGTAAGTACATGCACATGTGCTCCAAGAATGAAGATTTAAGGTTTGAAATAGCACTTTTGGGGATAGCTAAGTAAGGGACGATGTTTTACTTTGTGTCAGCCTGTTTTTAGACGTATTGGTGCACTCAGGACTGGCAGCATTGCTGCAGAGCCATCTCAGTGTTAAACCACACATATGAACTGAAGCTCTGTCCCAGCTGTGTGTGTAAGGATGCTCCACCCAGACCCAGCAGTAAATTGGTGCTGGGCTGTTTGAGCTCATGGTGGATGTCAGCCATACTACTCTTTGGTGTGCTGTTGGTCACAGAAATAAATTTGCTTTACTAAATAGATTCAGGTAGGCAAAGGGCTATGGGGTGGTAACCCACGTGTGTCAGCTTCTCCTGTACAGAAGAGAATAAATATCATGTACCAACCCCACAAACACGTAAATCTTGCCTTTGCCATGTGGCTCTTGCCTGTGTTTCTTTGGCACAGTGTACAGGAACACTTTGAGGTATTTGACACACATTAAAATGGGAAATGTTGTTGAGCTAAATATGAGTAAAACCTGATAACAGAGCCACTGCTGCACCTACCCTACCTTCAGGTACTCTTATATGAAATTAAATATTGATTGGTTATGCTGTTCTTGCATCCTTGGTTTTCAGTCTGATCTGTAACAGCAATATTGTGTGCAATGTCTGGTGGGTGCTGGCTGAAGGACAGTTTGATGGGTTCAAGTATCTGTGAGACAGCTTGGGACTGTATTGTAGGTTTCAGGATCTCAGGTGGATTTTGATGCGATAGCTGAAGAAATTACCCTGGCAGATCGTCTGGCAGGGATTTGGGATGCAAAGGCCTGAGCTATTTTAAACCAAACCAGGATGGATGGCACTTTCACTCGCATGCTGGGCTGTGAGCGAGGTGGTTGGGTAGCATGGTCAGCTGTGGCATTGGTGGGGTCGGTAGCCTTGGGCAGGTGGGGTGGGAGGATGGAGGGGACAGAAACCGCTGCTGCTGCTGCCCCACCATGGGCTGCCAGACGTAACGAGGGGTACGGACTGGGAAGTGTTGCCTTGTGCACCGACTCAGAGTGAACTGGGATGATTGAAATGCCCCACTAATTCCTCACCTCCAGGAGTGGAATCTGCAGCAATTGTTGAACTCTGGCAGCTTAGCAGGCTGAAGTAAACAAAAATTGTGTTTCCTACCCCAGGCTGTAAACTGTGGAGATGGGAGAGCTGTCACAAGGCTGCTCAGCCGTGGTCTGAGCTGGTGCTTCGGGTGCAGGACCAGATGAACACCCGGGGGGGTGGGGGGCAACTGATCCAGCCTAATAGTGGGAAATCAGCTCTTTTTTCCCCAAAGTGGTAGATATTTCTGTCGAAGCAGTGAACCAGTTAGCGGTGCTGACACTTGAACGAGGGCCCTGTGTTTCTGGAGGAGCACCCCACAGCTGACCCCACTCGGAGCCCTCGGTGGTGTTTGCAAAGCTGCCGCTGAGAAAGGCATGTGGCTCTGAGGTTCCTCCCTGCGCATTCACAATTGTATAACATTCCTCTTTCAGATAAAGCAACTGTTTACATGGAAAATTAATGTTATTCACATTTTTTCTTCTGTGTTTTTTTTACCCATCTTTTAATGTGATTTAACAGCTGGAGACGAGGAGAAGGCAGCACCAGGAGAGCAGCCAACTCTCTGCAGACAGGCAGAGAGTGCTCTGGGGACTACCACTGGTCCATGGATGACAGATGGGAACTTATGGTCTATAACTTAACAGATGGATCACAGCTCTTTTTTTTACTTGCATGGAGAGAATCAAATGATTATGGGGGGGCTAAATAAAAGCAGCTAATCAGAAAGATCTGTGATTCAGTGTAGTGATTCGGGAGGATGTAATTTGCAGGGATGAAAACCTTGTGGCAGTGACTAATGTGTAAAAGCAATGGCAAGAAAGATGAATTATTGCCCTGATTCACTTTCTGTAAAACTATATTTCATCAGATAAGCATCTTTTTCTTTGTCTGCCACTCACAAACACATTTTTTTTTTCTGTGAAAAGACATGATTTTGGTTCAGAAAGTGAATATTTAATTTACTGTGGAGACTAAAATAGAGATGTAATGTTATATTTTGATGTGACATGCTAGATACACATTTTTATATATGTATGTATTTATTGCCTCACCCAAAACTATTTTCTGTATTTGCTTTAACAGCTACCACTAAATTGACAAAATCAACAAGAACTTTTGTGACCTCTGTCAATCCCTGATCCTTTGCACCATAGTGGGACATGGCACATTTGTGTATCTGTCATTGCTCATAACGTGTTGTCTTTTTTTCTGTATGTCATGAATGCCTGTCATGGTAAGAGATACTTTTTGCTGTCATTATCTTTATTACTATGAAACATACAGCAACAGCACACATGGAATACATTAAATACTTTGATGTCTGCATTTCTTAGTAGCCTTCAAGACCTTCTCATTGTTACAAAACTTAGCAAAAATAAATGGGATGCAGCAAAGTCATTCTGGGTAATGGAAATCCCAAAGAGTATTGTAAATTCCCCCTTCCCTTCTCCCCAATTTACTTATCAGGCTCTAAGACAAAGTGTAGTTTAAGGCACCGCAGCTTTCAATGGATGAAGTTATTTCTCTTTTGGCAGGCTGTCATGGCACACTCAAAGTTACTTCTGAGCAGAAGTGTGGTTGCTTGTGCTTTTTTTTTTTTTATGTCATTCTTTTCCAGGACCAAGGTGTTGAGTTTTTCCTTATAATTTTCCCACCTTTGCTCCAAAGGTATGTTTTACTTTCATAACCTGGGGGTTTTTATACCTAGATTTCTGAAGGAAATAAGACCTTTGCAGTCCTACTGTGTGTGCATGTGCTTGTATCAGACTCCCTATAAGAAGTCTGGAACTTGCTCAATTTCGACACCCTTTAGCAGAACGGTGGAAACCTCTCAGCTGGTAAGTTCCTACAAGACTTAGGAGATCAGGTGCCCATGTAGATAGAAAGGCTAAGTGGCTCACCCTTTATCAGACATCAGAATCCACAGAGGAGAGTAAAGACACAGAAACCTGAAATCTGAGTTTCATTAATTCTGCTCTTTATCAAATTGCTCATCTTTAGAAACTTTCCCAGTGTCATCCCTTCAAAGCTTTATTAATCTTGAAAGCTGTTACAAACCTTACTTTCAGCATGAAAAATGGGCAAAACTATGACTCCTGACAATTACTAAATTATAATGAGACAGGACTTGTGGCCCTTTCACAGAAATGCTGAATAAGTTCATCAGGATCAGGGCTGCAGCATTGGAAAGAACTCCAAAAGTTACTCGTTAAGATGGGTCAGAAAGGAAGCTGCATGTGAGTATGGTGACTGCCGCAGTTGCGTGTGACATCCACAGTGAAAAATTAACACATCTTTATGAGGGCACTTTCAGGGGAGAACGCAGGGAGAAATAGCAAAGGTGCAATATTAAAGACCAGCATAAATTACACATTCATCTTCTTCTGCTGACTTGTGTGAATTCAACATTGTGTATTCTTATTCAACAGGTGTGTCATAGTTTACAGGATGATTAAAAGCGGGAGGAAAAGAAGTCTCCAGGAGAACACAGACATGAACCTAAGGAGAAGAAACACTAGGAGAACTACTTAAAATACTTGTTTAGTTAAAAGATGGCAGTGTTTGCAAGAAGAAATAATAACACCTGACATGACATTATCACTGTCTTAACATTATCACATGACTTAACACTGTCCTATGATTGAGTGTAAAAAAAGCAAATCATAAATATGAAGTAGCTGTCTCTCTCTTAAGCCTAACAGACCATTAATACCTTCTGTACTGCAATTTTGGATCCCTCCTGAACAGTGCAGAAAACAAGTTGAGCATTACTGGCTCTGTGTGGTGGGAGAAGAGAAGTTAGAAATATTTCATTTCAAAGCACCTCTCTCTCCTAGAGAGATTTTTAACAGATTGCAGAAGTTGTTATACTCAGTAGCTTCAGTGTTTTCTTTTTCCCCAAACCATGGCAGGCTGTATTGTATTTGGGACTCTAATCAGGAACCTCTTAGGAATTCAAGTATCTTCTCATGCCGCTCATGATATCCTCTCCCTGTGTATGCCTGAGAGAGTGAAGTTGTTCTTTAATGGCTGACCATAGCAAGAGTCCTGTTAGACCTTACTGTGGCACATTTACTCCCATGCAGGTAGTCTCCATTCAAGACACAATAATGCACATGAGAATAAAGAATCACAGCAAAATGTAGGCTGGAAGGGATCTCTGGAGGTCATCTAGTTCAGACTCCTGCTCAAAGTTGGATCAGGTCCCCCAGGACCTTGTTCAGTCAAGTTTTGAAACTCTCTGTGATGGAAATGCCACAACCTTTCTGGGCCACCTACTGCACTTGTACTCACTCTTGTGATAAAGGATTTTTTTCCTTAAGGGTTCATATTCATTCCCTGATCTGTTCTCCGTTGCTGGTCTGTGTGCTTATGGTGATTGATTTTGCACTGGGAGATTATGCAGGAGTTTGAACAAAAGATCTCTAGAGCTAAAAGCATGTGAACAGTTGCTTTAGCTACAGCTGCCACTTAGAAGTTGCAGCTAGGATAAGTACTATCCTTTGTGGACTGGGCACAGTCAGAGACTAGAAATAATTCCTATAGGGTTTCTGTGACTCAGGACCCTGAAGAAGCTTTCTTTTAGCATCATTTCCAGACACTCCAGCTTTGGTAGCTAGAGGTACATGGGATGACATTGGGATATTTTCCATGGAAATGCACAAATGGGAATTTGGAGAAGTTTTGACAGAGCCTCAAAACTTTGTCAGTCTCCTGACCTGCACTCCCAGGAGAGGAGGGAACAGAGCCATTCAGGGTGATGGACCACCATGGAGTCTGAAGTAGCACTCTGTTTAGGAGGGAGGTGGGGTGATCCTCCAGTCAAAGCCATGTGTCCTGGGTAACTGTAGGGAAAAAGGATTTGGGCTGTAGTTGTGCTTCATTTAATTTAACCTGAGAACATTAGGAATGAATAGGATGTTGATGGTAAACCTTACCCCAGGGATTTAATGAAAGACAGGGACTAGCTTCACAAGGGGGGAGGAAGCACAGTGACTACTCCCTTGAGGAAGCTGGAATAAATAGGGAAAAACAGCGTGCAAAACATGTCTGTAGCTGGACATAAATTGTCCATAGGCAGAAGTAGCTGACCTATAAGAGCAGAGGGCCTGGGTACACGCTGGCGTTTATGGAAAGGTTCAGATGTTTGAGCTGCTCTGGGGGAGGTTTGTCTGTGCTAGTGTGGACAGAGAGGAAATCTGGCAATTTGACTAGTGTGTGAACAAAAGGAAGGATAGAGAGAAAGTGTGGAGAACCAAGCTTGGCTAACACAGCTTTCCACTTTGTTCTGTGCGTCTGGGGTGCTTAAGTACATTGGCCTCCTTTTAATGTGGAAATTATATCATGGCTTGCACTCTCAGTTGCATAACATCTCTGTGGCACGACTGCTGTTGTTTACTGACAAATATTATCAGGAATGTCTCTTGTGTATGCTTTTTAATCCATTAATGCAGTTTGGCAGCTGGAGAAAAAGAAGGTCAGCCAGCTCCCCATGGACTATGGGCAAATGCTCCTTAGGCTGTAGTGGGAAGACAATTGCATGTTTAATACAAATCTATGTAATTGAAAGGTCTACTGTGTTTGGGGATGTGGACACTGGCAGTCATAATCAGTGTTTCTCTGAGGCTTTGTGGTTATATGGCATTATCTAACACTTGATTGCACACTTTACTGCAATGTGGGAAAATCTTAAGAGTGAATGGCCTGTAAAACTCAACATCCAGGCCCACTGTGACCTGGTATTTTCTTGAAATTCAATATGACTATTGCCATTTTCATGTTGGGTTCATCGATTTCTCTTTCTAATAACTCTCTGGAAGTCACATACAGTTTGTATTTCATACTTATATTGAATTGTTCCATTAGTACATCATGAATTTTTCTTTTGATCTGTATTAAATCTTCAGTAAAATATATTATTAATTATTCTGTCGTGGTTTAACCCCAGCCAGCAACTAAGCACCACGCAGCCGCTCACTCACTCCCCCCCCATCCAGTGGGATGGGGGAGAAAATCAGGAAAAGAAGTAAAACTCCTGGGTTGAGATAAGAACAATTTAATAGAACAGAAAAGAAGAAACTAATAATGATAATGATAACACTAATAAAATGACAACAGTAGTAATAAAAGGATTGAAATGTACAAATGATGCGCAGGGCAATTGCTCACCACCCGCCGACTGACACCCAGCCAGTCCCCGAGCGGCGATTCCCTTCCCCCACTTCCCAGTTCCTAAACTAGATGGGACATCACATGGCATGGAATACAGTGTTGGCCAGTTTGGGTCAGGTGCCCCGGCTGGGCATGAGAAGCTGAAGAATCCTTGACTCTAGTCTTAACACTACTGAGCAACAACTGAAAACATCAGTGTTATCAACATTCTTCACATACTGAACTCAAAACATAGCACTGTACCAGCTACTGGGAAGACAGTTAACCCTATCCCAGCTGAAACCAGGACATATTCATTGGTCAAAGATATGTTACCATCTTTTCCCAAGATGCATTCAGATTTTGCTATATCTCGGCAGTTTAAGGGTTAGCAAATCTCAGTATAAATCCCTTTTTTCTCCCATTGCCCAAATGCATTAGTTTACATTTTTTCTGCTGGTGAATGAAAGACATAACCTACCTTATGCAAGCTGTTTTAATGCATTGTAAAACAAATACACAAGCATAACAAAAATCTGTATTTCAGTTTGTTTCAAACCCTTGTTTCTTCCTTTGATCATTCACATAAGAGAGGGAAACAGACCTTGGAGGTACTTTCCACATTTGGATATGTGTTCCCAAGCCCACCTGCCTTACTGGGAGCAGCTGCTATGCTTTTCATCCCAGGGATCTGCCTCATTCCGCTCAATCCATTGCTCAGGATGCTTTACTAAAGAGATAGGGCAGCTAGCAGTGCTGCACTGGTGACCATGCAATGCAGAAGTGAAAGGTTGAGGAGATCTACTGATCCAGCATTTTGTCACTATGATGGTGAGCTCTCCTTTGCTCTCTGCTTGTCCTCAGCACATCACACCCCACTTTAGTTCATTGCCGTGGGCATGCGCCTACCCTGTGTTCCCTCGTAGGTGAAATGCTTCGTTCACATGCTCAACAGTCAGACTAATGCCAGCTGGTGCCAACTTCACCTGGGAATGTGGGCATCTCCTGGTCTGAATGTCCTCACCGTGTGATACCCTTTGTACAGCTGATTAAAATCAGTGCCTGTTGTGAGCAGGCTGTATTTGGGATCCTGGCCTACTCCAGCCTGCAGGTTCCCTCCCAAGTTGGACAGTTCGGCCCTTGTCCACACACACCATGTAGCTTCTTTTGCAGATGCCCCTTTAGAAGATGGTTGCTGCAGACTGTAGTGCTGATGCCACATAAATGCAAGACTTGCTCTTCATAGCATTGCTAAATCTCTCTAGGCATACTTGAGATGAAGTAATGATTTTTCGTATTTTGCTTTAAAAAATGAAAGAAGATGCTGCTGTGCTGTCTTCCAGGCCCAAGACTGACTAGAAAGGTAATGAAGGTTTAACCTCCCACACAAGCCCTAGCTGGTACATCGTGTGCTCCCAAGCTGAGCCGCTGCGTCCTCCTCTCTCCAGTGAGATGAGCACAGCCCCTTCTCTTCTCCCCATCATTTTAGGCACCAGAATTTTGCACTGTGAGAGTGGTTAATTTCATCATGGAAATAGGAAACAAATGCCTATGTACTCTATCTTATTCCCTTCTTTATATAGAATTGCCTCTGGATCTTTTTAGTAATAATTATCAAGCACAAACCGGAACTTTTTATAATGGAGTGGAGGAAATACCCAGACAAATCTTAACTAGTTGTAGGATGGATTCACTGATGAAGGAATTCCCTAGAGCTGCTCTGTTCTGTGATCTTTGTTTCTAACAGTGTTTTAATCCTTCTTATGAAGCATATCTTGAATGAAGTGGCACCTTTTGTAATAGTATTATTTGAAGATATACAGAGATGAGAGGGTCTGCTAACAGTAATGACATCACGTAGCTTTTACATCACAGCTTTTCAAGATCTGCATAAACTGCTAGAAATCACTTTAACAAAACATAATCCAAACATGTGAAATGAAAGAAGAGACCTGAGAGGTGATTTGCATAAAGAGAGACCTGCCTGCTTATCACACACAGCAACAAGACAAGATCACAGCAGCAGTTTTTCTGTCCAGGTGCACTTGAAAGTATTCACCTTTGTTCAGATTTCTTTTTTTGTCTCAGTTCTTAACGAAGTGTTTAAAAAAAAAAAAGACACACACACAGGAACACAAGTGCTGGCTCACTTCTGCCAGCAAGACTGGTAATTCCAGTACTGATGAGCCAAGGAATTAAAAGGGTTGGTGTGAAGTTGTTGCAAATGGGATTTTTTTACACAGCTTTGGTTTAGCAGCAATTTAGGATTTATTAATATTTTTGAGATAGATCACAAGATTAGATGGTATACTTTTAACAGTACTTAAGCAATCATCAGCCAATCTAACAGACTGATTCGATGGAATTTATTACAATCAAATTTGTAACTTAGTTAAAGATTCAAAAATGGCAAAGATCACCTGAAACTTACAGCAGGGTTGCACACACAGATGGAGGTTAAATCAAATCACACACATGCACAGACAGGAAAAATAGTTCTGAACCAAACCACAGTCAGGCAAATAGTTCCAAACCAAACTGTAAATGCACACACACAGACACAACAGCTCTGAACCAAATTTTACCCCCCTCCCGAGGTTAACCTATGATTAAAATTTCCCTTTTGTTAATTTAATGAATTACTCACTTTTATGTGCTGGCATTCATCAACGGACGGTCCATAAACCTTGCAAAATCAGGCCTTTAATTCCTTGCAAAATCACTGATGGACGATCTTTCAATCCTCACGAAATCTACCCTGAGAGGTGTCCCAGCTCAGGGGGAGATGCTGGGTCACACAGCCCACTGCAGTCCTGGAGAGCTCAAAAGGTCTCACCCTGGATCGCTATTTATAGTCTCAAGATGACTGGCTTTGGTCATTATATTTTGCATTCTGGCCACAATTCGTGCTGAGTCATTCTGATATACAATTCAGGTAGCAGAGGGCCCAGGTGTTGCCGGGGGTGCCTGAGACCCAGAAGTCCCTGCACTTGTAATCAAGATGGCAGCGCAATGGGAGTTTTTCCCAAAGCATGCATGGCTTATCCTGAGATCTCAGAGTGGCCTGGGGGGCTGCACCACCACAAAAATACCCTGTGAATTCAGCCCCACTGTCTGTACGACAATCCATCTGTTTCTACCCATTTATTGCAATATTTTTGTTCTATAGATTATCTTCTATAGGTCTATTACCCTATAGACTAAATAGGTTACAGCCAGAAAGACAGAGTTGAAGCTTAGTTTGCCTCTTTTAAAATCCCTTAGAGGTGGTTTCAGGTTGTACAGATGCCCTCAACCCTGCTGGGCACTTTTTGCTCCTGAGTGTGCCAACTAATTATTTTTTCCTGACGATTATCTCCTAGAACTTGTATTATTATTTGGTTGGAGAGCAAGTACTGGAGGGGCTATAAAATTGTTTCAGAAGATGCAAGTAAAAATTATTCGAATCAACCCTGTGCACATTCCCCCAGATTATTCACTGAGTAGCAGTATGAGGGCAGGTGTGACCTACCAAGAGGAAAAGGTAAGTGCAGGTCATATTTTCAGGTACCACTATCTTCCAGTTGACCATACTCAAGTTTTTGTTTTGTGAGCCCACTCTCTTTCACACATTCCCAACGTTACCTGTCACATGAGAGACGACATAAGTGGAAATACCAAAGGTCCCTAACACTGTTTGCTCTTCTTCTTTCACCTGCAGGTAGCTGATCGCTTGCAAGGGCAGCTGCCGTTGCAGAGCACTGGCTGTGTTTCCAGGCTGAGCCATGCACAGTGAAGGTTGCCAGTCCTGTGCTCTGTTGCACATTCTCAGATTTTTAGTTTGCGATCTTTCCACTCCATCGCTCCTCCATTTCTGTCATATTCTGCCCCTGCTGCATAGTTTGCATTTATTTGCATAAAAGACTTACTTTTACAACTGCTTACATAAATGCATATTCAGTTTCCCCCTAACTCATTCTATGCATCATCATGCACTTACGTTTTATACTCTTCACAGTCCCTGGCATCACTACAATGTTGTTCCTCCATGAAAGTACTTTTTAGCAGGTGAGCTATGGGGCTGTAGCACAGCAGTGTTGCTAACCTGTGTAATTGTAACACCAAACTCACAGTGTTGTGAGCTTGTGCCTCTAAAGTTCTGGCCTGTGGCAGACATGTAAAAGTGAGTCTTCCAACTTACCTGTAACGGAAAGGAATGTATTGTTCCAGCTGTCTTAGTGACAAAAAGAAGAACCTGAAAAGTAAACATCAGAATATCCTCAATGAGAGGAAAATAAAAAGAATTTCAAAAGAATTTCACTTCTACCAGTCTTAGCTTGTTTTCCTAAGTAAAGGAAGCAGAAGTGATCATTTATTTGTTTTGTGTAAGTTTGCAAACCTTGTGTACACTATGTAATCCTTCACTAGTTCTGTGCAGGCTGCTGAATGCTTAATGAACAGAGAGTGAGATTAAAAAAAGAAAAAGCAAAAAAAAAAGGGTCAGCTGATAAAGCTCTGATTATTATCAGCCAGCTGGCAGTCACCCCTGGGGCACTGGCCGGCAGCACTGCTGCGGAGGTGAAGTACTGGAGCATATGTGGAGGAGGGAGGATTTTTGTGGTGGTGTTTAGGGGACAAAGAGCAACCAGCCAGAGGAAGCAGAGATCATTAGTTACATGAATATGCTGCTAGTGGAGCAGTGTTTTTATGACGTCCTGACTCGTGGAGCCTGAGTCATGATTTTGGAAACCTTCCTGTTGGCAGTAGAGGAGCTGATGGACCCACATGTACAATCTCTACTTGGTGAACTTTGGGTTAAAAATCTTCTGTAGCCTCTTCATGTCGCACCTGTTCAGGGGGAGAGAGCATCAGCTACAACCTCAAGCCCCCCGGCATGCTGTTACCATATGTTGCCACGTAGCATCCGTCACCATCCATGTCTGTTTTGACATTGTGTAAAACCCTCTGAAAACGGCTTTCTTACCAATTCCAATCCTTTGTCAGCCCACAAAAATGGATTAAGGCAGAGAGAGTTGACAGACTGAACAAATACAAGGATATCACAACAGTTCCAATCCCTGGATTTGGGGAGCAGTGATTTTAATAATAGATTTTGATATTAGAAGGGAGAGGGGATGTTTCAAAGCTGACAAGAGTCTGGTAGTTCTCTCCTTTTCACCTTGAAGCTCTTTTTGATAAGCTATAAAAATTCCCTTACATTTACTATCACATTAAGATTGATTTTACCCTGTATTTTTCAAGCTGTCCTTTATTGCATGATTATGATTAAAATAGAATAAAATATAATGCCTCAATGATTCTTCTTCATTTTTTTTTTCTAGCATACTTTCTGTGCCTCTCTTTAAATCCCTTGCTTTTAATTTAATCCAGATTTTATACCTTGTACATGTAAATTTCCTTGCTCCTTTATACTTATCCTGAGTGCCAATATGAAATGGGCCTACAAGTTTGCATTTTCATTGTGACTAGCCTCTAAGTGTCTTTGTTAGGGAAGGCCCACGCACTCTCCAGTTTGCCTTGAGAATTGTTAGAAATTATTGTTTATTGTTATGATAATTATTAGTTGGTAGATTTTCATCTCTTCCTGTAAGCTTCCGTGAACAACTGAAGATACAGTCTCTATATCCACTGATAACTGCTGTTTTACAGAGGTTTGGTTACTCTTTCATTTTCTGGATAACATTAATGTACCTAATATTCATGTACATTCGCTTGCATAAAGTCTGTACTTCGTACCCCATTGCACCTTCATTTATAATTTCACAATGTAAGAGTGCCACAGTGTCAGGTCCCCTGAACTTTACAAAACTAATTTGCTGAATCCTGGTCTAAATGTGTTGCAGCGTATCTGCTTCAGTCTTCTGCAGCAGGGTAGCACTCTGATGGGAGAAAGGCTGTGCTGACGTGTGTCTGTCACCTCTGCTTATAATGGTTTCTGTGGAGCATATGTAGAGAAACCACTGACACAGCCAAGTGTGGAAATAATTGAGGAGGGACCTGGAGGAAAGCAGCTTTGCCCTGCCATAGACTAGCGGTCTGGCATCTCTACCACAGCTCTCCTCCTCTTCCCTCCAGATTCAACCCAGCTGGGGCCAGCCTGGACAGGGTCAGCAGCTGCTGTCAAGGGTCAAGGACAGCATGCCCACTCAGTCAGACATCTAGGGCCTTTTGACTTAGTTGATAGCACATCAGCACATTTAATAGAAGATCCATGGGAATTTTTACTACTGTTTTGTCACTGTAAGGAAAGAAGAGATTGAAAAAAACCAAACTTGCTTTAGGTATCGATTTAGGTATCATTTTCCTAGAGCATTCAGACTATTTTTTCCCAGCACTTTGTTTCTAGCCCAAAGTGTCTTTCATTCCTTCTGGTGCTCAGCTGGATGCATGCTGCTGCATGATTTTTGTCCCTAGCACTTTCTCTTCCAAGAGGCCCAGTGTGCTCCTCTCACTCAGCCTGGAGGTGATTAGGATAGTCTTCTTATAGAATGTGTCTTAGTTTGCCATAGCCCTGTGCAATGTCCTGTTAGCACAGGCATGGGAAAACTCAAGACTATGTTAGAAATTAATTTAATCTATTCTATCTGTGAATACCTTAATGGGACTAGGAATTCAGGCTTAAGCATGATGAGTTGTTAAAACTTCTAAACCATAACAAGGTCAAACACTTAATAGTGCTGAGGCTGCATTATTGCCTCCCCTGCAATGAAATCCTCCCTTTTCTAATGCTCTTTTGCATCTGTTTGTTGACATCAAGTGTGATACAGACCTAGGCTGATGGCAGGGGAGAGAACTGCAGCCATACGCCATAATCCTGTGACATAATGCGAGCACATACACCTCTGAGACAGATGCCAGTGGGAGCCCTCTTAGCTCCCATGTCCGAGGGGATCTCCTCCCACTAGCACTATAGTGCTACCTATAGTTTGAGACTAATTATGAGACATTTCTGATGGCTTATTTAATAGATATTGTTTTTACAGTACTCTTGTAATTGCATGGGAGGAGGACCCTGAAGACTGTGCAGACCATGGTGCTTGATTCTAACTTTGTTTCTTCCTGTAAATGCCCGCTTTGGTAGCAAAACCCGCAGCCTGTTTGCAAAGAGGGAGCACACAGTGTGTGGCATTGTGGAGGCTGCAGCAGGCTGTTGCTAAGGTGAATTTCAATATTTTTTTTTTTTTTAGAAAGTATCTTCTTTTGCTTTCATGATTTCCCAAAAGCTTAATGTTTGATTAGCAATTTTAGGAAAATGCTTTATAAAGACTTACTTCATTTTCACTGCAGATTTCTAAAAATTGAAAGACCATTTAAATTTTTTTTCAAGAGAAATGAAAAACAGATGTCAAGTAATTGTCCATTTTGCTTCTGGATTTCTATGTAGTCATAACGGGCATCATGTGGTAAGGGAAAAGAGATGGGCAGACAAGCAGAAGACTGTCACATGAAACCACTTTATTTGCCTGTGACTCCTCCATCCGTAAGTGCCCAGTGCCGCCAGCAGCTGATGCCAGATACTTAGTACAGTCATCCCATGTTTTGGAACAAAATGATGGCAATATATGTCTATTTTGAAACACAAGGGTTGAAATTCTGGACTCAGAGAATAAATGGCACAAATGTTGCTCTTTTCATAACTTTAATCTCAAATGGGAAACATGTCTCACAGGATGGCAAAGAGCAGGGAACAAGCTAAAAAACAAGGAAAGTTTAGGGTCAAAACTAAGGTTTGGGACAGTGCTGGCTGATGGGTTTGGCTTCAAGCAGGGTATGTGTGGCAAGTAGGGAAAGGCGAGGAGTAAGAATAACCATAACCAAGAATAAGCCTAGTTATATTTAAGAATGCATGATTGTAGGGGGTACCGAATGTCGCTCCACAATCTGCTTTGGTACAAAAGAGGATCTAAATGTACCCTTAGGTTGCAGCTGCTCTGCAGGTATTATAATTTCTAAGCAAGAAGTGAATGAGGAAAATGTTTTATGTTTCCACTAAATTGATCTTTTGGGTGAAGGGCAGATAATGGAGGATATCTGCATGCTGGTAAGAATTCTTTTATTACGAGAACAGTTATTTAGATAGCTGCTAAATTTTATAGCTCATAAAAAAGACCTGTTACAGGATGTTTTAAATTAGAGATGGGCTGCAGACGGAAAGGTTTTTTACGTGATAGGTTACAGATAGAAATTAAAAACATCTCACAAGCCTGTTTTCTAACATTGAATGTAGCCGTTGAAAAGTTTCTTTTTTAATTAAATCTTGATTTCATTGAAGATTTGTGCCATGGTTTAACCCCAAACAGCAACTAAGCACCATGAAGTCGCTCATTCACTCCCCCCCCCCCCCCCCCCCCCACAGGTGGGGG
>NW_010973294.1:3695979-3804085 GCF_000737465.1 Haliaeetus leucocephalus | reverse complement strand
GCATGCGTCCTCCCCCCCCCCCCCCCCCCCCCCCCGCAGTGGGATGGGGGGAGAGAATTGGAAAGAAAAAGGTAAAACTCGTGGGTTGAGATAACAGTTTAATAGATCAGAAAGGAAGAAACCAATAATGATAATAATAGCAATAATAAAATGGCAATAATAATAATAAAAGAATTGGAATATACAAACCAAGTGATGCACAACGCAGTTGCTCACCACTCGCCGACCGATGCCCAGTTAGTCCCCAAGCAGCCATCTGCTCTCCCACCCCCACTCCCCCAGTTTATATACTGGGCATGACGTCACACGGTACGGAATACCCCTTTGGCCAGTTTGTGTCAGCTGCCCTGGCTGTGTCCCCTCCCAACTTCTTGTGCCCCTCCAGCCTCCTTGCTGGATTCACTTCTTTGCTACTTTAATTATCTTTTTTTTTTTGGGTGAAACACCCCCACATTTTAAATGTCTTCTTAGTCAGTTTATACAGTGTCAGGCAAGCAATTATGCCATTAATGTTTTAAAGAATGAGTCAGCTCTAGAGGATATGTTTTTGTCATTTTCATGTTTGAGGTAATCAATCTGCTGTCTTTAAGCATACCACAAATATAGCGAACATCTATATTGATTTATGTGAATGGAATCAGTATTTCTGTGTGATTTTAGTCACATCGTGATTGCTTTGAATATATTAATGATACTGTCTTCGTTCCTGTGCATTACATGTATTCATATTTGAAATTTATATCTGGATTTTATTTATAACACATTTTGCACATTTCTTTTTTCTTTTGGATCACTGTAACTTACAATAAATTTCTAGTAAGGATCTTCATAGTTGTGAGCCTGAGCTTGCTGCAAATATTGGGCAGGTATTTGTTGTCTCAGAAAAAGAATTCCATGAATGCTCTTGCTAGTAAACTTTTTTTTTTTTAGAATACTCAAGACTGTTACAACATTATATCAGAAATGCTTGTATCAGAAATAGCGTGGCCAGGAGGAGCAGGGAGGTGATTGTTCCCCTGTGCTTGGCACTGGTGAGGCCGCACCTCGAGTCCTGTGTTCAGTTTTGGGCCCCTCACTACAGGAAAGACATTGAGGTGCTGGAGCGTGTCCAGAGAAGGGCAACCAAGTTGGTGAGGGGTCTAGAGAACAAAGTCTTATGAGGAGCGGCTGAGGGAGCTGGACTTGTTTAGCCAGGAGGCTGAGGGGAGACCTTATTGCTCTCTACAACTGCCTGAAAGGAGGTTGTAGCCAGGTGGGTGCTGGTCTTTTCTGTCAGGTGGCTGGAGAGAGGACGAGAGGAAATGGCCTCAAGCTGTGGCAGGGGAGGTTTAGACTGGATATTAGGAAAAATTTCTTCACTGAAAGGGTTGTCAGGCATTGGAACAGGCTGCCCAGGGAACTGGTGGAGTCCCCATCCTTGGAGGCATTTAAAAGACATGTAGATGTGGTGCTTAGGGACATGATTTAGCGGTGGACTTGGCAGTGTTAGGTTAATGGTTGGACTATGATCTTTTAGGTCTTTTCCAACCTAAATGTTTCTATTATTCTATGATTCTATGAACATAGAGTTATTAATGGTGACAACAGGATACCTTTATTAAGTGACAATAGGCTTATTAGTGCCTGATAAATAAATTCAGATAGTGTTATGAAATGCCTACAATCTAAGTTTGATCTTGGAAACATATTTTTATCTGAAAATAAAATACATCTAAAAAACCAAAATAATGCTCCATAATGGGAACTACAGTATAATTTTCAGGAGAGTTTCTTTTGTGGTAGAAAGGAGATGGATTTTTTTCCCCCATTTTCTAATTTGCCATTAATTTAGTGTTAGAAGTCACATTAATATGTAGAATCTGTATTAGATATATGCTTAATGTGCTGGGTAGTGAGGAAATATCAAAGATTTAAAAAATCTTTTTTTTCCAGAGTGCAGTGATATAATTTTCTTTTATTCTTTAGCAAAGCTCAGAGACCATGCGCAGATGGATGACTTTAATACCCATCCAGCACTGACGTTTACAAAAGTACCATATCTGAGACAAATAATTGGACAGCAGGCTTTGCACTGTTAGCCTCAACACCCCAAAAGACACACCAGTGAATAAATACATACACTCTTCTTCTGAGGACAAAGAGGTCTGAAAGTCTGTTAATGAATCACATAAGAAAAGGGATTTTGAAGTCTTTTGACTGTAATAACATCTTCCCTGCTGAGAAGTTAATAATCTGTTGGCTCTCTTTTCCTCTTTTGAACATTAGTCTGAAGAGCTTCCATTATTGTTTTTGTTCCTAGCTGGGGAGAAAGCAAATTCTTTGACTCTACTATTATGGGGGACAAAAAAAAGTTTTTCCTTTGCAGTCACAAAACAAATAGACAAACATTTTTAAAGACCAACCTTCCACGTCTGCCCACTGAGTGACCCCAGGGAACTTCAAGTCCATGCTCTGTACAAGACCTTGTGTTAGGCCGTACTCAATGGCCTTTTTTCCCTTGAAAAAGGAGGATCCTGGATAAGAACCAAAGTTTCAATCTTGTACTAAAGCATGTGTCACTGTTTTTTCACTACCAATTTACTCACAAATGTTATATTAAAATTACTATGAGTGTACTTGACTCAGTCTTTATTGTAATTTAATATATATATAATTTAGTATATATTTAATACTTTCCTTTTTAATTTGGCAGAAACAGTGGTGTATGAAGAACTTGGATGCCTGTAATGCAGATAAGTAGGAAAACATCAGTCAACCAATAGGTTTTTTTTTTCCCCATATGAAAGCAGTGAAAAACTTAGGATTCAGTGTATTGAAATGCAATTTTTGTCTGTCAAATGATACCTACTATGTTAATAAGGTATTAACAATTTTTATCTCACATTTTCCTTCTTCTGAGATTTACCTAAATCATGTTAATGTGATTATGTCTTTTGCCTAAGTGTCTCTTATACCACAGTGGCAATGACCAACAGGAACAGGGACAGGACCATCCATAGGAGTTGTAAAGTGGCATAGTTACAAAAAATACTGGCCTACTTGATGGGATCTCAAGACGCAACAGATGGATCATTACTGATGGATGACCTGATTCACATAACCTGACCCACCTTGTGGGTCCCGTGATCATGTGGATACTGTTTTTGTTTTTTGTTTTAAACTTATTCCAGGATTTTTAGAGTTTTCAAGTTTAATTTAAAGCACTAACAATTCTAATAAAAAGGCCATACTTTACCTTTTTTCAGTAACAAAGTATCTGGGATGTGAAAAAGGATTCATAGTATTTTTGTTTCAAAATTTGGATTTTGTCTCAAGTGCTTTATATCTGGAGTGCTTGAATCTTTGCCTGTGACGTGGGTCCATGCCCCTGTAGAAAAATTTTTGCTGACTAATTTAGGAGAATCTTAATTAAGCCACATGGAACCTGAAAACTAGTAACTGTGAGAATTGAATATTATGCTGTCCCCTTTCTTGGGGCGATTTTTTAATTCACTTCTTTTGGGAGCTTAAGAAATGATACAGTCAACTTTTTTTAAAGAGGATATTCAACAACAAAAAAATTAACTTGGGGAACTTTTATGATTTGTTTCTGAATGTTGATTTCCTAACAGTTTTGAAATACCTACAATTTTTCCATATATCTTTTCTCTCACTCTTCTTGAGATGTAAGAAAAGGGAAATACCTGTTTAGATTTCACTGCTCTAAGGAAGGGTCTCTGAGCTAAATAACAAAGACTGTTTTGCAAAATAAGTAGAGCAATTTGTACCTTCCTAGCATGTGGGCCCGAGTAACAATTTTATGAAAAATCAGCTCTACATTTTAGCCCATCCACTAAACTCGGGGCAAAACTCAGTTCAGCCATGGCTGGGCATGCAAAATGGTGGGATATCATCACTTCCTAATGACTTCTTTCTGTAGATGTTCAGCACTGACTGCATATAGGAGTAAGTCATGTAAGGAGTAAGATCACGTAAGTCATGAAGACCAAACCTAGTTAAAATCAGGACCAATTAGTATGAGAGAGAGGGTGCAGCAGTCACTGCTGCAGCCTAGACACTGGTGTAGAGCATCCTGTCTCATATCTTGGTCTTGTACTTATGGATGGTTTTACTCAGCAAAATAAATTCTCCCCTTTATGGTGGTTAAATTGTTTTTTAAATCTTTCATATTTCAGAAACAGACTTTGAGTAACACCACTTTTCATGTAGCCTTTTTTTGAGTCAGACTGAGCAGATGTCTATGAGAAGATATGCATTTTCTGTGGACATAATGACGACAAAGGAGTATAACAGTGCATGGAAGATTTAGGAACTAGGAAGCTAGATGCATGCCTTAATTGTCAGACAGAGAAAGACTTTTGTCACAACAAAGCTTTTAGCATCCAGCAGAGAGTTTATGGATAGTCTAATTTCTTATTAATCAGGAAAGTGCCTGTTATATTACTGAGTGAAGTGGGGTTCCAAAAATTAACACTGTTTAATTGCCCAGCTGGAATTGTAAACAGCTATCAAATCCGACTGCTAATGTCACAAATCCATCTTTAACGTGGATTATCATGCTTCATCTCGGGCAGGGTAAAAATAAAAGCTGTGTTTTACTGTAGAAGATAAACAGTTGAATGGCTGTGATCTCAATGCTGTTCAGCTGGATAATAGTTCTGCAGATGTTGAAATAAATAGGGAAAAATATTAAATTAGCAGGGACTGAAAAGCTGAAGGAACTTTTTCTACAATTTTCTTGTTAGACCAGTGCTAATCCCATTGGTCCAGTTCTCCTGCTACACTTGGGAGTGGTTGATACTTTCCTTCTTAGGTTTCATAACTAGAAAATTTGGCATTTACGTTTGCTTGTGTGGGCTATTCCCCCACACAGGCGTGACCTTGAGTTTGTGCCTTTTTCTGAACTGGGTGACAAGAGACGTGAGAACAAGGATCCCTGAGCAGGCCTGCCCTTGTGTTTGGGGTCAGTCTGGAGGCTGCCCTCAGCCAGCTGTAAGCAGGAGAGAGAACTTTGCCAACCTCCTTAATCGGTATTTTGTGTTGGATCTGGCACCCAGTTTGTGGGCCAAGCTCTCCCAGGAGCCACTCTTGCCTCTCACTCGTTACAAGTCTTCCTTACTGGGGATGGCAAAGAGTGTGGCACAGGGCAGGGGATGGCAAGGGGCAGAGGAACCCCCTCTCACCTCCCCCGGTCACTGGAGACTCCACGGGGAGTGCAGAGGACAGAGGAGCTTGTGCAGAGGACAGAGGGCATGCGCTGCAGGCACCTGCAGTGGGGTGAGACTTGCTCTAGCAGTGGGAGCAGAGGTGATTTGGGGCTCTTGAGCTTGCTGCCTCTTGTGCTGCCAGCCACCCGGGTCGCCTGGTGCCATTGCCTGGACTATGGCTGTGCTGGTCTGATTCCTGTGTCCTCCCCTTCAGTCTCCCTGTAGGAGGATGGGATCATCTCCAGCTCAGAGGGAGCACTTAAATTCCATCTAATCATTTGTCATTAGGATCTCAAAACCACTTCAACATACCTTTAATTTCAGCACTGGGGAAGCCAGAGCACCAGTCATTGCCTTACCTATGAAGGCAGACCTGGGACTCAAGCAAATAAAATAAAGGGTCCACTTCATATCTGATTATGCAGCAATATAGAACCAGTTCTATCATGGACATGGATGACAAGTATGATAAACTGACAGCTGAATAGCCCTAAGGGAACTTTAATACAGATTGGGAATAAAACTTTCTGGAAAAGCGAATTTTCTTGCCCCCGACTTCCTCTCCCTGCCCTACATCACTACATTTTCATCTGCCCTCAGAAACTTTCTGAAGCAATGTTTGATTTGTTGTAAAACATTATTTCCTTTAATTCATAACGCTTCATAAGGAAATTTCAGTTTTTATGTATTTCACGTTTGTGAAATTTTTCAAAATAACCAGATTATCCTCTTCAGTTATTTTCCAAATGACTTTACAATTCAGGTAATGGTAAGATAAACCTTTAAAGGACACACTCAAAGTAAACTATGTTAAAATTATTTAAAACATAATTTTGTCAGATCTCATATGAATTTTGGGAAGATCATTTTTATAAGCTTTTTTCAATATTTTGACTTTTGTTTAATTCAAGATGGAAATAATTCTTTGACATTTAATCTCTTTACCTGTAATGCAAAAAAACCTTTGTATTTTTATACTTCCAACATCAGAAGCTTCAAAATTGTTTTGATTTATTATTCCTGATGAAACCATACAGTATTGTGATGCTCATAATATTCCCGTATTTATAAAATTCAATAAAAAATTCTCAGATGGCTAGCAATACTGTGCAACTGAAACTAATATTTTCTACTATGAACAAAACTGTTGCTTTTGAGTGGTAATCAAAGAATTGGTGATGATTTTATTCAAGCTTTCTGGTAATGCACTTTAATTTTCTCCTTCTTGACTGTGTTAGGTAACTTGCACATTACATAGCCCTGAGGGAGTCTGAAATCAAATCCACTGAAGATGATAGAAGAGTTATATTGCTTTCAGAAGGCTTTATACTGGGCTCATCAGGAAGAAAGTGTAAGCTCTTCTAGTTGTGCTATACTGGTCAATCCTTTTACAATTACCTAATAGCAACTTAAGAAAAGATGCAGTAACATTTCTGGTATTTATTCATTTTTTTTAGTGAGGACACAAACATGACATGAATGCTAATAAAGGGCAAAGCTGCCTCTGGTAAATTATTGTATTAACATAGACTATCTTTAACTCCTGTTACTAAGAGTTAGCATGGACACAAGAAACTCAGCTCTCCTCACTGCCTTACAGCTACGGTTATAGCTCTGGTGTTTTCTGTTGTTTAAAATCACTGGCCACATGGACCACTCCTTATTTGAGGTTGTTTCCCAGACTGCCTCTCCTGACATCCCTTCATTTGCAGTCCCGGTAGATATTTGCAACAAACCTTCACATTAACAGGTGTATATGTACCTTTGCAGCTTGGATCACATACATTTCTGATTTTTCCAAAAAAAGCAATGGTCATCTGATGTTGCTCTTCATGAACAGATTCAAATTGTAAGGTAATTTATTTCAGTCCTATTCTAAATGGAAAGAGGGCACAGAAATAAGCTCCCAGAGTGAAGAGAAGGAATGTGGCACATTTTCTTAGTAGTTTCCATGTTTCAATGTCAGTTGAAAATTATAATTTTCCCCTCTACAAAAATATATTCTGAAGATCTTCTACAGGGAGAGTTTATGTTATCTTTTGAGCCATCAGTCACTGATTATAATTTCAAAGCAGTACTAGTAGCTATTGGTACTCATTTCATAATAAGTTTGACCACAGGGGTTTTGGCTAGGGATGTACTAAGAAAATTAATCACCGAGTATCATTGCAGATGATAATTTTATGTTAAACTTCAGCTTAGCAAGAATAGAGTTGAAGCTGTGTCTGTGTCTTGGCAATGATAAGGGAACCTTTGATGAGTATTATATTTTTCTCTACCTTCAGAAGGAATATCAGTGAAATGAACATTTGAAATATGATATTAGTGAAAGCAAAGCAGTCATGTCAGTGGGCTGCATGCAGAGACCCTTAATGATTCCTGCTGGTTATGAATTGTGACTTAGTTATGCAATATAAGAATGTCTTAACAGTTTGCCAGTGATATTATCCTGTTGAGGTTATTTCTCATTGTTTAATGGAACACTTGTAATCTTAAAATCTGGGGTGTATTTCTCTCATGTTTTTCCTGTGATTGTACGTGTGGATGAACTCTGGAACACAATTATCATTTGTGGTACTCCTGAGCTGTGGTCTTTCTCCTTCTCCCAGTACACATGCTGCACTTGCTTTGCTACTCATGGTCTTCAGAGTAGGTCTCAGCATTCACCCCTGTCTGGTGATATTATATTAGAAAAGCAAGAAATCTCAAAGATGGCACTGTAGGCTGCCAGGCTTCACTTGTCTCCCCATGAGAGACCTCTGGGGTAACTCTTGCCCCCCACTCTCTGCTATTTGCTCAGCCCAGGACTCTACTGCAATACCCTGCATTAAGAGAATTCACTGTTTTTTTGTAATCATCTGCCAGCAGATGAGTTAAGGACAGTGGGGACAACTGAGGGAAGATCCTCTGGGTTATCAGCTGTACATGACACTCCAGTGGTAGCTATCTGAACCTGTGCTGGACAGCCTGTACAGGACTGGTTTGTCCCACCAGCTCCCAGCATCTCAGTGATGGTGCAGGGTGCCCTTCCCCTGAAGGTTCAGAGCTGAAGTCTGTCATGATGGCCTTCATTGTCCCTCTGGCACATGGCCGAGGGCTGGGTGGCCCCACAGCTGAGGGTGCTGAGAAGCTGGCCCCAGCACTGACAAAGTCCACCAGCTGGTAGGGCCACAACCTTTGCCTAAGGATTGGCAAAAATGGGCAGTTTCCTGGGTTTCTCTTTGCTTGTGGAGACAAGATAAACATTATCGCCCAACACACACTTTGCTCTTGACAAGAACTGAAAAGCTCTGTGTTTCAATGGATGACACTTTTGCCCTCCTCATTGACGTAGGCCTTTGCAGCCAGCGCCTTACATATGGCACGGGGGTGGTGCTGACCCACAGGGTCTTCTAGAAGGGACCCCAGAGGCCAGGGAAAGGGGCCTGCACCTCCTTTGAGTGGTTCTGAACATGCACACCTCCAGGGCGGGGAATCAGACCTGGGGTCCCCAGGCCCTTAGCCTAAGATAATGTTAAGAAATGCTTTGCAAGCTGTGACTACCAAATGTGCCCCTCCTACCCTAAACTAATTATTCTTTCTGGGAACAGCATTCAGCCCTAAATTGAATAGATGTCCACTAAAGAAAAAATGTGCCACTGATGACTGGAAGCTATCTTCCAAAGTGTTTAGGCAGCAGGCTTAGAGATAACAGCAATAAGCCTTTTCCAAAGGGAAAGCTCTTAAACCCAGGTAAAGACAGACACTTCTTAGGGTCTGTCCTTGGTCTTCCTTCTTGATCTACAAGAAAATGTAAAGTTTCAAATTTCTGGATGTCTGGGCATGCTGTAATTTGCTACAGTTCATACAGCTACTCTTGCAGGATACCAAAGCCCTGTCTTAAGCAACCAAGTCAACTCCCATTGTGCTCACCTTCTGCATTGACAGGAGCTGGGTTAGACCCATCTGATAAAGGTGTTAGATATAACAGGACTGTATATTATCAGTATAGATTTGCATAAATAGCTGGAAATTCAGAAACTTGTGCTTAGGTGTTTTTGAAAGTTTTCATCGTAATGAGGAGAACCTTGATGTAATGATATAATTTAAATGGTAAAAATGGAAACTGTTGCTAGAGAGCAAGCACTTTATTCTAATTTTATATTTTCAACTCTATTTTAGAACCTCTGTGAATTTTAATTTTCACAGTCTGAGTTTTCTAATAGTTTTCAGGTCTTCATCATCCACTTTCAAGTGTATATTCTTTTTCATCACAGAGCAAAAAGGTTTCTGCCTGTTTTTTTCAGCATTTTCTTAAATCCCCATGTGCACATGCCAAACACTGAGGCATAATTATATAAGCTCTAAAGTATTTTAATCTCCTTACAATTTAATTAAAAATATTTGCTGTGGATTTGTTCAGTGATAATGGAACATAGGGCTTTGCATTCATTTCATGATTTAATTGAAATCAAGTTCTGTCAAAACAAGAAATGATGTTACCTAATAGATTCTGGGCACAGATTAGATGATCTGAGTGGGCCTGTTTCCTTAACAGTTCTTCTGTTTTCTCAAGAAATTGCAAATCCCACTGGTAATTCTTTGGATTTTCCCTCAAAAATGTTCTTGCTGTGTGTATGAGCACAGACAGGCAGATTGTATGCCACTTCACAGCTTCATTTCTTGGAGTAAAGCTGTTTGTTTTGCATCCAGATAGCAACTATCCCCATAGTGAGCAGCTCACAATCCACAGAAATATGCTTTTATGTCTTAGTCTTTCCCCATTTTGCTCAATCTCTTTTATATCTTGTGTAATGTAGTCACAGTCTGTCCATTACGGGTCTTTTAAATTACCAATATTCTTCAGCTCTTTCTCAGTCGGTGAACAACACTTCTTCAAAAAGACCGGGTAAAGTTAGTATCTTCCCTTGTTAAAATATAACATAAGTGGACTGGGTTGCATTTCGGGTCACTGAAGTTACCTATCTGCACAGTATTTGATTAAGGGAAACCCTTATGTTAGATGACTGGACCCCCATTTGTAGGTCTTACGGTACATCCCTCCTTCTACTGGCAGGAGAAGCAATTTAAGCAGCTCTAACTCTCTCCTCTTGTCTGTCCTGCAACACTCCCCTTGTTTGTCCTGAAAAGCCTAGACAAGGCTGGATTGTGCTCCCCTTGGGATGACTGACTGTCCATTCTACCTGGGAAACTCCTGCCAATGTCCTTGTTGACAACAAAAAGAAAATGTTTTCATAAGTCAGTAACATGTAAATGTTTTTCAAAAGCTGGTGTTTTTCTGGCAGTGAGTAACACCTTGCTGGGTATTTCCCCTTGCTTCCAAGGGGGCTACTTGCAGGGTGGGATTTAAGTCAGTGTGGCTAGCAACCAGGCAAAATAAGGATGAGTATTGTGTACCAGACAAGTAGATACATCCAATGTTTTAAATGTCACCTTCATTTCATTTCAAAAAGTTTCTTTGACTATCAACTGAGGATGAATTACTTCTTCCTCATTTTTCCCCAGGCAAGCTCCTCTCATCTGCTTTGAAGCCCCTAATTGTCCCATCCAATATGGTGGAAGAAGTCACATCATCAGAACCACGGTAGTAATTGAAAATCCTTGATAAAGGTCTTAATCTGGCAGCCCTTTCTCTTGTTAAGTCCTCCAGCAACGTTGATGAAATTGCTTTTCTACATGTCACATGTCTTGTGGTTCAGTTAGCTCAATCATGTGGAAAGTCTTTATATACCAGGGAAAGTACACAGTTTATCAGAAAGTCTTTTAGATGAACTGACGTCTGCTGAAATAGCCATTGAACTACAAAAGCCTGTTTATATACTCTGCTGTATGTGAAGATAAACCTTTAATTCTGTGTCACAAATGGTAGGAAGGAGTAAGAAGCCATGCAATGTATAGTGAATAGTATTTTGTTAATCTTTTGCAGGAAAAAAGTGCAAAATAGCCTACAGAAATAACAGTAAGTTGATCTAGGAACTCTGGATGTTAAATCAAAAAATGGCTTGTGGCAGTGTGAAAAACCCAGTCACCTAACCAGTTTTATCGCCTACAGTGTGGGTGTAAGAATCAATGGGAACATTTTCCCGGTCTTGCCTAGTGTATTGGTACAAATCAGTCTGAGCAGGTCTTTGGCTTTGTAAATGCAGGCAGCTGTCAGTCTTCAGTGGGGGAGTTGTGCTTCATAACAGTGTATGAATGTGGGAAGTAAATCTGTCACCTGTCAGTCTGTCTGAAATGTGCATAAGGTTCCTCACTTAGCCAAAGATCGTTAATTGCACACAGTGACAATGTGTGGTATTTAAAAGAAATGTTAAGCAGGTACTCATGGGAAAGTTAAGCAGAGAGTGTATTTTGCTCCTTAAAGAAGAACGAAAGATGATGGTGGAACCAATCTATGGAATAAAGCACGCCAGCTGTTTTCTTGACAAGCAAAATTACTCAGATCTTGGTGGAAAGCATTTCAACATTGCAGGGCAGCAAGAATTTTCTTTGGCAGCTCAGTGTGATACGCATCACAAACGAATATTAGCAATAATTATCAGTTTTACGTTCTGTTAAGCAAAACTCCACTTTTTGTTCTCATTTCCTTTTCACATTTATACATACTCATTTTACAAAATGATAGATTTTCATGGAAAATATTGGATTCCAGGATGAATGTCTAAAGAATTACCTGACATTTCTGTGAAAAAAGTAAAATCAGTTAAAATATTCAATATCCAATCATGAGATGGACAGGTGGTCACAATCCTTTTACTGTTGAATTTTCTGCAAATCACCTGGATTCAGACCTGGTTGGATTTTTAGCTGGGTTCAATGCAAAAAGAGTGCATGGTGCACGTCATGACACTGGCAGACTGTTTCCTACTGTGTTCCTTTTCCATCTGGCATTTGATCAGCTAAAGACCCTGGGGACACCACATTTTGTGCTCTGGAAGATTCTGCCCTGCCTGGTGTACTGGTTTGTAACTGACACCTACTGAAGCAGCCTGGATACTCTTCTTTCAATTTATCCAGCATTTCCTCTATATTGCCTTGCCTGTTTTTCCAGAACAGAACATTTGCATTAATTTGTATCTGTTTATACTGATTTATTAGTCATGTGTATTATCCTGCCACATCCTGCTACACCAATTAGATCTTTGTTCTGGGTAAAACCTTCACCCCCCCCCCCCCCCCGCCCCGCCGCCTTATTCCCCATGTTTTCTGTAGACTGACACACTTCCTTCTTCTCCATCCTTCAACCCTCTTCTGAGCAAACCTGTCTCCCAGTCTCAGATTCCTTCTCCAACTTAAGCTGTTCTTACACATACCCAGTGGCCTCTTGTCCTTTTCCCATGACTCTTGTTTAAAGCCCTCCTCACCAGCTTAGCGAGACGGTGTCCACCCTTAACCAACCTCTCATGAACATCTTCCCACGTTTGAAGAAGTAAAGCTTCCTGAGAGGGGAGACCCACATCCACCTCTTCTGGTGAGACTGACAAGTACATCAGCTTGCAGCAGAGTGAGCAGTGTCTGGCGTGCTCAGCTGGCTGGGCGAAGCTTGGCCACCTCAGCACATCCCCCCTCCCATTTAGCAACTTGGGAGGCAGGACACAAGGTGTGATTCAGATCCAGCCCCCAGACGGACATTTCACTTGCCTCAGGATAGAAGCACTCACCAGCACCACTACCAGCACCACCTATTTTGGGAGGAGAGGATGTGGGACGTGTCACTTCTCCTATTCCACCACAGGGGTTGCCCCAAGACAGAATTCTTTACCAGTTAAGTAGTTCTTTCTGAAGGAGAAATGTTAATGTCTTTCTATCCAAGGTCAGAGGCTAAATGTTCCTTGAGGAATAACCAGCTCCTGTTTTGTTGGTAGTGCTCCATGCCCTGGTAGATGACAAGCTTATTTTGATTCCCTTTAAATAAAAAAAAGAGATTAAGTAGTCCTGTTTCTGGGTAAGTACTTCCAATGTGGTGCATTTGCCATGGACAATTTGCTAAAGCCTGTAGAACTTTGCCATCATTGTAAAGACAAATAGATGGGAATAAGATTGATACCAAAATTACAAGCTCAATCATGTACCTTCTTGCGGAGAGTACATTGATTAGTAAGAAATGGCCCAAAATCTAATTTTATAAATTTTCCATCATTTTAAACTTGGGTATGGTTTAGCTTCATTTACAGTCAGCATATCTACACTGATCTGAACAGATATTTTTCATCCAGTTGCCAAAATTTGTTGATTTGCTTATTCAAGTCTCTGTTTCTGGCTAAATCAACTGTATCTAACCCTAAAAAATGCTATTGTCATTTTGTCATTCAGCCAGTTCAGAGAGGTGAAACTGTTGGGACAACTCTTTCTATCATTTTCCTCCTAGAGATTGAAAGTGGAGCGCTTAAATCAGTGCTTCCAAGTAGCTATTTACTTTCATGAACATCAGACTTTTCTCCACTAACTGCTTCATGAAGTATGCTTCAATGAAGTCAGTATGTCTCTTCATTAAAGATTATCTCTGTATCATTTCCATATAGTTCAAAGAACTGAAATATCATCACAGGCTTCATAGTAAAGATTTATTCCAGGTAGGGATTCAGCCGTCAGCAATACTTTTTGATTTCAGCTTATTTGCAGCTTGCCCTAGAGCTCAGGGAGACAAAAACACGGCTGTGCACTCCCAGGAATGGCTCAGGATGCCCACAGATGGAGAGCAGCTATCTTCCTGCTCCTCCCTTGACTGCAGAAGGGAATGAAAGAGGGAGATGTTGCTGTTCTATTATCACCTGTCATAACTGATAGAGTCTTATGTATAAAATGTGAAGCCAATGGCTTTCAGTTCATTTCCCTGGAAAGATATTGGAGACATGACTTTATTATCCTGCTCCTCAAGTTCATGGCCAGTGATGGCAGTGATGGTATTTTCATCCTTTATAAACTGTTCTGAGGCCAAATGGTGGAACCTCCTCCTTAAGAACTAGATGTCATTATACAGCAAGCAAGTGAAAATTTATGGTTTTATGCAATATTTGCTGAAACAGAATAGACAAGTGGTTTTTTTCCCTGTATTATTTATATAATATTAATATGGAATATGATTTTAAGACATGACCTGCAAAATCAGGGACAGAGTACACTATACTTGCAAATGACTTTTAATGACTGCCACAAAAATAATAGCCAGCTGCGATTCACTGCTTGTATCCAGGTAGTTGAAACTGCCAGAGTGCTTCTGACTAGGGCTCAGGGGCTGTTGCCAAACTAGAAGGGGAACTTAGAAATGTTTGGTTATAGTAAGCCAGAAAGGGCTATTAGTTCTCCAGTTTTTATAGGTATCGAGTGGTCAGTATGCAAGCATAGGGAAGACCTCCTCCCACACCACATCTCTGGTAGGTCCTGCAAAGCTCTCACAGTAGGGTAGGAAGCATTATTGACAACACCACAAGAAATTTCAGCTTGCTAAGTCCTGTTGAGGGCATTGGTCTCCTGGCTTTTCAACTTACCACCTTGATGTCCTGAGGCACTTCTCTTCAGGTCAATAAATTGTACATCGCATGAAAGGCAAAAGTAGACTTCTGTTTCTTTATGGGCTATATTTTCAGAAGTCCGCAGAACACCAGATGATGGGCTGAGTGTTCAGTATAAGTTAGGTCTGTATTAACAAACTAATCAGAGCCTGGGGCTCTGGTTTGTACTGTTAAATTGCTAGCATTCTTCCTGGAGTTTTTTGCCCATGTGCCCCACTGTTCTCCCAAGCAATGGCCAGGTATGGTTGAGGACCAGCTTGCATCAGCAGACATGTCAAATAATCTGGAGGTGGTGGATGAAAGTGTAGCTGTAAGGACTTGAGCTGTGCTGTAATACTTGGTTTCTGGGCTAGAAAACAATCCCCAGACTATCCTGGAGAGCTCTGTAGCCATAACCATTATGACTTTACTAAAAAAGTGTTTGCATCTCAAAAACACTCCTTGGAGTAACCAATATTAGAATAACCAACATTATTTTAGAAAAGAATTTTAAGCCTATTGTGTAATACCTATGATATTAAATACTGTTTGTATTCCTATGACATTGCCTATAGACCTCAGTTTGAGACCAATGCTGGCAACCTACTGTCCCACTGCTGAGTGCTATAACAGCTCACAGACTGAGCTGAGGAATTTCTGATCTCATCTGAGATGACAATAAAAGGATGTAGTTTACAAAACAACAACAAAAAAAAGTAACAATTGCACAGTTTGAGAAAATCATGTTGTTCCAAGTATATTTTTTAAATGAAAGCCATTTAAAAAAGAATGAATGATGTCATCGTCTATGCTATTCTTTTTGTCTTTCATATTTTGATAAGTAAAATAAAGTTCTATAAAATGCCAGCAGAGTCCTCTTAATTAATCTTTTACTTGTGTCTACTTAGGACAATTTTTTTTTAACCTTAGTTATACTTTTATCAAGACTTTTTTATAGTTTTCAAGAACATTTCATTCTCGGATATAAAATTAACTTTTAATTTTCAAGAAAAGTTGCTCCGAGTGGGCTTAGATACAAACAGATCAAAGCAGTGTTGCTAAAAGGCTTTATTTCATTGAATACATTACTCTTCCCCCATTTATAACACATAAATATTGCTATGAATTCTGGATCTGTTTGATCTTTAATCAGCTTTGCAGGTAATTTGCCAGATTTATTAGGCATTATATGTAATCTTGATTTGGCAAAGGAAGAATAAAAGAGAATTACATTTAAAAGTCTATAATTAACTGATAAAGGCTGAGTTTGGGGCTGCCAGTTCTACATTCAAAGAAGGAATAGAGCCTTCATAAAGAAATAAAAAAGTCACCTTTTGTTCTATTGTGGCTTGTCTTCTTTTCACACATTGATAGAACATTGTATCCCTTATAAATGTTCTCATGGCTAGGATTCCTCCCTTTGCAGATGCTTGTGTTGTGACCGTAAATGTAAACTGAACATTTCATTTGTGACTATTACTAAGTTTAAATATGTCTTAGAACTTGGTTATGAAAAGATGTTATTAAAATCATCACAGAGCACATAGCAGTTAGAGTACAAGTTACCTTAATCCCTCTAAAGCAGTGCAGATTCCATTAAAACAAATGGTTTCTTGCTTTTGAGAGTGATGTACTTAGACTGTATCCCTGAGACACATTTGCAAAGGATGTGCTACTGGCCTTCAGTTTCCTTTTGTTCCTTTAAGATGTTGAAAGTCCCCTGTTGGGTTTAGTAATGTAGCAGGAAAAGAAGAAAACGGGCACCCTCCCTCCCTGTTACAGAACTGTGACTTAAGGAGAATTGACACGCTCTGGAACACTGTTAGATTTCATGCCATGCCCCCTGTGCAGTGGACTTAATCTGTAGTGTTCAATGGAAAATGACTGTCTTTTCTCTCGTATCGAGTTGAAAAGCTGGTGACCATTCACAGCACTGAAATAACTGATTGAGATTTGGTGAGATATTTCTTCAATATTCCTTATTGCCGGGATTACCTATAGCTTAGGCTAAATGCTTACTCTGAATTCACATGAAGGAAAGTATAAACTCGATCTTGTACTTCAAAATACAGTAGTGTCAGGTCTTTCCCTGTGTCAAACCCTCCTTGCGTTTCTGAACTGAAGATACTCAGTTTTCTTTAGCACAACTGCAATACAAACCACTGGTTTCCAGTTCCGAGCACACCATCATCTGGCTACTGTGCCAGCAACCATCCTGGAGACATCTACAACTTACTTCTCTTTTGCTGTCAGCGTATCTCGGAAGAGGGGCCTCTAAATTATCTCCTTCAGTTTACCAAGTTCTATATCAAGCTTTGTATCCCACGTCCACTCCTTTTTTTACAGGAAAGGGCTTCAGGTTCTTGGTTCAGTCAGCAAAAGTAAGCACCATTTTCCTTGCACTGCTCACCATTACAAAGGGGTTTCTTTGTCCATTCAGAACAATGTGATGATGGTGGCCTAAACATTATCAGCAAACATTTATGCTTTTGTCAAGTTTTCTGAAATGTTCAGCTATGATGGGTCTTTCAAGTACTTTGTAATATAACTGTTTTATTTTCTTAGTTCATTTTACCCCCACGCTATGCATCTTCTAGCACTCACTTGAAGCTGAGGAACCTGACAGAGGTCTGCCTCTTTTGATAGCTGAGTCCTAACAGACCAGCACTGTGTAGCGTGAGCCATGGCAAACCACAGGGCTGCCAGATGGCTCCTGCAAGTCACCAAGCCACCTGTAAAAACTCAAACACCTACAAAAAGAGAGAAAGGACAGGAAAGAGAAGCATAGAGAAATGAAATACTGAGAGATGGAAAATTAAGTTATCCTTTTGCTTAGCTGAGGTGAAAACATAATAATACAGAAGTAAATTAATGGACATACAGGAGATGGATCGGTGGGTGTCAGAGAAGGGCTCGCTGAAGACCATGTCAAGCTACTGAGCAGTGACATGTGTGGTGGTGCGGGCTGATGTTTTAACATAGATGATGAAATAGATGATGCTGGGGAGACAGATTTTGACTTCAGTAAGCCCTTTGTCTCATGCTGAAACAAGATATCCCATGCTGATACTGATAAAAAACTCCATTGAGCTCCACTTGGTGATACTGGAAGCAACTGCGATGGGCACTTTTGATGCTCATACAGGGGAATCCCGGTTGGCGGCTTTAAAACATCAGGGGTTGAGCTCAGAACTATTGGGGCAAAGAGCAACAGCAGGTGTGGGATCTGAGCAATTCACAGCTGTAGCAGTAGGAAAACCTGCTGCGCTGGTTGCTCTAAGAGCATAATTTTAGGGAGTTGCCTGTTTATAGACTCTAATCCCACTGTGTTTCGCTGTCACTTGCCAATACTAAGGAATACAGGAGGAAAACATGTCTGTATGCTCTTTTAAACTATCTTGAAGCAAAGTGGATTGAGTATCGTTTCTCTTTCTCAGCTTGTCTTTGTCATAAGAAATGATAGCTGCAGGACCTTTTGTTTGTGTTCATTTCAAGATAAGATTGTTTCCATAAAGGATAAACACCCTGCTTTCTTCTCTGTTCAAAACAAAAGTGTTTCTTACAAGTACAGCTTATTGCAATATATTGCTGTGCTTCATTCATTCAGGGATCATCCTCAGACGCAGATTATATCAAAAGTTGAGAGCAGATTAATCTGTTCTGAAATAAAAATACAGGAAAAATGACACAACAATAATCCATTTTTGTGACAAGGTCGTGTTTATAATATCATGGATATTTGGGATGGCATGTACATAAGTTAAGGCTTTTGCATTTCAGATGTGCTAAGTAGGTGGTTCTAGTATGACTTCCTCAAGGAAAGCAAATACACATCTTCTTAACAGGTTCTTATATAAGTCACTGGGTGGATGGAAGGGGAGAGGAATTGATATGGCGCATTAGGCTGTATGTATAAGATCAACCTCTTATAGGGAGAGAGAAAGATGATTCTGCACTGATTTTCTTCATTGATCAATAAATGGTCAGTTGAAGCCTAGAAAAAACAGGCAAAAGTGGCTAAGGACTCTGAAAGTTGCACATCAAAGAAAATGATTATGGTCTCTAAAAGATGAGAGATGAAGACAGGGCATAAAAGTAAGACATCTTTAGAAACAGAGGCAGTTGCAAAGATGAAAATCTTAAAGGGAATATTACTTGCAGAGTTTTCAATAAGTCAATCTAGAAGTGTTTGTGGGGCTTTTGGCACCTCTTACCCTGCTACTTTTATCCTAAACAGTCTAAAGTTTCAAATTCATCAGTGATATATGTAATTATGAAGCCAATGTGCAGTTAGCAAATACAAGTGGTGAGAAGAGCTTCATGCTGACCGTTGCTCCTCCATGTTAGAGAAGATAGAAATCACAAGTTAAGGTCACATGAAAATCTGTTATCAATATTAAAAACCAGTTCTCTTTTATGAAACATCCAATTCAAGTGCCTCTTTGGCCACTTGGTTGCATATACTGCTGCATATGCAATAGATATGCATTAATACAAGTAAGCTGTTCTTTTTTAAAAGTTGCTATTAATTAATCTCCTATTTAAAGAATAAAAACTAAAAACAGTAGTTGCTAAAATAGCCATTTCAATGTCTTAGAGCCAGGAGGCTGTTTTTGTTTTTTTTTTTTAAAGACATCTGTATTTCAAAATGTTAGTTATGGTTTACCTCTGGGAAGGTAAAAGTAGTAAAAAGGTAAAACAAACAAAATTTTTAGTGAGCTGAGACAAATTTTTTTTCTTTTCCTGACTGTGGATGAAAATCTTTGAAATTGTTTTTCCTTCTGAAACGGGCTGAGAGAAAACATCAAAACCTCAAAAAGTCCCATGGGACAATGAAGCCGTGATCTGTCCAAACCTATTTACCCATTACATATTGTAACTCTGTAAGCACAGCACCAACGATGTACACAAAGTCTCAGACACCGCCACACTGTATAATAATGGATAATGCTGACCTTTTAATGGAAAAATTTGTAGCCTTACAGCTGGCTTTTGGGATACACCATTGTGGAGGTGGGCTGCAGGCTCTGACCTTGAAGCTCTGCTCCTGACCTGTATCATCATTAGCACAAATCATGCCTGAGAGGTTTGGGCCTCGGGAAACCATGAGGAGACCCTCATTTCTCACATCAGCACTTTCCCTTTTCATGTTGTGAGCAAAATATAGTCTTCCTAGTCATGCTCTTCTTTACCATGGATGTAACAATTATGCACAGGTTTCAGTTACACCAGTCCACATCAGTAACTTTGGTTTACTGTACTCACATTTTATTTTGATTTCTGAATAAATGTTAAAATCATACTTGGGAGGGGTGTTTGTATCTGAAAAATGAAAGTCTAGGTAAGCCCATCAACCCGATGGATTAAAAATCAGAATGAAAATATGCAGATAGTTGAAAAGTATTTCTTTTTTCTTCAGAACAGATGAATTGCAGGTCCTTATGCTGTGGCTAATCATTCACTCTTAATCTCCCTTTCTGGAACGCTGGATGGAAGGGAGGGAAAGTCTGTGGATATCTCCCTTAGGAAAATGGATGAATCTGATAGAATATGGGAAAGACCCAATTACGAACAAAAGACTGTCACACAAATTCAGGAACTGACTGTTCTCCAGTAAAGAAGTGTTGTTTTGCTTCTGTCCTAAGCATTTGAAAACAGAGCTGCAGGTGCAAACCAGGCAACTTCACTAGCAGGGGATGAAAATCTCTTTTGCCTTCCCTTTTCTTTTTAAGCTGTGCTGATGAAAGCTCAGCGAACATCGACACAGCGCTCAGAAACCTCCTGTTTATCAGTCACCCGAGCAAGCTCAAGCACTTCACAGGTTCATGCTTACTCTAAACATTCCTGGAGCAGGTGAGAAAGGAAACATTTCATTTCCCATTACCTGAAGCCCTGTTTTTTTCCCCAGCAATCACATAGCTCTATTGCTTATAGGGTATAGCCCAGTGGGGTTTAAACTGATAAAGTACCAAGCACATTTCACAAAGACAAGGTGAACTCAATTCCTATTTCTGAACACATAACAGAGCAATTGGCTTTCCTGGGGGGAAAAGTCATGTTATAAAGCTAGAGGGCTGGATGCTTCCAGTTCTTCTAATGCATGTGTGGCTAGAACATAGACCTTTGCAGTAGTGCCAAATGCTACTTCACCTTTACAAAACTGGTTTGGTAATTGGTCCTATTTGGAGAGAAAATATTTAAATGCAGGGTGAAATTAAATCTAAGGGGAGGAGGCAAAATAAAATTAAATTACTTTCAGACTGATCAGTTTTCTGAAGTTTTTCACTGTCTATTTCTGGACATACCACAGAAAAACAATAATTTGGGGAATAGCCTTGTAATGCTAGATAATGTTTGATGACTATTATTTCCAAGAATCTGGAATTTGTCTCTTTGGGATGGAACACCTATGGTTGCCAAATATAAACAATTTATTTAATATGAATTTGAAAATACAGGAAAACTATCAGCACAGATTTCAGGTTTTGTAATATTCTGTTATTGCAACTTTTTGCCAAATCATACCTGTTTAGGGGAACCGGGACAGATCTGACATCCTGACTGGGATTAGGCTCCCACAGCTCCATGCCCCCAGGTCCAACCAGCAGCAGGGCTGAGCACGTGTTCCCAGTAGGCATATGCACACATACACAGCACATAAATGCGTATGTACATGGCCAGCCATGCAGATCAACACTCATAGACACACAGAGGATTCACATGAATACAGACAGCACCAGGGGCCTCATCCTGAACCCCTCTCTGGGTAAGTAGGATGGAGCACTGCTAGTGGAAATATATGCATATATAAATATGTGCAATGAGGATGCCTCCAGAAGCTGGGCTCAGATGCTCAGGTCTGCCCAGCAGCTGTCCCTGGATCCCAGTCTCTCCAGCTTGGTGGCGCCATGGATGCACAGGCCTCTGAGCTCTGGTTCCACCCCAGAAGCTGGCACTTGATTTTGCTCGCTCTGGTGAGCAACTGGACCTTTTGATCCACTGATCCCTCTGTTTTCCCACACTTCCTCCTCCCCAAATCACCTAGATCTAGCCCTTCCCTCACCTTTTGTTCTTCCCCTAAACATCCCATAGTAAGTCCTGTGCAATCCTGAAATGCTCTTCCTCTGTGTCCCATATTGTGCCTGACACTCCTAGGCAGCAAACCCCAGCAGTCTGAAAGATATTCCAGAATTGAACTCATTGTGATGGGTTTCATGACTGGATGCTGGGGCTGAGGGTCTCCTGGGACAGCCCTGGGACAGGTCTGGACAGGGTGTCCCTTCCTTTGGGTCTTTAATTTGGCTTTTCACTTGCCCTTGTGCTCCTCTCTGCTTGTGGAGATGGGCCTTTGATGGGTTGCTGGCTCCTGTGATGGGCATGGGAGAAGCCTGGCAGGGTATGATTTGGGCTCCCCCTGACATGTGTCTCTCTGCTTCTTTGTGGGCATACAGAGGAGCTTTTATCACATAACTTAACATTCCCGTCTACATCTTTTTAGCTGTTGTATACCTAGTCTTAATTATTGCATGTGCTTAAAGTATTGCCAGCTTTGGTATTGAAGGTTATATTTTCATGAAAGCATCCAGATATCTTCTAGAAGCTATGTACTGATGTACTGCAAGGATTAAGACTGTGCTTGATCCTTGAATTTTAATAACAAGTAAAGTAAAATTCATTCCAGGATTTCATCAGTCCACTGGAGAGATCCCTGTATACACGTTGAATAAATCATCAAAATCAAAACATAGAAAGGTTTTTTATTTTAAAGCCTTAGAAAGTTTTAAATGAAAAGAACTGCTCAAAATGAAAAGATAAAATAGATAAAATAGATATTAAATACTCAGACTCTTTTACATGAAATGCTCAAAACAGCTCGAAGCAAAATGCTATGACTTCATTTCATTGGCTGTAAGTTTTAATGAAATTTGACTCAATTTTTAGAAATGCTTTTGTTCTCCCTGAAACATTGATTTTTCAGTGAATTTAGCATTCATCCCCTAAAATGCGCCAAGCTCTAGACTGCGTGTGCTATCATATTTATCACATACAGAACAACTGTTAGTTGTTCCTAATGACTACATTTTCTTTAAGAAATGTTCATTGCATTCAGCTGCCAACTTGTTCCATCTCGGCAAGAAAACCTCTGTTTGAAGAAGGTTGCTACCAGCTAAATGCAAAACTCCAAAGACTATGCAGTCCCTGTCTCCCACCAGAGACGCACCCAGGCTTGACTTGGGCTGTCCACCACGTTTGCAGAGCTGCCCCCACCTCCTGGGAGGCTGCAATCCTTTCCTCTCCCTGCTGACTGGCCTGGTTTTGGACCATATCCGGACTGGGATCTTCTAGGACCTCTTCTAGTTGCAGGTCTTCTTTTATAAGGACAACTTCTCACGTCATTTCAGAAACACTGACGGAGATGTCACCTTATTTCTGCATGTTTCTAGGACTGTCTGGCTGAGGAATCCTGCTCCTCCAGGGTCTGCAGAAGCACAGAGTTGTCAGAGATCTCTATCTCCTACCCACTCTTTCCCTGATTTGCAGCATAATGTAAGACAATGAAGTAAAACTTTACTGCTTGCAAAGTTACATCTTCTTAATCATATTATTGTTCTAATCTGTTCTCTCTCTCCCTGAACATACAGTCTGTCCCAAGCAAACAATGTAATGATTTCTATTTTATCTCCTGAGTTATTCCGAATTAGACTGACCGTTACATTGAGTTCCTCATACAATTTCATTCAGCGTTTCTGAGAAGAGCTGGGTGGAAAAATGGCACAACAATGGCTGTATAAAAGCCAGTTTAACAAAATCCAGCTGTTCCCTGAATTTAGCACTGTGGTCTCCACCATTTTGTATGAAATACTGCTTTTTAAAGCTACCTCAAAATAGCAACACAAAAATATGCACAATGAAGCCATTACACAACAAGGAGGAAGAGCCCGTAGTCCTGATTTTCAGAGGCCGAATATTGCTCACCCAAAACAGAAATCTGGTTTTTAAAGGAGTAGGTGTTGAACTTTTTGAAATAGTTTTTATTTCTGGAGTCTGGTGGGGGTGGGAGTAGAAAGGTGTTCTGTGCTGAGGCTCTGCGGGCCAGTTTTGTGACTCAAACAGTTGCAGACCAGGGCAATCTAAAGCAGGTCTCCACATGACTTTGCCGGCTCCCCTGCCCCTCCGGATCTGTGCTGCGTATGTGCTCTCTCTGCTTTCACAAAGGCTGTGGCTGCACAAATGTCCCCTCTCCTCACTCCCCCGTCCCTAAATTTTCTCCCCATTGTCAGACCCGTTTGTTCCTTGCCACTGGTGGCAGCAGCAGTGGGGACCGCTTGGGCAGAGAAGGCCTCATGGAAAAGCAGCTGCTGTGGGCTTCATGCTGTTTAATCCTTTCCAGGGCTGGTGTCTTGTCTCCTTCTTAATGCTGCTGCTGTCAGTCATGGAGCCAAACGAGTGGTCATGTTAAAAATCAGGAGAAAAAAAAAAAAAAATCCTAGCGGAGACAAAGGCAAAAATAAATGAGGAAACAAAGCCCAAAAGAAAGAAAACAAGTGAGATATATACTCTTTTTGAATTGCTCATGAAGCAGTTGCCCGGTTTGATGTGACAGGGCCTATCTGAGCTCTGGATGTCCTGAAGCCAGTACCGTTGCTCAGCACCGGGCGTTTGGCTGAAGCAAAGGAACGCACCGAGGTGCTTATTGCCCTGGGTCCAAGCGCTCCGTGTCACCTGGAGGAGCGAGCGCAGCTGCTCGGTGCCGCTTCCCTGTCCCCTGCACGTTCCTGTGGTGCTGCATCCATCTGTGGGCAGGTGGAGCATACGAGAGAAACGAAACGCGCCAGTACTAGGAATTTTCTTACGGGTCTTTAGCTGTTCTCGTGTTCAGAGACCAAGAATTATGTCCCACTGGGTGCAGTCCCGCACCCATTTCCAGAAAGCGGCCAGTGTCTGCTGCCTCGCTGCAAGGAGCAAGGTGCTTTACAGCAACCGGATAGCGTTACCCTGGCTGGGGACGGCTCCTGCTGCTTCCTTTTGCTGTTTGGCACGTGCCTTTGTGTATACGTCTGTGAACGCACTGTGTGGCTGATGGGCTTAAAGACTTGGGCAATGTTTTCTGGTTTCTAAGGTTCAGGGCAGCCTTTCTGGTCATTTCTGGAGAGAAGACAAGAGACAGGGAAGAATTTAAATTAAAAAAAGAGCTTTGGGGATTAGCACAACTCTTCTTTGTGAAAATATAGGAGAGGTTTCATTTTCCTTCCAGTGAAGGATGAAAATGAATTCCAAAATCTCCCATGTTGTCGTGAAGCAGAATTGCTGTGCTCTGGCTGGCTCTTGCCAATGTGTTATGAGGGAAGTTTCTCTTCAGCTCCTGGTATTTGGGAACTGTCTTTTATCTAAACCCACAAAACTTTATATACTTTACAAGCTTGCAGCCTATCTCTGTGGCTGACTTTATTACAAATTTCATTCATTTTGAGCCTTTCTGAGCTCTTTGGCTGAGTGTTATTCTGCGGCTTGGATATTAAAGGACCACATTCAGGAGCCGAAGAAGCAAAGATATTAATTTGTTTTTCGAAGCTGAAGTTCAGAAATCGGGGGCAGGCAGGTCTTCAATATGGCAAGCAAGATAAAACAAAATGATGCATTTAAAATCAGTTGCAGTTATGTCTTACAGATCAATGCTTTTTTTTCTGAAATGCATTGCATTTGTCTTGGGGCCACAGAGCAGGAAAGAGGAGCAGAGCTTTTGCACTTTGCTGGGTCTAAGGCAAATAGTATCTTAAAACAAAAAAGCCACTGGGAGTTCTGCCTTATTTGGAACAGAGTAGAAGAGAAATGAAAGAGGCAAAAGACTAAGGAAGAGCTAAAAGTGGTTTTGCTTGATTCTACCAGACGTTTGGGCTTTCTTTACAGAGTCCTTTGTTTCTGTCAATCATCAATCATCAAATTTCCCTAGCCTACCCAAAACAGGTTGCTATAAGTTGCTATAAGCACCAAACAGTAAAGCGTTCTTCTCTACGTGTCCAAATACTCTGACTGAATAGGTGGAACTAGTTACCGGAATGGCCGAGTAAAAAACCCAACACAATAGCAGTTTGCTGATGCTGCACTTGAATTTTTACAAAGGAAGAAAAAAAAAAAAAGCCTGTTTTGTGACACCAGGTAATACACTATATATTGCAGTCACTGTCTGAAAAGGTAAAATAAGAAACAGGGAACTGGGACAGAGGGCAGGGACAATCAGTGACAGCCTAAAACTGAGACACTGAGACTGATCAGGAGAATTAATAGGGAGAATTGTGACAACTCAAATCACATGAAGATATTTGGCACCCAGGAAAACTCGTCTCCCACCCTATTGTACTGCTGGGCCAATGACTACAACTGGGTGTCTAAAATAGATTGGTTCCTGTGTCAATCCCAGCTTTGCATGAGGAGTTTGAACTTCTGCCCTAAAGTGACAGGCTCAGTATCTTTGCCTCCTCTGGTCACCTCTTTCATCATTCTGTCCCTTACTTTGCTCAGCAAACAGCAAAGATGAAACCTGGAGGCAGTCTGCCTGCAAATAAAAGTCATACTGGCTGAGTTATGACTTGGAGAGCATTTCTTTTGAAAGAGCTAGCAACTAAGCAAACCTCCAAGCTAGACCATGTAATCTGTGAGCAAAATGGCAAGCAACAGACACCCCTCACCACCTGCCCCTGCCCGGCTTTCTGGAGAGAGAAGCACGAAGTGCAGTGGTCTACTCAAGTAATACACTGCTCTGATATTTTCCATCTTCACTAGACACTCTGGGGAAAAAAATGGCCTCTGAGAGACCTAGTGAAATGCCATAGCTTGGCTAAGTGATCTGGAGAGCGAGGCAGGTAGTAGAAATGCACTTTCTGGCCTTTCCACAAACCCTGCATTGCAAGCACTGCTGGACTGCAAAATTGAGCCAAAATTTCATATCCTGTTTGAAGTAAAGGTTTAAGGGCACAAAGGAGGTTTAAGCAGACCCTTGCTGGGTCATACAAGCAGGATTAACTCAAGGGATGACCGGCTCAGTACAGCTGGTAGCCACTCTATGGGCTGAGCTCTGACACATTATAATACAACTACTGCAAACACAGAGGTTTAGAGCACTTGACAATTTTTTGGTGAGAACAATTTCAAAACTAAGTAATTCCAAGTAAACAAGGGTTTTACAGTCATGGAAAACACACAGTGAGATAATCAACTTTAAAAAATGTATAAGTAAGGTTGCCAGGAAATTAATAACTACTGCCATGCATCTGTGAAACTCAATTGTTAGTCTTCTGCAAGACAATGTTATGAACTGTGACGTACAGCTAGAAAGCACTGATGACCATATTATAAAGGGTATAGAATAATTCCCCTCTAATTTACCAGGTCCTCAAATTTATCTTTTAGCCAGCAGTTATTCTGTGCTACTTAGGGATCATCTACCTCCCACATAGTGCGAGAAAGCGCAAGTCTAATATATCACAGTCTCTCATAAAAAAATTGTCCTTCATGGAAGGGCAGTTCTGAAGATGAACTGTCTAAAAGTATCCTAAGGCACCCTATGAAATGCAAAAGCAGTCTTATAGAGCTAATAACAGTTTTTCTGAACTTACTGATAAAACAATTAATGTCTTTCTTCATTCAACAGCAATTCTCATCCCATTAAACACTGGGGAATCTAATTTTCCTTAGCTAAGCTGAGTCTTTCCTACCTAGAATGACTCCTGTGAAATGACATGCAACATCAAGAATTGCATTTACAGTTCTTTTAGCTCTTTGATGTCTATAAAAATGGTGATCCCAAGAAAGTGTCACATTTGCAATATTTATTCAAGCACATGTAACAATAAGGTTTAAGTAAATGCACTTAATTTCCATTCTGCTACAGTTGACTTAAGCTGATACTGGTCCCAATGAGAATTTTTTAAAGACAAAGCTAATTTCATCATTTGTTCCATTTTAAGTGGATGAATTTAGCTTTCATGAGCTGAAGGGAAAAGCAGCAATGGTAGCTGAAGTTTAAGGAGAGCCTGTACCAGGCAAGCACAGCTGGGAAAGCCCCTGCACTGCCAGTGGTTAGTCTTCAAGAAAATTCATGCCAGACTGAATGATGAACTAGACTGAGAACCCTTCCAGCTGCAGGCTGGTGGGAACATGTGTATTGTTTGTTGGTACAATGTCTCAGAGAAATGAGGAGCCGGGGAAGGAAAGTTAATTACTCAGAACTGCAGCTCCATTAAGACGTATTTTGTAAAGAGCACACCTTGCCTGGTGCCCTTGCAGTGAGCATCCGTTCAGAAAGCACCCTAGAATTTAAAAAGCAGAAGACATCAAAATCATGGGAATGGACCCCAAACACAGCTTAACCTGGGTTTTGCCAGCATGAGTTTTAGGGTGTCTCTCTCTTCCTTCAAGGAGTGAGCTTGGAGGTTTTTTCCCTGGAAGGGGAGAGCCATCTGTGAAGTCCTCCCCCTGTGATGCCTGCTAGTGAGGAGATGTAAAGGAAAATGTGGAGAAACGTATTGGAGGGACGGGTTCCCTGAAGAGAGAGAGAAGAGCCAATGAAATCCTTCAAAAGAAAGGACAAATCCCTCCAAGATCCTCCCAAATTGTTCTTTCAGCTTCTAACAGGAAAGGTTTATTACGCCCAGGTGGACCTTGCCTTAGCATCAGTCCCTTCAAAGAAAAAGGCAGCCCTACAGATTCAGCTGTTGCACTGGATTTCATTTCATTTCCAGAGTATCTTAGACAGACTGAGACAGGATTAATGATTTACAATCCTTCATTACTGAAAGAACGAAATAAATAAAAAATAGAAAACTGGTAGTTAAAAAAATCCTTTATTATTGATGATTTACCTTCTAACACCATATGCACTTGTAGCTGTTGTGAAATATGATTTATTAGGATTTTCAACCTTTTCCTTATTGTTGGATATTCTTTAGAAAAGATGCAATTTAAAGGTTAGTGTTGCTGAAGGCATATAATTGTACAGAGATTGAGAAACCAAATGGAAAACACAATTCTATTTCAGACTGTCAGTCTGATGAGATGAAAACTAGTTAAAAATACCTAGTGGTTTTGAACTCATGTCATCAGCAGATGACACAGAAAACATGAGTGAGGGTGTCTGCATGATTACAATTCTCCATACAGGCACATGGGATCCCTAAGTTACTGTATTTAGGTATCAATATAATTAACTCATTTGCTGAAATAATCCTTGAACTAATAAAGACAATATTTAATTTTGCAATGAAGTACAATAATACATAGAAATACGATTTTGCCATTCAAGATATGTATGTGAAAAATGATTTACCTTCTTAAATCTTTTTTTTTTATTTCCCACTCTTCATTTCTGATAAGTCGTGATGTCTATTAACCTAGTGCATAGATTCCATGGGAAAAAAAAAATATTCTCCACTAGTTAAGTACCTAGCCATGTGAAATTTATTGTCTATATTGTTTTAGAGAGGAAAATAAGAGAAACATTTTTTTTCATCTCTGTAGGTTGTAGAATCAGAAGGATTTTTTTAAAAAAATGTCCTTTTCTTGAATAATAATACCTGCTGATTAGAGCTATTAACACTTTCTTTTCCAAATGTAAGTATTTTAGGGGCTACTGTTAATCTGGAGTCATTTTGGCAGAAAAGTCAATCCTCAGGTCATATAAATGAGATTAATTGTCTTGTCCTCAGAGACATGAGGCAGATGTAACTGCCCCCAGGGCTTTGCCATTCAGCATAAAGGAGAGGAGTGCAGCAAGGTGGCACCACACTGGTTCATCTGAAGATAAGAAAGATCTGTGAACAGAGATGTTCTTCAGTCGCTCCTGAGGAAGGCAAAGCTTTTACTTACAAGTGCAGTTTTACTCAGAGAACTGACAGTAAGCATGGTGTTGTCTGTGTCTTATGAAGTGTTTTTCCAGTAACTTCCACACTGAATTTGCTTCAGTTATTTTTCTGTTAGGGCTTTATGTAAGGATTCAAACCTGTCTGGGGAAGAGTCGCTGGGCAAACATTCATTTGATTGGCAGCCTGGTCTTTTAGGACAGTAAACTGTGGTGTGATAACTCCTTAGAAAACTCAATTTTTAAAGAAACAGAGTAAATGAATGGGAGAATTGTTAGGAAACAGGAGCAGAATAGGAGAGTGTGTAGCTTTGGAAGGAAAGATTGGAAGGAAAAAGTTACAATATGGAACCTTTCTTGACCTCAAATACCTGTTTGCTGTTTTAGAGGCTGCCTTGCCTGCAGAAGAGAGAAGCTGTAATGTTTTCATCCACATCACCCTGAAAGAAAAAATGGCTGTCTGGCTGCTGGGCTACAAATGGCTCCTGAGAAGCAGAAGTGAGAGTGAAGGAAAATATCTAAATGCTCCATTAAATGTTCCAGGAAGCCTTAAATGAATAAAGGCTCTGAATGAGCATTGTGTACATGTATACATAATTTTTTTCACCCTCCAAATAACAGAAAAGTGTATTATCTTTTAGCTACTGTTCTTTCGTAATCCTGTAATAGAAACTACTGATATTATTGCTCATAAGGAAGAATTAATTCATTGCATAAGCAAAAAAAAAAATTTCTAAAGCAGATATATTTAAAAATGCATCAAGTAAAATGCATTGTTCATACTCAGAAATAAACTATTATAGACTATGCATTTGCACATCAAGGTGTAGCTGTAATCATTGCTATCAGTCTTGTGTTACAAAATTAATTTGGAGACTGTTGTATAACTTATGTTTGTGGTTTATTGATAAGGAAAAATCCTTTAAGTGTGTTGGCTGAGTGTATTTATAGAAATAGCAGGAAGTAGAAATGTATTTTTATCACCCAAATAAGCACAGAAATTTGTTCATATACAATACACATTTCTTGAGAAAGAATTAAAAAAAATTCCCAGTACCTCTTCAAGGTAAGCTTAACATTTTAGTTAATTTTATCCCTATGGGCAAGTGCAAAAGTCTGTAGAATCCTTAAAATTAATGCAAGCTTTATTTCACTTTTTAAGGAGGCCTCTGAGGGTTAATATAGGAGCCAATGTTCCTGCTCAGTTGAGACCATTGATAGTATAGGTAGGCTGAGCTTTTCCAGATATTCTAAGACTTCAGTTCAAACACATCTATTGCTAGTTCTATGTTTTCCTTCTTTTTTTTTTTTTCCCCCTCTATAGCTTTTCTGGGAATTCTTTCATCTGTCTTCATTCTTTTAACAGTTTTGTGGGCTGCTAAATTAAAGGGAATGGAGTTGCTTACCATTATCTGTATTGAAATAGAAATTTTTAAAAAGTCACTTTCAGTGGCATTTGATTTAGATTATGATGGAAGCATTATGAATATGTATTACATGAAGTTTGAGAGAGCACCTTCAGAAAAAGGAGAGTACTTTAAAAAGTCCTGTATATTTTAGGTCTTCTATTCAGAATAGTCACTGGAGTGAAGATAAGAAGTGGGAGAAATACCTAGAAAATATAATTTGCCAGGCTGTTGGAGTTTGGGTTTGGGAAGTTTTAGAAAGACACTCTACTTTTTCTTTAAGTACTGTGAAAATAACAATGGTCCATCCACTGGGATCACCTCACACCACATAACCTTTATTCTGGTGGTGAGTGTTCAGTTTAGTGTTGTTCCAATGAATGAGTAATACAGCATGCCAGTCTGGAAGAAGCCTGATGAAATACTAATGTTACTGTAAGTCCTACTGGAGAATATCTCCTGTGAATATATAAAAGACATATTTATGTTGTGCAGTATTTTGCATTAAAAAATTGTCTTCTCTGCATGCACATTTGTCTATGAGCAATAAAACTAGTCCAATACAAATCATTCTCATCTTTGCAGCACTATGAACAAGATTTCTGTATGGGGAGACTTAGCTATATGAAAAAGTGCAGAATAAATTTTAAGTCTTAGATTAGAAGTTTAATTTAGAGAAAAACAAAATCCATATATTTTTCTATTCTGGTGACAAATGTAGAAACTGAATTTATTTGAATTAGTTAGAAGGTCCACCTATGCATAAATCAACAAGTAAAGAAGACATGTATGTGGTCCTAAAGTTCATAACAACATAATTAATATAAAATGTATGACATGTGACACCACAGATGCTTTTTTTTTTTTTTGGACAGCTGATTTGGTACAAAGATTTTGCTGAAGAAGAAGAAATTATTTGTTAGTCCCATTTGAGATTTCTTTGCAAGTCAAAATCAATAAAATCATCATCATTACTGTCTGTTTTCTGGTAGCTGTCTTCTGCACTGAATATTAAAGAGCTTTCAGACTGACTGAAAAAAAAGACATTAGAATGGTGAGAAAATTCTTTTATATTTTACTCAAACATGATGTCTCTATTGATTTGTCAGAAAGAGCACCTAGAAGGTTTATTGTTAGTCAGAGGATTACATCAAATAATAAAAAGCTCTTTTCAAATTGAAGGAATTAAGACAAAGGATTAGAATACTCTAACCTTTACTGTCTGCCTTTTTAATGCTTTATGTTGTATTTTTCACATTTTTTTCAGAGACATTGAATATAAGCACTTTCTGCCCTGCTGCTTATACACATAAGGCCTTTATTAGCAAAGATTGCAGAGTATTTTTCCTGCCTGACAAGATTTCAAGGATTTTCTGACTAAAACCAGTTGCTGAAATACACTTCTACCACACTGACACCTTATTTCCATTCTCTAGCTCAGTAGCTGAACATTGTCTATGTTTTAGATAATCTTGAGTATTCTTGTTCAATGTTGGCCATTGCTATTTTCGCTCTGTTTTAAGGAGAATTATGCCCATAAAAGTGGAATATTTTGATGTTTTGCCAGTCCCAGTGAAGTAACCTTTAATTCCAGACAGACAGAAATTAAAAACGAAGGAAGAATTTACTTGCTGTTGTCTACATGCTAACAGTACAACATTAAATTTAGGAAGAAGTACAGAGGAATATAGGGATATATACCTTATAGCTATCTATTTGGCAGTCCCCAGCCCTGTTTTGCCCAGTTAGTGACCCCTGAGGATACTTGCATAGCCCAGTGATTGGAATCCAGCCTTAAAACAAAGCCTCTCCCATATCTTGGACGGTGGTTTTACTAAAGAAAATCCTGATTTGGGATCATTGATAACTTCATAACTTGACTTGGTACAGATTTCAAATTTTTCCAAGCTTCTGCTGCGATATGTAATTTAATAAGGAAGGCAGAATTAAGGCCTATAGTACCTTCATCATGCCTGTTTCCATTAGAAATATCAGTGACTGCTGGAACTGATAACTGGAGCCATCTCCTATTCATCCAATAAACTGGACTTGTTAACAATTGCTCTGGCAGTGCACTGTAAGGAAAGAAATAACACATCCACAGATTAACTCTCCTTTCTGCCTCATGGACTGTCATTCCTTATGTACAGAAACTTAGATTCAGTATTATGTATTAACAAGCAAGTATATTTAGTTAACTGTAGAAGTGAGAATAATGCAGAGACCGAGATGAGGTACAGTGACACTTATGTATTTTCAGGATGGGATCAAGTCTTTTCTGAGGGGTACCAAGGCAAGAGCATTATGTTATACATCCTGAGCTCAAGAAAAGCTGTTAATAGTGAAAATGTAAATGTTTTGCAACAAAAGCATCATCTTTGACTTCTTATTTTGGGTGCAAGAAGAAAGTACCAAATCACACCATTTCATATTTTCAGTATATTGACACCAACCAGACAGTCTATCTCTTATTCTTCTTTCTGAGATAGAGGAAAACCTATGAAGGCATGAAGAGCACGAGCAATCTACTAGATCTGCTGCTGTCTTGAAACCTAAAATGATACAATGTGCAAAACCCAGAAATGCTTAAGTTGAACTTCAACCAGTCATCAATGTTAAATGTTGATTGCTCATAATCAGGATGAGCAAAGCTGAATCTTTGATGAAATTCTCAGCAGTGACTTAGACAGCATTTTCTTAGTTTCCTTTGACAAGAAGAAATGAGGGAGGACTTTCAGGGACTTTGATTAGCTGATCAACAGGAACAGGCTAATCTAAAAAAGATTACCCCAAACCCAGTCCTGATGACAAAAAGAACAAATTTAAACAGTATGAGGATAACAAAGGGGCACTTTCTTATGGCTTAGTTGCCTCTTTGCTTGGTGTCTAAGCAACCTTGCATTCAAGGGGTACCAACAGGAGCCTTTTTTTTAAAATGTATGTTGATTTTTCTAGTGAAGAATAGACTCTTTTGACCTGAGAGGACTATTGGAGGAAAGGTATTTTAAAGATTTCCACTCAAGGGTTCTGCAGCACTGTAAATCAATTAATATGGATATATTGTGAGAGGTGCCTGTTTTTCTCTTGCCACCTCTTAGTCTATGTCTAGTTTGCAGAAGCAGCAAACCCTATTTGCATCAATGATGAAGGGTGAATGAAGATAAAATACAATTTTGAACTTGTTCTACCTCTTTGAAGTGACTCAGGCTTGCCTACGGGCATACTTTGAATCTGTGAGGCAAAGAAGCAGCAATTTGAGTGTCATCTTCCCTTCCTGTACACTGTGAGGCAAGATTTTCCACCAATGGGTGATTTTCTAAGTAAGTTTGCTAATACTAACAGTTATGTCAGTAACACATTTTTGGGGGGTTTGGAGGGACAGGTGTAATGGTATGGCATGCTCTTGTGTTCTTTCATTTACAGTAAAATTCATTACACAGAAGTGGTCCTTTTCAAATTATATGAAGTAATTTTTTATTATCGTCACAGTCATACATTAAACATATATATACACATATATACATATATGCACATATATACATACACAGTCATACACTACCTACCACAGGGAGAGGCCGACTTTTGGGACATACTACTTCTGATCTGCTTTGCTGTGACCATTAAATGCATTAAAGCTATGATATTTAAAACAGTGGATGAAATGGTTCTTACACTAACACTGCAGAAACTCTGGGTAATGATTTGCTCCTGCCATCTGTATATGTTTGCTTAATACAACGGGGCTTTCATTTGGTTTTGGCTTGTGGATGTGTTTGACATCTTAGTGTGAGCTGGAAGCTGAAATGCTGTAAGATAGTGAGAGAATGTTGCTTTCACAGCTGCATTTCCCTGACAAGTTAATCACAACCCCCCTCCCTCCAGCACTGCCTGATATGAGTAACTGGACATATCTAATGACTATCTGGTAATTAGAATTTGAACTCTTTTGCTAGACTAATTTATTAGTTAATATTATGTAAAATTTGATGCTAATATGTCCTAAAGGCTAATCTATTCAGATTGCAATACATAGATTTTAATAGTCTGGTGTGCTTTGGCAATCAGAAGGAATTATGTGATTATGGCTTCTGGCTTGAGCAATTAAAAAAGATTGGGTTTAAGTGCTCATTTCAAGGTTGTTGGGGCATTTATCGAAAGGGATTCCTATAGTCATTTTGTCTGTAATTTCAGTGTAATGTGGACCTGTCATAAATCACTGGTCTGTTTCAAGTAAACTACCACATGTCCCACATGGTTTAGGGTGGGAGAGCTGCTTAGCCCCAAATTATGACCAGTTCACTAGAAGTGAAAGGATTGCTCATCCCCAAGATTTTTTTTTTAGTTGTTACTTCTTTATCCAACCAAAGTATAAAGGTCAGAATTCATAGAAAACTGAGATAGGTGAAAGTGAAGAGGAGATATGGGATGTGTTAAAGTCATATCAGGGTTACTGGTAGGCTTTTTAGCATCATTTAGGGAGCTTATATTAAATTGCTTATCCACTATTACCCTGAAGTCCCTGGTTTCCAAAAGACAGTTCCCACTCTGTAGTACTGCCCTTCATACATTGCTTCTAGACATCATTTTGCCTTAAATGGTACAAAAATACACTTTGAACTGACTTCATTTTACAAGGGAATCTAGATTGCTCTGTACAGGTTTCTAATCTTCATTCAGAGACTTTTTAGGTCCCCCAAAATCTTATATTTTGCAAATTATAAGTGTACTTCTATCCAGATCACAATAAATAAGTTTGGGTAGCCTCAGGATTAATCTCACTCCTAGGAGAACCCTGCTGTAGTAAAGTCCATGAAATGATTGATGACTACTTAAGAGACCCATCTATTAGGTGGCTCTTAATATATGTGAAATATACTTTGCTGGCCCCACTCTAATTCAATGTTATCAGAATGTATGTGGCACCAAGGCAAATAGCTTACAATGTCTATCACATTTACACAGTTACATTTATTGACCAAACTTGTAGTCTCCTTAAGGAATTAAATCAAGCATGTTTGACAAAACCTGTTTTCTGTAAGATCATGCTGACTGGCACCAATTTTATTTCCTTCCTTTAATATTTTTGTTGACCAAGAACAGCAAAAAGCTTTTAGCTGCTTTACAGAAAGATCATTTTCCTGCAAGAGAAACTCTCCAGGCAGAAATCTTCAGACAAGCTGAGCTCTTTCTTCCTGTGCTGTGTACCTGTGAACCAAAAAATGAAGCACACAGGCTGCTGCAGTTGTGTCCAGTGTGCAAAATATCCCATCTGATTAGGATTTTAAACAGAAAATGTTCAAGTGCTAATTAGCTTTAATCAAATGGACTAGTCTGGAGGTCAGACTCAAGTACTGAGAATCCTATTAAAGTGATCAGGTGGCAGGAGTGACAGATACTTCTCGCGGGCCTATTCAAAACAAGCCTGGGGTCTGATCAGCTCAAACTTATTTAGAATGAAGGGCTACTCTCATGCAGAAGACTAATGCTGTTTCGAAAAATACAACGAGGTCTTGTACAACTACTTCCATAAAAAAATGGAGTTTTGCTTCCCATAAATACAATGATAAAATGACTGCAGAACTGCTTCAAAATTCAAAGCACTAGCAAAGCTGCTGAATGAACACAAGAGAAATCAAAAATCAAATTAAATGATGGATGAAGGATGTTAGAGAAAACACTTCAGGCCAGGTTTTCCATTGTTTTGTGCTACGCTTCATACTTTTGAAGAGTAAGGAGTGCTAATAAAATGGCTTCATTCTCATTGAGCAAGATACAGGTCTACGGGCCCATTCAGTAGCTGTTGAACCACCTCCTGAATTCCCTAGGCATCTCCAAGACCATAAGCACCTACTGCACAACATAGGGGACAGACCATAGTTTGTATCACCCATGACATGACATGTCACTGCTTCTATATTGATGTGTCTCCAGTCACACTGCAATCCAGGAACAAAAAGAAATGTGAGGGTAACGCTTCTCTAGAAAGAACATACAAATGAAATAGTAGGGTAAGCAAACTGTCGGTGTTTGGACCAATGCGTTCAGTCACCCAAATATACTTAGCACCTAATATTGCTTTTGGTACATATGCAGATCTGCTTCTCCAGGTAAGGTCTTTCAAGGGTAGGAATTCTTCTGAAGTACATTTTCCCCTTGAATTCAATTTCTATTTGCTCTCTTAAAGTGCCAGACACAACTTCTCCAAAAGACCTGCTGACACAAGGGCACAGTCCTGAAAATTAGTGGCTTTTCTTCTTATTCTGACGCAGTTCCATCCCTGCCTATAGCCTTCTTAACATCTGGCACTTTTTTCCTCATGTGTTTTGCTCAGACTCTATCACACAATCACTACCTTTTTCTTTTCAATCATCTGTTCTTTCAATTTCTTCCTGTCCTGGTTTCAGCTGGGATAGAGTTAACTGTCTTCCCAGTAGCTGGTACAGTGCTATGTTTTGAGTTCAGTATGTGAAGAATGTTGATAACACACTGATGTTTTCAGTTGTTGCTCAGTAGTGTTTAGACTAGAGTCAAGGATTTTTCAGCTTCTCATGCCCAGCCAGGGCACCTGACCCAAACTGGCCAACAGTGTATTCCATACCATGGGACGTCCCATCTAGTTTAGGAACTGGGAAGGGGGGGGGACAGGGATTCGCCGCTCGGGGACTGGCTGGGTGTCAGTCGGCGGGTGGTGAGCAATTGCCCTGCGCATCATTTGTACATTCCAGTCCTTTTATTACTACTGTTGGCATTTTATTAGTGTTATCATTATCATTATTAGTTTCTTCTTTTCTGTTCTATTAAACTGTTCTTATCTCAACGCACGAGTTTTACTTCTTTTCCTGATTTTCTCCCCCATCCCACTGGATGGGGGGGGAGTGAGTGAGCGGCTGTGTGGTGCTTAGTTGCTGGCTGGGGTTAAACCACGACACTTCCTTTAATCTATTCAGATTTCAATCTAATTTCAAGTGATTATTGTACAGTGTGACTTACCATGAGCTTGTTGTACATAGCCAATGCACCAAAACCTGCATAAAACATACTTTTGGTGGATAATTAAAAAAAGACGGAAAAGGGTAAATGCATATTTTATACCTGACAAAATTCGTCAGTGTTTTACTCCACTTAGAAGTTCTGCAGAAAGGAATGTGTATCAAGCCAATAACTTCAGTTCAGTAACACATTACTTCAACTAATTTTTATTTTGACCACATCATCTCCTCTTATTCATAGTTTATCTAAATAATAATAGTCAATTATTTATAAAATTGGAAAATCTTCATCTAATCTGTTCTGGCATATGCAAATGTTTGCATTAATTAAACTAAAAATGAAATAGCAAGAGAAGTATTTAAAAGCATCCAAATGATCTTGTTATGAACGACAATTATACCTTAAAGATTTGAAAAACCTCTGTATCTTGAGTGAAATCCTTGCCCTTCCAAAATCAAACATAACACTTCCATTGCCGTGGTAATGGGCTAGAATTTAAATTAATTTATTCAGATAATAGTGCTGTAAGCTACACAAACATTGAATGTTTATGCAAACTAACTAGCTACAAGGATGCTTTTAGTTGTCTGATTAGATGCCTTAAAAATGCTTGTGACTTAGGGTATTAAGTCCTAGCTGAAAAAGATATGACCCTTAGAATAGGGTAGTGTCATCACGTATTTGTTTGACCCAGCAGCCACATCGAATCAACCAAAACAGTCTCTTTCGGATCTCATAACCTGAAAAAAATAGGAGCACTTAAAGGTTTTTCTTGCTGAAAGAAAAAAAAAAACTCAGGCTGAAAAAAGGAAATGAGACAAAAGGGCAGATTACAGCACTGGTTACACAAAATTAGGTCTGGAGCTGCCTTGCGTTAAATGCTGCTGGAAGAAAGTGAGACTCACTGCTCAAACGTGCTTCTCCCACCAGAGCACCCTGACAACCATACCATAATACAGTCTGTGTAGTTTGCACTTAACCTCTTTGTTCAAGGTGATCTACCATAAATAATATCTATCCATATGGCTATGTCTGCATTAGTGGTTAATGGAGTGGATCAGTAGATTGAAGCAGTTGCTGCAGATGCTCTTCACGTCTCTGTCAAAGGCAGTTTGGAACGTTTATGTTGTCCTGGGCTTGATCGGCTCTTTTGGACTAAAAGTCTGTACCTCTGCAGTGGTGTGAAACTTTCAGAAGGTAAATCTGTCCTGCAAATCTCCTTCTCAAGTGTGGATTCTTCTGGGAAATACTACACTGTCCTCGTGTCATGCAGGCAGCCTTCATAGACCACTGCACCTCTCCTCAGACGTGCACTGTTGCCCAGGCTATCCATATCCATCCCTTTCAGAGGGAACACACCAGAGCAGCTCCCTGAGTGACTCTGGGGGAAGGTGTTCACCTGCCTCCTCTCCTCTCCAAAGAAAATGTGAGGATTTTTCAGAGAGTGGAATAGCTTCAATAAGAGGAACTGCCAGGAATCTTTCCCCAAATACCACGCTGCCTTCTGCACATGCAGGTTCAGGCTCCTGCCACCTGGGGACCAGGGTCTTTCTGCTCTTGGTGAGTGCTCTAACAACTATATCCCTCAGTGAAAGAGGGTAGAAACAGTACCACTCTTCCTTCAATATTTTATGAATCTAGTTCATTCACATTTTAAAAACCCCAAACTATGAGGAATTCATTGCAAAGTTGTGAGCAAATTCCAATGATCTCAATTCTAAAATGATCTTAACTACATTTTTTCACCACAGCTAGTGAGCAAAAAATCACCAATTCCTAATTAATGATTTAGCCCTCTGGGAAAGTTGATGAGAGGGGTTTTTTGAGTCTTAAAGATAGGCTCTCAAGGCTTGCAGGCATCTGTGTTTTTCAGGCTTTCCACACAGAAGAGTGATTCTACCCAAGCTCAGTCTGCATCAGGATGTTGCAATTTTTGTTTTCTGCTATGTCCAAGTTTCAGACTCTACACATTGCTTTATCTGATGGCACAGAGAGTCCTGTTTGCAATGAGGGTGTCTTGTCATGCAGCCTTTATATTGGTGCTGGTAACATCACACTAATGTCAGCTGGGTGACTGTTTCAGCTGGGACACACCAGGAGTTTCTGGCAAGTAATTTATAGCCTGCCTGCTTGGGGCAAGGAAAGCCTAAAGCCCCACAGAAACCTGAAATTGGCAAAATGATTGTGATCATCGCAAATATCCCCAGTTATGGCCTTGACAAACAGTTGGGCTGTGTGTGCTGCCCCTCAGCTTCCTTCTTAGAGTACGCATTGGAAAATTTTAGTGGGGAAAGTTTGTGCTGCCCGCACTGCTTTTCTTTCTTTACCTTACTATTTATTTACATGATCACCAGGAATCAGCTATAGCTGCTGTCAGCAGTGGTGCCAGTTCAGCCTGACCGATCACATATTCAATACTTTTGCCTTAGATAGCCTTGTATCATTTTGTAATGAAGTCCAGCTCTGAGTTTTTGCTGCTCTAGGGAGAGCTTAAAATATAACTTACTAAAAATAAAATGACCCCAATTTGATTTGTACAGTGTATAGAACATTTACTTGGATGCTCCTTTCATTGAAATCAACATCCAAGAACTAAATATGTCCTTCACACAGGTGGCATCACAGTCCTTTCGCTGTGATTCCAGCAAGCCTGTACTAAATTTCTGCAAGTTCTGGGCACATCAACAGTCCCACAGTAAAGGTTATTCATTAAAGAGCTAATCAAGTGAGGTAGGAGTTGGAGGCATTGATTTTTTGGAAAATTATAAAAAAACCTACTTTGGGTAGATGGTAACTAGCCTGGACAAAGAAATACCATTAATTGCTGGTAACTGCAGTATCGATGTATTTGAGCAATACGAAAAATACAATGGATTGGAATTTAAAGACCTAAAGGAGTTACTACTTGAAACTAGATCATAAAATTAGGGAAAGGAAAATACAGGTTAAATATCTATCTTCTAGAAAGATTAATTTGAACTATTATGTAGTCTTCTGAAGATAAGAAATTAAAAAACTTTTTTAAGATTTGTAAACAGGTCCAGCAGAATCCCATAAGATAACATGAAATGCATTGTGTATTAAGCAATTTAACATTTATATTAAAGAATTACATAATGAGATAGACTTTGCTTAGTCATTGCTAATAGAGTTGGGTGAGACAAAACAGAAATAATTGCTGATATGTGGCCAGCCAAGCTTTGTGATAAACACAAACAGAAGACTTTGCAGGGATGGGTTAGCAAACTACCTTTATGCTGAGCAATGCAAATGTTTCTTGATCACCATCAGATTTTAGGAAGCATGAACACCTGCATAGAAGAATAATAGGTTCATGGTCATTCACTCCAGTTTATCATTCATGCATTATTTCTGTTCCGTCAAAAATATGAGAACTGTTGTCAGTAGTGTAATGTATAGTAGGAGTTCAAAATCTCAGCTGAACAGCAGGCAGATCAAACCAGATACATAAGAAATGGAGAGTGTACAGAAAAATACAGAAGGTTCAAACAACTGAATCTAGGAAGCTTCTTCAAGATGTGAAGAGGAGTGGAAATCTTCTCCATTTTGCTAACTGTGCAGTTACTGCTGTTGAGCTTGATATTGATCTGTGTTGTAGAGCACAATAAAGGACATAAAAGAAGCACTTGAGTCCAGCAGTAAAGGACTGCACACCAACACAGAAAAGGTTTGAGCAAAAGGGGAATGCGATGTCCCAACTTGCTCATCTTGTGAACTTCTGGCACAAGCAGGTGAGGGGAATATGGTTTTCCCAGAAAAGCTGGAAAAGGCAACAAGCTATAAAACTCGAAGAGAAGAGAAGGTGAGGGAGCAAGTGAACATCTCCTACCATCCAGCAGGAATTTAATGAGAATATCCTAGGTCAACATCACTGTGCACATACTCTTTCCTCGTGTAGATACTGGATTCTTAAAGCACCTACCATTTTCACCAACATCAGATGACAATAAACATAATTTTACAACCATGAGATCAAAGGTCAGATTCACCCTGGTCATAATCAGATACAACTCCATTGTAAGTTACTGATGGCAGACTTACACCAGCTAATATTAGATTTAAATTTGCCTCAATTACTGGAAAAAATGATTCACAGGATTAAATTTTAGCCACAATGATGTAGTAGGACAAATAGTATATCTTTTTAACTGTGTCTTTTGAAGCGCTCTGAAAAAGTCAGCCATAGGCAGAGTTGTTTCCTCTATGCCACGTCACTCAAAAAATGTTAGGTAGAAAAAAATCCAGCAGTATCTTATACCGGTGACTGTAGCAAATTCAAGAGAAGTGACCCATTGCAAACTTCATTTGAATAAAGCTGTTTCCCCTATGGTATTCATGGAAGTGGCTTTGAACTATGAAAAATATTACCATACACAATAACCTCTGAGCATGTAATAGGTCATTAAAGTAATCAGCTAATAATTTGTTACCTCCTTTCAGGACTAAAATAATGTTTCTCATATACAGGAACAGTCTATCTTCCCAAACTCATGATGTGTAGAAACGAAAGATTTAGTTAGTTCAGTGAAATGAGTAACCAGATCACTTGCTATACAAATCAGTAACGACAGGCTTCTGTTAATATTGCATAAACATACACGTAACATGCTGAACACCATGCAAAAGCTCATAGAAAGGAAATAAAATAGGAAAAACACCTGTTTTAAAGACAGTAAAAGATAACTCTAAAGTATTAAGGCCAGGAGATGATGACTCTGATTCATAAAATATAACTGTGTAAGAGTCAAGATTGGTGCAAAAGTTGATCAAGATTTAATTTTTTTTTAATTTTTATTTTTAATTTTTTTAGTTGGAAGTGCTGTTTCATAAAACTGGAATTGTTTGTCAGACATAAATTTCATCAAAATGATTACAGGATCATCAATACTAAAAAGTTTTAAAAATTGTAAACAGGTCTTCTAATTTTTTAATTGATTTTTTTTGCTGTTGTTCAGAGGACTATTTGTTTTGAAACTTAGGCTAATGCTAGAGATTTTACCTTCATATGTAATAACTTTTTGAGACTTCAATTTATGCTTCAATCTTTAATGTGAAAAAAGTTCAGGATATTGCTAGTAATCCAAGAACAGAAAAATCCAGTTCTAGGTGACATTCTGAATGCCCATTATTTTCTACCAAATGGTAGGTTACACTTCATGGCAAGTATAAGCCTTTAATATTATTAGTAGTTACCTGTGTTCCAGGTTAATAATTTACAGAAATCTGTTTATTATAAATAAATGTTTTAGAGGAGTCTGAACTAATCATTATAAATATAATTCCAATTTATGTATATTTGTATGGCTTCATAGTCTTCCAGAATATGTATCAGAAGGCATGCAATCACCTGTGTTTTTCACAGAAAACCACCAGAAAAGAAGGGTTATTATAATACAAAATACTATAGTATCATCTTTAAAATGTTTTATGGTGGAGATGGTACTGCCAGGAACCAGGTATGTTTTCAGCCGTATGGACTTTATAAACCAAATAATACCTCATAGTAATGGTCAACTCTTCGCTCCGTGACTCTTTGCTATGTACTACAATGTGCCACTGAGAGCAGCCAGCAGCTGGTGACTCTTTATGGTAAGGTTAACTTGCTTCATGCAGATTAAGCACATTCCATATCAGCATGTTGTGAATCCATGACTTGAATTAATAGGGAGAACCTAAGACTATGAAGCTGATTATTTTCATGCAGTTTATTAGTGTCTACCCCCCCAAAAAATGGGATGTAAGCTTTTCTTTGTTGCTAAGTGCCCACAGTGGGAGTATTTACCTCTATTTCTGATGCTGATAGCGTGGTGTTTCGAGAATCAGCACAGCCTACCCAAAAATGGTTCTTTTTAAGCAAAGTAATACGAACTTTTCCAGGGTGTTAGTGGCAGCTTATTTCCTGTTACACATTCTGAGTTTTATCCCCCAAACCAGATACTTTGAGTTATTTGAAATGAGGAAATTTTCTTAGTTTTTCATACCTGTAGAAAAAACATTAAGATGCCTCTATTATTGAAGCCTTTTTTTCCATTTTTTGTAGTTTATTTCTTTGTTCTTAATTATTTGTCTTCCAGAAATGTATTAATGTTGCTACATTTAGGAAATGTTTAATTACATTCTAAATATTTATAAGTGTTTGTTGTATACCTTTAGCATGCTTTGCATTGGACAGCCTGTGTTTGAAAAGTGACTACAGAAATCAGGTTCTGAAACCTGCAGAAAGGATCAGCTGTGAAACTTGAATAATGAGATTGCAAGTAAGTTTAAAGTTGGCAAAGGCTTTATGACTACAGGCTTGCAAACTGATTGCCTAGCAATAGGAACCTAACTTCTGAGTTTCATTCCATCTGTAAGAACTTTATAGTGCTTTTTCCCTTTTCCAAAGAATTATTTTTGACTCTTGTGATTCAATCATTTTTTCTAAACTAAATGAATTCCAAAGATCTCAGCCCAAATTCAGTGACCGAGTGTATCTAAGTTCACCCAAAATACTTGGTAAGTGCAGTCTAAGGAGCCATGCAAACCCACTTACCAAAAAATAAATCACTAGAACTTGATTAACTTCTTCAGGTTCAACCATCCCACCTGCATTGCATTAAGCCACTGCCTGAGAACCAGGGCATGTTGGGAGGCAGACAAGTGGACACTTAAATGAAGAGCAAAATGTTCTCCTGTTGCATGTTGTTGTTGCAAATCCAAAAGAGAATTCACTCTTGTTTTTTTGCTTTCTTATCGACTGGGTCAGTGTTGTTGAGTGAAAAACTTTACCACACTGCTTCACTGATCACTGTAAAGCCCACAGCATAGGATTGCTCTTCTTGCGATAGTTCGTCTTAGAAAAACCTCTCTTCATAGACAAGGAAAATATTTAATTTAGATGATGTATTTTGGTTCATTTTCTAATAGCTCAGTGGTATATCAGGCAAGATTTTATCAGCACATCCAGTGAACTCATAAATAAAACTGGCTGCCTGTTTTCATTAAACCACAGGCAAATTGCCTAGTTTATTTACCTGCTGTATTTATGGTATTCAGTGCATCTTGAAAGCATCTCTACTCATTCCATAATGAAATTCTTTGCCTCTGGGTCTCTGAGGTCTTGTTTGGGTCTTCAAAGTTTTTGCAAAAATAATGGACTGGCAACTTGCTTTGCTGTTGTGTGCTCCAACTAAATGTGCCAGGATTTGAATTGCTTTGAGTGCTTAAATCTCACGTCTGCAAATGCCCTTTACAAAATTCAGCACTCAGAGATTTGTTGTTGTTGTTACAATACTCTGGGGATAGTGTTTACTTAGAACAAAACACCCTGGAGAAAAGAAATGCGCTTTTATGCAGTCTGGAGCAAAGAACTGGATTGTGCTTTGGATGCACTCTGTGCAGGGGAGCTGGCAGTCACGGCTGGCCAGTGCAAGCAGGGACACCATGGTGGCATCGGGAGGCATGGCCCTATCTAAAGCACGCCAGGGCCTCTGCAGAGCACTGTCTTGCTCACTTCTAGGGTAAATGTGTGCAAGATCTTTTGCAAGGCAGGAAAAGGGATGAGTTTTCTGCCTATGTGGCCTGTTGCATTGATTTTGGTAAAATAATGTGGAGCCCAAGTATCAAAGTGTCAGTGAGGTCCTACCAATGGCCAATCAATCATTCATTTTAGTAATAAGACTTCAAATTGCTTTGGTCTGCTGCCACAGTCACTGCTGAACATATTTTATGTTTCTTTTTTAAATTAAATAGACAGAAAAACTAGGGAAATAGTGCTGAAAATTGAAAGCTTTAATAATATTGCATTAGCCTGTTAGCTGTAAGGAGTTGTTCTAAAGAAAATTCCAAGTTTGACAATCCTTTGTGTCAGACAGCAGCACTTCAGGGCAGGGGGAGCAGAGATTTATTTATTGAAATGAACTGTTGTTGTTGCAGTAGCTGTGGGTGAGATCCGGTCCCACTGCTCATTCTGCAAGCTAATTCAATAGAGGGGTCAGGAAAGGATGTCAAACATCAAAATCCATCTTCTGCTTCTGCTGCTGATTTTTACTTGCATTCATTTTCTTTGTTGAAGGGAGGCCCAGCACAGAGTCATCATTTTCAGTCCTGCACCAGTACAGCTAAAGCACTAACCTTCAGGCAGATACAGGGGAGGGCCAAATGGCTCAGTCCCTTCTCTCTGGATGCTCCTGATGTGAAGACACCAGGACAGGTGATGACCACAAATATGTTGCAAACAAATTTTACACAATTTATAGCGGATCTTTTCAGGTTTTTTACTTTTTTTATCCCCATTTTTCTCTCTTTTCATCATCTGTATCTCTCTCCCTTGGTTTGAACGTGTTTGCTTGAAACAAATTTGGCCCACAATTTTCAGTTTGTTCTAGGGTTTGTTCTTTCATTCTAATGTTGTATTTAATTGCCTTTCTTTCTTTCCATATTTATTGTGTCTTTCTGCCTTCATTTTTGTGTTCTTGACTCCAGCTTGCCTCTTTCTTCTTTTGCAGATTTTGTTCCCCTCTGTCTGCTCTCACTGCACATTTTCAATTTCCCACGGTGAAGGACTGCCATGAAGGGGAAAAGCTTTACTTTCTCAAGGATCCTTTTCTTCTAGCAGCATTCACAGAATAAAACATTGTCCTTCACAAGGAGATGAAGAGCTGAAGGTCCTTTCCACCAATAAAAGAGCCCACAGGCTGGGCTACCTGTGGAGGACTGGATTTTTCTTCTCTTACCCATTCCCTTTATGGATATCTCTATGCAAGTTCTTGTATTTTATTTCAGGAACCAGGAAAGCTCTCATCCATGTCACCTTTGTAGCACTGGGGAATTGTAACACTTTTTTTATTATAAAAGCGTGGGTACCCCTCACTGATTTCAGCTGACTGAGAGTCAGGTCCCCGTTGAGGAAGGGACAGATCTTAAACAATGTGTTGGCACAATTTCTCTTGCTGAAACCTTCCTCACTCATTCAAGACTTGAGTGTCAACCTGTGATTCTCCATTCCTAAACTAGCACAGCTCCAGGCAGCTATATAAACATGTTCAAAGCTCAGCCACGGCACAAAACTTAATTCTCAATTAGTGCTTCTTTTTGTCAAATCTTCCTTTGCTGAAAGAATAGTCACTGTGTTACATAAATCAGAAGGAATAGACTGCTCCCAGCTTTGGCTCCACTTCTCATGGAAGTCAACAGCAAACTAACAAAAAGGAGACAACAAGGAAATCTCTTGGTCTGAGTCAGTGCTGAATGGTTGCTAACTCTAAGCGAACGTCTAGGCTTCTGTCTACATATGGATGTCTTGGTTCCCACCTGTACAATATTTCACACTAAATACTGTCATGTGTAATCTACTTTGGAGTTAAAAAAAAAAAAAAGGATATATCATCTTCAATATTTGAATGCATTTTTATTCCTATACCTATACTGTCATACAGTTTGCATCAGGACAGTTTGTTACAGGAGTTGAAAAGTGAGCTAAAACCATAAATTAATAAAGAAACTGTCTGGAAATGTTTGTAGGTTTGTTCCCAAGAACAATACAAATGGCAAGTGCTCCACTTCAGTGTGCCAAACTCCCACTCTGCAGAGCTGATATGGGATTTCATACCATTAACTGGCTGGACATCACATGCCCACCAAAGCTGCTCTATCACTGCCCTCCACAGCTGGACAGGGGAGAGAAAATATACCAAAAGGCTCGTGGGTCGAGATGAGGGCAGGGAGAGATCATTCATGGGCAAAACAGGCTTGACTTGGGGAAAATTAATTTAACTTATTACCAATCAAATCAGAGTAGGGTAATGAGAAATAAAAACAAATCTTAAAACACCTTCCTCCCACCCCTCCCTTCTTCCCAGGCTTAACTTTACTCCTGATTTTCTCTACCTCGTACCCACCAGCAGAGCAGGGGGATGGGAGATGGGGGTTGGGGTCAGTTCATCACACGTTGTCTCTACAGCTCTTTCCTCCTGAGGGGCAGGACTCCTCACACTCTTCACGAACTGCTCCAGCGTGGGGCCCTTCCACGGTGTGCAGTCCTTCAGGTGCAGACTGCTCCAGCGTGTGTCCCCCAGGGGTCACAAGTCCTGCCAGAAAACCTGCTCCAGTGTGGGCTTCTCTCTCCATGGGTCCACAGGTCCTGCCAGGAGCCTGCTCCAGCGTGGGCTTCCCATGGGGTCACAGCCTCCTTCGGGCACCCACCTGCTCTGGCGTGGGGTCCTCCCCGGGCTGCAGGTGGATATCTGCTCCCCCGTGGACCTCCCTGGGCTGCAGGAGGACAGCCTGCCTCACCATGGTCTTCCCCACGGGCTGCAGGGGAATCTCTGCTCCGGCGCCTGGAGCATCTCCTCCCCTCCTTCTTCACTGATCTTGGGGTCTGCAGGGTTGTTGCTCTTACATGTTCTCACTCCTCTCTCCAGCTGCCATTTTTGCGCCGCAGCAACTCTTTTCCCCTGTCTTAAATCTGTTCTCCCAGAGGCACTACCACCATTGCTGATGGGCTCAGCCTTGGTCAGTGGTGGGTCCATCTTGGAGCCGACTGGTATTGGCTCTGTCAGATATAGGGGAAGCTTTTAGCAGCTTCTCACAGAAGCCACCCCTTTAGCCCCCCCACTACCAAAACCTTGCCACACAAACCCAATACAGTCATACAGTCTTGTAGGACCTTTAAGTAACAGAAATGAACATGAGACGGTGTAGCTGTACAGGTTACATTATAAAGGCCTTAGCGGTTTTCCTATAAGATTTGTTTCAAAACATTATAACATAGTACCAAGTTTAGAATAAATGAGTTTTTAATGCAGAAGTCTCCAAAAAGCAAGGGAGAACCAATCTGGAGAAGATAAGATAACTACAGAATTACTTGGGGTCTTACTGAGGATGGGACTATTAGCTGTATCCAGGCTTCTTCTGCACCTGTATGGCACAGATGACAGTCTTGACTCAGTGGAAATTTAATGGGAATAGAAATGCATCACACAGCAAGGTGTTAGAGGTGTTTCAGACAGATGAAATGGCCTGACTAGTTTTCTGTGAGCTGCAGCACTATGTTCTGTTAAAAAGGAAAAATGTTTCAGAGGTGAAAAAAACAATGGTGAAGTGGCTTGCTTTGAATGATAGGTTTTTTCCTTAAAAAGCAACATATAGGAGGTTTGCAAGAGAGGAAGGTTTGAAAAAAAAAGTCACATTTGGTAAGGTGGAGGGATTTCGTCAATATGGAAAGATTACATGTGACTCCCAGACTGCATTCTTTTAGAAAAACATTGCTTCATGTATATCAAGTGAGTATGGACAGGACAAAGTGCTATTTGGACTAAAGAAGCTTTAAGGTCTACTGTTTAAGGCTTTTTCACATCTAAATTCACTTCAGCCATTTCAAAATCCTCAGGACATTCAACAGAGCACCTGTAATGTTGTAAGGTATAGTTGTATAAACTACCTCTATGAGGTATTCACAAGCCTTCTGAAGTCAAAATTCTTCATCAAATGTCGTCTCTTTCTCAGTATTTCATGCTATAACCAGATAAAGGCATTGAAACTGTTTAAAGGTTAGGACTTGTCCCTCTGTGACAACATCACGTAAAATGAAGTGTGAAAGGAATAGCAAGTGATCCTAAGGGACCAAAGAGAAATCCATGGCTTAGGGCAGGGGAAACCAGTTGAAGTAATGCATGCAGCTATTGGTGGATTGCCATTCATTTATGGCCACCTTGTAGACAAGAAAATAATCCCTCAGTCTTACAAACACTGATACCTGGATCTCTGTTCTTCTTCCCTCGTTTACAGACCCTCCTCAAGACCTTGCTTTGAAAGAGATGAAACTCCTTTGACAAGAGTTTCAGAAATGAGACAACTTTCGCAGATCCTTGGTTGATAAACCTTAGCAGGGCTGTATTTCAGAGGTAAGCACTCAACACTTTCTACAATTATAGTTCACTTATATATCTTACTCTGGGAATTCTAGATTAATGTACCTCCGGTTACTAGTCCATTCTAAAAAACATTGTAAAACCAGTGACAGATGTCACGAAAAAATCCCCCACCCGAACTCCACAAAAAGCCCTGCTCAGAGATAAAGGTACCAGCTGGGCTGAAATTTCAGAATTCTGTTTACATGGAGTGATTTGATGATGCATAGATGTGTGTATACATGTTAGAAATCCTTTTAGAAAGCTTTTGAATTAGTTTATTTAATGGCATTTTCTGATTTTAACAGATTAGCAGTTTCTCAATGTGCATGGTAATTGCAGGGTATTTAATGTGCACTTACACTATTTTATATAGAACTTATGTCTCAGTCCATTAATGTGATACATTTACATCTCATAGTTTCAGTACAACTTGTTCCAAACCTCAGGTCATTGCTCTTGACCCATTTTTCCTTCCTCTGTCCCCAGTGTTTTAATGACTTCATCTACCCACGTGAAGCCTTTCATCAGCTGTCTACGCATTCCATGTGCCTGGCCTCTTTCACTTCACCCCTCCCTTTCCCCACCTGCATACCCAATCTGTTACTGTTAAAGGTCTCAACTTAAAATTATAAAATTGAAGTGATTCCTAAGCCCACAAAGAAGCAACAGTCCAGGAAACAAGCGAGGCTGATCAGCAAGGCTCAAGAGCTTAGTGCCCTCTCCCCACTGTGCCCCTTTTTTTTCCTTCCTTCTGAACAACTGGATATCTCTAATGTCTCCGCCCCTGCACATGCCCCCAGGTATTACCTTCTGTTTCATCACTGAACTGTTATATTCAGGCTTGTGCCTATCTTCCAGGAATCACCAAAGTGTACTGCCAAAGACAGTGTGTTCCAGCTTTTTACAATGTGCTGGGTACTCTCTAAGGACACCTTTTGCCTGTTTCACCCACAGGTGACTTTTTGTCTCTGTCTGGGCTCCTGGAAGGATCTCTCCATGTGCAAGATACAAGTTCATTTTGCTCCTTTATATCCTACTTTTAAATTAATTTTTTTGCTGCTGTCACCCAGCTATACTGCAAATGTTCTTGCAACTTCATACATTTTAAAAGCCAGTCAGCTGAAAAGAGGCATACGTAAGAGCAAACACAGCACAGGCACGTGCACTGATAAGACTAATTCCTTGTCATTCCCTATAATGTTAAATCTAATTTGAATTGCAGCCCTTGGGACCTGTAATTACATTTGTCCATCTGTCAATAAACTGCCATTTTTGTAGTTAATTGTAGTTAATATACAAAGCTTTTCCCTCGCTTTTCTTCCATCCCCCCACATCACCTCTCCTTTCATTTTCAAGGTATAATTAAAGCCAAATGAAGAGGTGCAACATTGACTTAGTAAGTTATTTATTTGGGAAAAAGACAAAGGATAACGACAGATGTTATCTGCTTGGGTCTAGGAAAAAAACCCCAAGCTTAACTACAGAATATAAAGGAATAGGTATAAATGAAAACCAAGTATAGGAGACTAATAAAATAGAATGTCTGAGAGACAATAGGTTCCTAGCTGTCCTGGTTTTGGCTGGGTTAAACCACGACACTAACACATACACTTTATTTCTAATGCTTTCCTCCTAGTGCATAAAAATGTTCACTCTGTTTGAGTCCCTTGTTCCTCATTAGCATCTAGAATCATCTCGGACCCAGATAATGAGTTATAGGTAGTCCCAGTGTCCATTTCAATTCTACCCACAAGGATGGTGTGAGCCTCACTTAAATCTGTTTTCCTTGGCTTAGTCATAACTATTGTGATACTAGTCTTGTACTCTAAAGAGCCTTGTGAAATTTCTTAAATCTCTATGGAGGATGGAGAGAGATTTGAGCTTTTATTTTTGAGTACACTTGCTGCCTTTAAATTCTCTAAGCTTTTCTAGAAAATTTCTGATAAATGTTAACACATGGAAACAAGTTGGAAAATTTGAGATTTCTTGCAGCAACGCATGAAAATATATTAGGGATTAAAAATGAAATGAAAAGGATGTTTCAGTTCTTATAAAAATTTTTTTTTTCTTAACTTCTATTAGGAGGGATCTAATTTGATACCAGAATTTAATCCTTCCCTGTTAGCAAAAAATGCTTGCAGAGTCTGTTTTCTATGATCTGTTGCATATCTACATTCTAACTGACCTTCTGCTATGAATCATTATTTTTAGATTAATAATATAGGATTTGTAGATAGTAAACAAAACATGCATCACTTTCTGACTCATATATGCCCCCCCCCCCCAAAGGAAGGTGATAGTGATCCTGTTAATTGCATGAAAGATAGAGTCAGTAATCTTCCTCTGCATACTTTGCAGTACGGACACTGGATAGAGGGAGGGCTTTGGTCAAGACAGAATCAATACATCATTTTTTGCATAAAGACTTGGCTTCTGAAGATGCAAAAAGGTGTTTTGCAGTCCTTATATATCAAAAGATTATACTTAAAGCTATGCATATTGGCTATGTTACTGATTATTAAATAAAAAAGCAATAAAATTTCCTTGTGTGTAAACTAACTTATAAAAAGCTAGCCGTGTTAAAATAGGTGCAACATTATACTATTATACCCATAAATTTAAACTGATGACTGCTGTCATCATGGGAGGAGTGGCTGATATACCAGAGGGTCATGCTACCACCCGGAGGGACATCTACAGGCTGGAGGAAAGGGCCAACAGAAGGCACATGTGGGGTGTTGCTTTCCGAGTACAGGAGAGACATGAGAGAGTCCACTGAAGGACAACGAAGATAATCATATAAGGAAAGGCTGAGAGAGCTTGGACTGTTCAGCCTGGAGAGGAGAAGGCTCAGAATGGATCTCACCAATGTATATAAATACTGGTGGAGGAGAGTAAAGAAGCCCAAGCCAGGCTTTCCTCAGTGGTATCCAGTGATGGGACAAGAGGCAATGGGCACCATTTGAAATATAGCTAATTTCATTTAAACATGAGAAAAGATTTTATTTTATGCATGATCAAACACTAGAACAGGCTGCCAGAGAGGCCATGATCATCCTCGGAGATACTCAAAACCTGACTGCACATGATTCTGGGCAACCTGCTCCAGAGCAGGGTTGTGGGCTAGATGATCTCCAGAGGCACCCTGCAGCCTCAGACATTCTGTGACTCTGCAATCACCTTGTCAAGCACAATGTCCCCTTGGTAAAGAGGTTCCCGTTCACTGTTTGAAATTACCTTTTTGTCCTTTGTGTGCCTGGAAATTGATTCCAAGGGGATGTGCTCCAATCTCCTAGTGACTGAGGTGTGGCTGAGCAGCTGACAGTTCCCCAGGTTCTTTTTCTATGTTTTTTAAAGTTGAATGTTTAGTTAGCCTTCTTCCAGCTGTGACTGACCTCTTTGAATGTCACTTTAAAAAAAACCAAACCAACTACAGATAGCAGCACTTCAATCACAGTGGTCGTTTTTTTCAGCACTCATGGGTAAATCCTATGCAGTCCCATGGATCTGAACACATCATTTATCGAAGATGCCTGTAACTTGTTGTTTCCCATAGTCTTTCTTAACTGAACAGGTATGCACAGAGGTCCAGGAGCAGGCTTTGCTTGTGAAGCCTGAGGTAAAAACATATTCCTATATAGTCCTTTTTTGTATTTTACTTATAGAGAAGCTCCTTAGCAAAGCAGGCCTTTTGCCAAAACTCCCACTTGTCTTGCACAGCTAGTTTCCCCTTACCCTCTCTTCTTCACAGTGATAGTCCTAATTGGAAGACCTGAGGTTTCTGGCCCTGATGGTAGCTGTTCCTTCTCTGTGACTGAAGCTCTGACCCTATTCCCTAGCTGAAGAGCCACAGAGAGAAGGAAGCCAGCTGCCCAAAACCACATGCTCTCAGCTTCTCCCCTCCCAGGGGGTCTGCGTCCTCGTGATGTTCCTCCTTTGCCTCCATAACCACTCCATACCACTCTCCTCTGTTTTGGAGCTTCGGCTTTTGCTTTTGCAGATGCTCTATGAGGGTCCTCCCAACTGCTTGTTCATCATCCTTCCTGACGGAGGGAAGCTCTTTGCCCCTTCCTGCAGCTCCCACGCCTGATGCTGCAGGCCACCTAACAGAGCACCCCTCCAGCAGCTGAGGCCACCCTTGCCTTTGCTGGCCCAGTGGGGAGCACCAGGAGCCTGCTGTGGCCTGAGACCTCCCTGGTAGTGCCCAGCCTCAGGAGCTGCATGTGGAGAAGGGTGGCTGCACCCTGGGGGATGGCTGCACCACCTGAGTGAGGCATGACCCCTGGGGCTCCTTCTCTCCTCCAGGCAGACCCCTGCGCACCAGCTTACGCTGTGAAAACCAGCTCTGCCGCGAGCTGCTGCTTTGCCCGCTGTCGGCCAGTTAAGGTCGTTATTTTAAGTCGCCTATGAACGTTGAAAACCTTTACTACTCCAGGTTAACTAGTTAATTTTGAATGGGGGTAAGGTGGGCACGCATCCTGAACATGATCAAACTAAAATAGGATTTCAATATGCTAGAGACCTCTTGAAAATTTGTTGTTGAAAATCTCATTAGAGAGCTTTTCTTATATTCTTAAATAGATATTGATAAGAGGTTATTTTTAGACACGACGGCTTAATTTAGACATCCATGTTTGAAAATCTCAGCTAGAGTTTTTCTGCAGTTTAGTCTTTTGTTATGTTGCTCATGTCTTAAATTTTACTTGTAAAAACAAATACATGGTACTGTATCAGCGGTTCCTTTCTTTTATAAATTTCAATGCAAGCAAATTCAAGTAAATGGAAATTCTCTTATTAACTACTGTGGTGAGTAAATAGCCTGGGTATCTCTGTGGGCTTGTCTACAGACAGACACTTAGAGAAATGTGTTCAAATTAACATTTCAGTCAGTATCCTAAATCACATAATTGTACATATCTCTTTACGTACAACAATAAAGTGGCCTTAATTTAGGATTATTTTTAATTGCCTTAATTTGTTTTATTTCAGTTTATTTTGGAAGTGAGATAAGTTAGCTGGAACAAAGCAACTTGAATTCAGAATAAGAGTGTTCCTAGAGGCATTTAATGCAGTTTAATGGCTGCATTTTACTGTCCCTGTGTATTTTCATATAGTTAAGCCCCAAGCACTAAACAAAATGTGCACAGCTTGTTCATTCTGAAGAAAAGAAGTCAGAAGTGTTTTCAGGTTAAAGAGGTTCTTTTAAGATCAGTTGGATAAGAATGCTGAGACGCTTTGCATAAGTGGGTTAAGCCATTCATTTGAAAAAGTTGACTACCCATTTTAATAGTTCTAGGCACATGAACATCTTGATGGATCTTATTATGTAGCTCAATTTATTGTGAAATACAGTATTGAAGATCCTTTAATAGCTGTGAAAGATTGCAAATATTCTAGCTTGTTAAAAAACATGAAGGTCCTTTTGAAACCTTTAAAGGAGTATTTGCAATTGATGGATTGTGTAAACTTATTCTGTAAAATGTTAGATGATTTTCCTCACAAGCTTAATTCTCCAAACCAACTTTTACATACAAATTCTCCTGCACTGACTTTCTTTCCTTCCTTGCTTTAGTCATGGCAACTGTGCAGCAATGGCACTGGCAACTGGAATCACCTCAGCCAAGGGTGAGCTGACAGGAATGCATAGTGGGTACAAGGTGAATAAGGGTGCAGCCTAAGCAAACATGGCTTGGAAAATGGTTGGAAGATATGGTATGATGGAGGACATGTGCTATGACTGCATAGTAATGACATCTACCTCAACTCCTGCCAAGTTTGAAATATAATGAAGCTAAGAATTTATATGGGCTTTTTAGTCAAAGCACTTGAGGAAGAACTTGTATTTGTATTTCAGTGATGAGAAAAGGACATTTGGTTTCCAGATGGCTACAACAGAGTGATGCTTTTTTTTCATCCCTCATTGTCAAACCAGGTCTACAGTGTGAAGAGGGCCCAATGCAGAGGAGGAACTCGTCTAAACTCGGGACAAGTAAAAGTGTGTCGGGATGATGCTCTACTTCAGCTACTTGATCCTGCTGAGGCACACAGCTAATAGACTTGGCTACTGTCACAGCAATATAGTTGTACTGACACCAAGTCCTGAGCCTGCTCCTGGCCTTGGACCTCAGTGTGGCTAGCCGCCTACCCAGAGCCGGGTTGATCTCCTCATTGCTCAGGTGTGGATTTACTGGAGAAAAGCATGGGTAGGGGAAGTTGACTAAGGGAGCCAGAGCTCTCCATTTAGCACTGCCTAATACATCACACAAAGTCCCAGGAATAAAGGAACTATGAAACTGTTTAGGCTCTCCTGATTAGAGAGAGAATGTATCAATTTCTGCTGAGGAATAGAAAAGCAAAAAAGAAAGCTGGTGATAAAGCCAAGAATACAAGTCTGGCCACTTCAGTTCCAGTCTCATCCCATGAATACAGAATTTCTGTAAATCAAAACCTGTTTATTCAAGACTGTAGAGAAAGTGTTTGACCTAGAACATGCTAGGAAGTGATAACTAAATAGACATCACTGCATTAAAGGTGGTATGTTATGAGTTTTCCTTTGCTTTTTATGCATAGCATGTTTCGTGCTGCCACTGTAAGGCCTTCACACTCCTGTGTTTCATACAGCAGCAAACACTTTGTCAAGTGTGCTTATATAAGAAGATAACGGAGACAAACATGGTAGCTTGCAAGGATGTCTGAAAGAGTGACTACTAAATTTTGATTCAAAATAACCTTACAGCACAAATGAAAAATTTGATGAGCAGAAAAGAGCACAGGAAGATTGGTAACTATTGTTATGACAAACATGGAATCAGAAAAAAAAATCAAAAGAAAATAAACTGCCTATTCAAACCTTACCTTTACCATTTCTTGGTAATGTAGGAACTCTAGAATACTAGTATTTGGATGTTTTCTTCCACACCTCACTGTGTACGAGATCTAAGTAAAACTTAAGGAATTACACCCTGTTTGTAAATGGCTGACATGCAAATTTAGCTTGATCTGAATATTGTTTAGCCTACTATACATTAGCCCTTTCTTAAAGAACTCAGCTCTAGCTGCTTTGCTCTGTTGGTGCTTTTAATATTTGATGAAGTGTACTCAGTTGGAAAAGGGAAATCACAGCATTTTTGAAACAGGAATATACACAAACCTTACGAGAATTCTGTTAAACCTTAATCAATAATTTAAGGGGAAATATATTTGGTTAATTCAGCCTATTTTTCCAGTGTCTGTACACAGAGATGTACTCATGTTAAGTCAGTAATTTGCTTGCATATTCTCCCTTTCCCCATATACTGAACTGAAGCAGTTTTTGGTGAGTACAAATACTTGATACTTAAGCTCTTTAGATAGGTCAAATTTTTATATTTGAGACTAATTTGTAGTATTAGCAGTATGATCACATGAAAAAAGAGCAATTTCCCTGAGACCAAGTGCAGTATGAACATATATTTGTGGGAGAACTAAGCCTCAGAAGCTATAAAACTGAACAGAAGGGTGGGAAAAAGATGCAAACAGATGGAAAGGTGAGCAAGATAATACAAATTATAAGATTTTAGCATAGAATAGCTGAGCTCTTTCGCATAGGTTCCTTAGTACTGTCTCTGCTATGACTAACAACCCTGGCAGCTGCAAATATCACTGAAACTGAATTTTGCATGAGAGCAGTTACAGGAGACTTTCATTAACTTTGGAGTCAGTGACACTCAGCTGCCTAAATTGTCACTGTGAGCAAGTTCAAGAGGAAATGATCACTCAGCTCATGTAGCTGTCAGGGGATTTTTCCCATTGACCAGCTCCTTGTTAATATTTCTGTTGGCGAAGTTAGATCAGCCCCTCAGTCCCCACCCCAGATGCCAATTTGGCAAACCACAGTGTTTAATTCCTTTGATAATGAAAATTATTTTACCTCAAATCAGGAAAACATCTAAGCAGTGGGTTTTTTTTTTAATTAGGATGAATACATTCTTAAAGCACAATCATGCCAAAATTAAATAAACACTTAGTACATCACATAAAGAGAAGATTATGCAAACATAGAATGAAGTGCACAGTGACACAGAATCCTTTTTTTAGTATTTGGCACTAATGCATGCATATGTGACTGGGAGTCAGAGATATCTTGCAAACTCATGTATATGCCATTAAATGGATGAGAGCAGAGAGGAAGCGACAACTAGAAAGAAGAGAGGTAAAGATATGCCTGCAGTTAGCAGTATAAGAAGGCTAGCTGTATTTTTCTAAGGATCCCCGGTATTTGAGGGTGGTGCTGGAAAATGCAAGTTTAAAAAAGCTAAATTCCATCTTTTTATGTCTTTACATTTTTGTATATTGTGTGTTCCAACCCCACTGACTTAACTGGTGTTTTCACCACTTGAATCAAGCAGGTGTCATTCTGAAAGGCTTAACTATGGGTGTATGTGAAAGTTCGGTGCATATGTGATGAAATGAACCACAAGGCTGAAAAGAAAATCATGTTTTAGTGCTCTTAGTGCAGGAGCCTTTTCATGTTGCCACCTTTCTGCTTTTCTGTTACAATGGTTCAGCTTCCATTATAAATAAGAGCTCTATTCCTGCTCTTACCTTTTTCCTCCAGTGAGTAACTAAATACAGAATGTTTTTAGTTCAACTAATTCTTCATTTCTCTTCTCCTGGATTTGGTGTGTGTTCAGGCAGGCTCCCCCCTGGCTGAGTGTGGAAGTGGTGGGACTGGAATGTCCCTGCCATGCCTGGGGAAGCTCTGAGAGCCCAATGGCTGAAGCTATCTCTGTGGTCCCTTCTTAAATGAGGAACATTTTCTGTAATGACTGCAGCTCCAATTCAGAAAGACCCTGGATTCAAGATTAGTTTCTGCTTGGATAGAAGTATTTAGGGCTTTCCTGAAGTGGAGCCTCTTTCCCTCCAAATGGCCAAAGTGAAGAACACTGTGCTATAAAATTAAGTGACTAAGAACTAATTTTTGCTTGTGACTTGAAAATATCACAAAGGTTGTGACTCAGTGGCTGAACACATAGAATATGTACTTCATGCTTTTGCTTTACTGGGCCTAGATATTTGCCTTCTAAATAATGTAATACTAATATTGTGCTTTGCTATTCAAAACTCATTAACATAGCATGGCTACTAAGAAGAGGAAGTATGAACGAATTTTTGAGCAGCCACTGTCACAAGGCTGTGCTTTACTGAGCCACTTGGAAGCTGCCTTGACTCATTTGAAAGATGGAACATTCACTCTTTACCTTATATTTGACACAGTGATTGTGTAAGCATAAACTCTTTGGTAAAGCCCTTGTTGTCCTGTGCATAAGTGTTCTGGGACCATTCTTACAATAACTACAGAGTTTACTCATCAGTTTTTAAAATCAGGTTTTAATACAGTGAAGAACTAAGTATGAAGATGCATTGTGAAAGATTTTAATCTCTGAAGCTGATTGATTCTATGATTCTATGAAGACTTCTTGTTCCATAAACTTGCTCATACAGGAAAAGCATTCAAGCAGGACCGGAATAGGTTCACAAACTCACAAATTTCTGAAAGTAGAAAGGAGCCCTACTTATTAGCTAAATAGTTTATTTTATCATAACTTCCAATTTTACTTATTAATATTTAAAACTGTACTGAGCTTAGTTTGTTTCAAGAAGCATCTGTCCTAGCAATGCCTTTGTGCTCACAGACAGTTATGGAGGTATAATCTTTCTACTTTCAGATTGATTTGAAGACTGGCACCTCTTTTTTTTGGTTAAGTTTCATGGAATGAAATACCATTTTGAATTAAAACACAGAGATGTCATTAAAATATTCAGATCAATATGCAAAAGAACTTTTAAATCTGCTCTTCAGAAACGTACTCTCAGGATGAAGTATGTCACAGGCAAAATTCAGACTGAGTTATTTAACAGTTGTTTGAATACAGTTTTTCAGATGAGAGTCTTAAAAACATCCAGTAGAAATGATGATTGTATTACTTGCTCCTCAGTGGAACTAGCTGCTCAGCAACTAGTGTATAACTCTGATTTAGTGACTGTGACTTAGAAAACCCAGTTCATTATGGTGATCAATATCAGTAAGCTCATCACCAGCATGGATTCTTTTGTAAGCTTTGGTCGCTAAAACTGAATTATGTGCTAGCTCCAGGGCAGTTGATTATCCCAGAGGACAAGTACCCTTGACCTGCCACTGCCCTTGCCTCTTGTGATATACAGAGAAGCCAACAGTGCTGCAGGGCTGAGCTCTCACCCAGGCACCCCCCAGGTGCTGTGACACTGCAACCTCAACAGTTGGTGGAAAGTATGATAGCAAAACCTGGTAAAAATATTTCACACCCCCTGCCCCCCCTTTTGGGGTAAAATTTCATTATATAGATTGATTAAGATTAATAATGTGTGAACAGCCATCAGTTTCAGAATCAAGATCTAAACAAATAGTTTCAGAACATATATGGATGTTTATGTAAATGCCAATTTTATACAATAATTTCAGAAATTAAATTCCATCTTATCTGGGCCTCCTTCAGTCTGTGATGTTTTAGTATTTTCCACAGGTATATATTTGAAGTGTGTTATTGACTTTGGTTCGGGAGGTCAAGACTATGGAGATGTAATTCTACCTACTATTTATTTCTACTACTTGATTGCCATGTTTTTAGTGATGTTAGCTGAATTAATAGATAGAGGACCCGTTATGCAAAGCTGTTTACTCAACATAGCTTTGTGAAGAACATCACTGTGATATACATTAACTCATGTTAGAACTGCCTTAATACATCTTCATAATGAACTCCAATCTTAATCTTAAGCTTCTTTAAATTCTAAGACAAACATCTGTAAGGACAAATGTATCAAAGAGGAGAATAAATAGAAGGAAAGTGAGTGACAGGGTGGGAAAAAACAGAGAGAAAAGGCTGTCTGTGGCTGAAGATAAGGTTCTTGAAAGGTCTCTCATGGCTGTTGCAGAATAAAGAGCCATTTAACTCAGAGCATTTTGGAAATATCTCATTGGGAAAAAAAGATGTCTTAGAAGTCATCATGTGTACAAGACAACATAAGAGACGCTGGCAGGCTTTGGACAATACACAAATAATTTAATTTTGTCCAAAAGGGTTGAAAACTGAGTGTTGCCTCTAAGGGGTGAAACATGCTACCTAATGTTAAAACACAACTGGGATTCCTACTTTACATTAGAGAACATGACTTACCCGGTCTGTTTTCAGTGATTTTGAATTTCTTAAGATTTTATTCTATTCTAATTTAATTGTTGTGATGATTGGATGTGATTGATAGGTAACACATTGTGGAAGTTTTCACCATTCTTTCCATTGTATTTTGGAGTTTCAGTAATGTGCTGTCAGATCTTTAACAAGGGTCTGCCACAACAACTATTTGAACCACAGGTAACAGTAGGTGGTTGGAGATGAAGAGTGAAAGATTGTGGAAATGGACTGTTTGAATAAAAATAACTTTCCCTCAGCTGTAATCAAGGAGGAAAGGAGTGCTATTTGTCTAACATGCATAGTTGTTTGGGTTTATATTTTGTTCTTTTCCTCAACAATAAGGTGGGTGACAGTACAGACAGCATATGGCTTGATAATAGAGGCTGAAAGGTGAAAAACCTCTCCTGAGGTTTTCTTCCCAGTACTCTTGAAAATACCTGCCATTTGGTGCAATCTTATCCATTTTTAAAGGAAAAAAAAATGCAGTTCAGAAAAAAACAAGCTATGTCTGGCAAGGATGATTTAGCAGGGAAATTATCTCATTTCTTCCTCTAATTTGAGCCGAAATTCGAACAAAGAGCTCTCCAAGTGCCGTGATGCCTTCCAGCCCCTTACCAAATGAGCACGCTTGCTAATGTAGCCAGCCCTTCCTGCATCCACAGCAAGTTGGAAAGATATTTCTCTTTTCCCTTCAGCCTTTTGGCTGGTCTAATTGAGGGCAGTGAACTATTTTGTTCTTCTTCTGAAGGGCAATTTATAAAATGGGTTCCACTTTGTACTTCCTTTAAGGATATTCAGCTTTAAATGCTCTTTTCACAAGTTGGTGTCATTTTAATTACTCCAACACAGTCTTCACTTGGTCTGAGATCTTTAAATAAGGGAGAACTCTTAGATATATTTTATTGGACTAATAGGTAGCTCTGCAACAGAAAAGCATATGTGAATCAGATATTTTACTAGGCTTGATAGGCATATATAAAGGACATTTTGAGGAAAAAAACCAGACTTGATTATTTAGTGTTTACAACTCAAAAGAGACCTCCAACCCTCAAATCTCTTGAAGGATTACACCAAGAAAAGGAAACATGTCAAAAGCATTAACTTGTAGGAGACATTTCTTACCAAAACCAGAGATCACTTAGAATGAATGTTATTTATAGACTTTTCTTGTAGGGTTGGGAAAGAACTTGTGTCAGCTTGCTCCTTTGACAAACACTGACAATCCTTTTCTAATTTGAGGGAAGACTTGAAAATAAAGTGTCATGCTGGTATCCACAATACACTTTGGAGGAGACGGAGAGATGATTCAACGGACTGGAGTCAGACGTCAGAGATGTATCTGACTTTGAGCTGTTTTCAAACTAGCTCCAGCAGAAGACTTCTGGGTCTACAGATTAAGTGTTGCAAATCATATTTGTGACCACTGATATTGAATTCAAATCCCACTTTGGCAGTCTGTCTGCTAAATGAGGAGAGCTAGGTGTCTGAGGAAAATGATTTTTAAAAAAATAATTTAGAAGGCACTCAAGGGAAAGACACCGAAGACAGGGGTGGGCCTGAAATCCCACTTCTTTCTAGACTTAAAGCATCTGTCTTACCTGTCCAGAGAGCAAAGCTCTCTCTGACTTTTTTTGACATTCTTAACTGTTACATTTGAAACAGTTAGTAGTTTATGCAATATAAAACAGAAAGAATTTAATGATGTCTTCCATGACTAGTTTGAGCAAACTATGTAGCAGGATTAAGAACTGTGTAAGGTTTTTGCTCTAGGATATACAACAAAGCCAACATATGCATTCAAGAGTTTCTAATTTCTGGAAAGTTCTGGCTATTTCAGGCATTTTTTGACAAGTTTGCCCACTCCTTGTAAGCAGAAGCTACTTCTGTTTTCTGGACTAGAGGGTTACAATAGTCACGGAATGTCTAAAGGTACACAGCTGATTACGCAGCTGTTACTTAGTATATTTCATGAGCTCAGATAAAGTAATGATGAAAAAACAGTCCATGCTGTCCTTATCTCTGCTTGTACCACCAAGGGCTGCTGCCCCAGGAAACATTGCCTGGTGACAGGACAAGTGCTAACAAGTCATTCAACCCCAAACAGGTCAGTATGACTTTGCCTTGAGAGTACTAGTCATTCCTCTTGGCATGTGTGGTGGGTTGACCCTGGCTGGATGCCAGGTGACCACCAAAGCCGTTCTATCACTCCCCCCTCAGCTGGACGGGGGAGAGAAAATATAACAAAGGGCTTGTGGGTCGAGATAAGGACAGGGAGTGATCACTCAACCAATTACTGTCATGGGCAAAACAGACTCAACTTGGGGAAAATTAACTCAATTTATTGCCAATCAACCAGAGTAGGGTAATGAGAAATAAAACCAAATCTCAAAACACCTTCCCTCCACCCCTCCCTTCTTCCCGGGCACAACTTCACTCCCAGATTCTCTACCTACCCCCCCAGCAGCGCAGAAGGATGGGGAATAGGTGTTACGGTCAGTTCATCACACATTGTCTCTGCTGCTCCTTCCTCCTCAGGGGGAGGACTCCTCACACTCTTCCTCTGCTCCAGCATGGGGTCCCTCCCACGGGAACTTCTCCAAAGTGTGTCCTTCCCACAGGCTGCAGTTCTTCACGAACTGCTCCAGCGTGGGGCCCTTCCACGAGGTGCTGTCCTTCAGGAGCACACTGCTCCATCGTGGGTCTCCCATGGGGTCACAAGTCCTGCCAGAAAACCTGCTCCGTGGGCTCCTCTCTCCATGGGTCTCCAGGTCCTGCCAGGAGCCTGCTCCAGCGTGGGCTTCCCATGGGGTCACAGCTTCCTTTGGGCATCCACCTGCTCCAGCATGGGGTCCTCCCCGGGCTGCAGGTGGATATCTGCTCCACCGTGGACCTCCCTGGGCTGCAGGGGGACAGCCTGCCTCACCATGGTCTTCACCACGGGCTGCAGGGGAATCTCTGCTCCGACGCCTGGAGCATCTCCTCCCCCTTCTTCTTCACTGACCTTGGGGTCTGCAGGTTTATTGCTCTTACATGTTCTCACTCCTCTCTCCAGCTGCAGTTTCTGTGCCCCCTGCAACTTTTTTTTCCTTCTTAAATCTGTTCTCCCAGAGGCACCACCATCGTCGCTGGTGGGCTCAGCCTTGGCCAGTGGCAGGTCCGTCTTGGAGCCGACTGGTATTGGCTCTGTCAGACACAGGGGAAGCTTCCAGCAGCTTCTCACAGAAGCCACCCCTTTAGCCCCCCCACTACCAAAACCTTGCCACACAAACCCAATACAGCATGACACTTTGTATAGGTCCACGATGGGCTTGAGAGCTGACCCCAAGGCTCAAGACATCATTCTCTGTGTATGTGTTTTGGTCAACAAGGCAAAACCTGAAGGCATGTGAGGGCTGTATCACAACATGCTGGAGTAGTGGGCGCTTTTATCGCATTATGTCAAGGCAGTGTTTCATGGTGTAGGCCATGGTGTTAGAGGATGCAAGAAAGCAGCGGCTCCTGAAAGGGTGCTGGAGGACTGTGGGGGCTTGAGGGAACCCAGCCTGGACTGGAGCCTTGTGGAAGACATAGTATTCAAGGAATTAGTGACCTTGAGCAGACCATGTCTGCCCCACTGGGCCTTGTACTTAGGGCTTGAGAAACCCATGTTATTAATGTCGTCTGTAACTTATCTTTGCTTGTTAGCCAGAGCGAGCAAAAGGGAGAGCTTCTCTCCATGGGCAGGATCTGCTCCGTGCAGCGTGCTGTGGGAAAATCCATCTGGGCTCCATCCAATGCTACACGAATTCAGGGTGCCCAGTATCTGAAGGCATGTAAGATTTACTCACTGTCTATATTCCCCTTCTTACCCTGTCTCATTAAAACAGTTATCTAATTAAGCTGTTTGCTGCTGGACCTTTCTTACTAAGATAGAGTAACAGCCCTGCACTGTGTGTCTCTCTCACTCCCCTGCTCCCAGTGCAGAACAAGTTTTTAATATAGAGCAGTCCTGGGGTGAACTATCCACATAGCTGTCTGGGCTTCATCTCAAAGGCAGCTAGTGTTGCCCATTATGACTAAAACTATATGAGGCACAGATAATCAGGGAGTGGGATCTTGGAATTAATCATGGGGCTAAGTTATTTAACAGTGGAAGTATACTCATTGTTTAATACATGGCCATAACCTATTTCAAAACATTTTTTTATTTTATGGGAGGAAATGTGAGACCAAAGTGCAGTAGGTGATTTTAGTAGTACCTTTTGTCTGCTCGAGCAGTGCATTTCCCAGCATAAAACCCCCTTGTCTTTCCATTCACTACCTCTAGAAACTTTCACTTCAGATGGGAAGATATTTTATAGACAAAAATGTACAGGAATAAAAACAGAAAACAATTTACCTTATATTAAGACCTGAGAAAGTCATATAACCTTTTTATACAATTCAGGTTAGCACCAGCTAGGGTTTAGTTTGATGCCTTTTAAAATGCATTGCTTCTGACATATAAATACTAAATCCTGCACAAGAGAAAAGTCTCAAGATGTTTACAGCACGGATTTCATGAAAAACAAAAATGATTTCCACTTCTGCAAATGCTTTTTTAGTTCTGATTTTATGTGTCTTAAAAAGACTCTTCTAAAAAACCAAACTATTTGTCTACATGATAAAATTGCTCAATTGCACAGCTGAGACTAGTGTTCATAGCATGAATTACAGACAGCAGGTAAGTCTTGACAGCACTGCTTATTGGAGTGTGGATGCTTAGAATCCCAGTCCGAGCGTTTGAAGTGCAGTCGTTTCGCTTGCTTGTTATTACAGATTCCAAAAGGGGTGGTTTCAGGTATCTTAACATTCAAAGTGTAAAATAAGAGGCTATTGATCATCACTAAATGTGAGCTAAGGAGAACCTAGAATTAGTTTTCCTTGAGGGCTCCTCTGTAACATGAGTGTTGTAACTCTGCAACTGATATGACAGCTTTCTCCATTCACCAAGAAGAGGCAGAGAAGGTTATTTTCCTATCTGGTATTCAGATTTCCACAGGTAGAGAATGAACTAATAGTTAGATGTACAGTTATGAAAAATCCTGAACACTGCACTACATCGGCCATCTTCTTTCCTCACAGATGCTGTTAATATTGTCTTTCTGGAGTAGTGTATATATGAATGTGATAAAGAAATGCTAATCACCCTTAAGATCTGTGACCTAGGAGACATTTCTGACATTTTTCACTAAACTTCTCAGTGATTACTTGCTCCATCAGCTTATGACACTCTAATACCATTGGCCAACAGTAGCCATCATAAAAGCTAACTGGTGTTTTGTTGGGACAACAAATGATGCTTCACTTTTTATTCAGTGCATCACTGCATCTCAGAAAAAGAAACAGGAATTTCAAAAACCACAACAATGTTTAATCTTCATCAGAGATTAAACTTTCCCCTTCCTTATCATCCTACCAAAGAACATGTACTGCATTAAGCATTCATAAGCTTTTTGGCTTGTATAACAATATTTGGCTGGTACATCTTCTTGTCTCAGAGAAAGATTGCATCTAATATAAGTACTCACCAAACCAGCTAACAGAAAGTCTTGTTATGATTACACCAAGAGATGTCACCATGCCAGCCAACATTAAGTGCTACTGTGTCCTGGCAAGATGAAGAGAGGAGTAATGTATTTGGAGGGTGAAGGGAAGCAATTTCAGGAATTTAGAAGTGGACAATTACTTTTGCAATTTCATTTCCAAATATTAACATATTCATGATAATTAACGTCAAAATAAACCAACCCGAACTTCTCTTCTGCAGTCTGAGATTAATGAAGCTATGAAACAAATTGGAAGTGGTAATACAAGAGAAAAATTGCCAAAGCTTGCATGAAACAAGAAGGCATAATTCACTTTTTCATGGCTCATCGATGAATTAGGAATTTTCATTAATAGTGCCCCAAAAGAATAGAAATGGATTTTAAAAAAATTCTTGTAGAAGCAAGGCAGGACTGATAACAGATCTATTTACTTTTCTTGCATTGCGTCATTATTTTAGTGTGAGTAGTCCTTCAAAGGCTGCAGTCTGGATTGTATTTTACTAAATGTGTTCACTGGCAAATGCTGTCCCTGGCCTGAAGGGCTTCAAGTCTACAGCTTCAGTCAAGTGACTTCAACAAAATGGAGAAGAGGATGCCTGAGAGTATTATAGCCATGGTTTAGATCCCAATGCATCTTGAGACCCTCCTATGGAGATATGTTTTTCTATTAGAAATAAACAGTATCTGCTCCCCCAGCTACTGTTGGCTTTAGCCTGCATTAGGTGGGTTTTACCACCTGTCAGCTCTTCCCGACTGCTATGATTTTATAACTCCCACAGCCCCTTTCTCTGCTAGATGTGAGTACAGACAGGAGAATTTGGGCCTGACATACTCCTCAGGACATTCTTTTCCAAGTTTCTTTCCAGTGCTCCACAAATGTAACTGCCCTTGTCCTTCCTTGGCTATTTCCCCCTTTATGCTACTGTGGCTTTTTCCTCAGTTTCACATACATCTTCCAGCAAAAGAACCAGCTTTTAATTTTATGTCAAAAAGTCAGTTTCATTCAACAGAATTTGTTCATCATTAACATGTTTATTGTGAAAGCTCAAAATGCAAACAGCTAGCACTGTGTATCTTTGAAACTTGCTGTATCATTATATTCTGAACACCTTCACTGCACTTTTGCTTCCTTAACTGGGCCAAACCAACCACTTTACCATGATTTTCAGTAGGTAAAATTTACCCTTTCATATTCTGTTTTGTGTTTGTATGGGTGAATTTTGCTTGACCCTATCAAAGGCGTTATTTACATGTCAAATGTGTGCTCAGTAGCCTCTCAGACCAGAAAAGGGAATCGTTAAAGCTATTCCAATCCCATTATTTAGGGTTTTGCATTCTTGACTCCTCTATAACTTAGAAAATTACCCCTTCAGGCATGCAAACTTTGTCCAAATGCTCATGCATGAGCTTCTCTCCCCACTTGCTCATTCTTTGTCTGAAGAAAATTTATGCAACACCCGTATGACTAATTTGTTGTGAATAAAGCCCAGAGTTATAATTTGTGCCTGTTCTCTAGAAGTGGACTTTTGAGGATACTCCTTGAATACTTTATGCCAAACAGGACTGTTTGGATATTCATGCAAATAAAATGGGGGCCTCCAGTGCTTCTGGCATCTCTGTTTATAAGTCCAGCTGCATTTGGCTTGCTATTAATGCTGTAACCTCATTTTGCCTCCAGCTTCTCTTCCTCTTCTTTTAAAAGCCAATAAAATAACTGAATGAGACAATTTAAATGATCTATGTATTTGCCAGTAATTACATCTATTTCTCCAATTAATTTGCTTTTAAATCACATATTGATTACTGTCAATTTTATCACTGACCTTAAAATCTGATCCACTTTCCCTTTGAAGGTCAACATTTCAAATTCACCAGCACAGGTAAATAGTGGAAGGTAGCTGTGCTTGATGGCCTGAGATTACCATGTATTGACAAAAGAAAATGATTTTAAAACACTCTGGTACATTCCAGCAATAAGTCAGTAAGCCAAAGGGAAACAAAGGAACTGTTGTTTGTGTGAAAGTTGTGAAGATCTCATATAAGGAATCTGGTGGTTGTTTCAGTGAGATTTTTGCTGTAAGATTTCTTGTGTGTCTTGCATACATGATTATACATGTATTCCGTTCCACAGCGTTAGCATTAACGTGGCTAATTTGTAAGAGCTTTAAGGCAGACTTCACCGAAACGCACAGCCCACCTCTGCATGGGGGGAGCAGCTCACGCTGCCTTTGCACATGTACCGTGGGGTCCCCTTTCCTGGGAACATGCAGTCTGGCCTTTCCACGCATGAGGTGTTCAGTGATGCTTCCCTGGACCAGTCCCATGGCATGCTTGCAGGGAATCTGGAGCTTCTGGGAACTGCTGGACTTCCCAGGCTTGTGCAGGAGGTTTGGTTATGGGCAGAGGCCAGGCTTTGCTGGCTGGTTTTAGTGGAAACTTATGACAAACAAAATCCTTATGGAATACAATGGTAGGAAGGGAATGGAACATGAATCCATCCTAGACTAGTGCTGACAGCCTTACGGTATTGGGTTTGGCTGCCTGCTGCTCTAGGATAAGCTCTTGAGGTGAATTTCACACAGTTCTGCCCCAGCCCCAACCTAGATTAAGAGCTTCCCTAATTTGTGATCCCTCTTCTTTTGACCTCCCTGGTATTGGGCATGCTTGGAGATCTGATTCCCAGCAGCATCCTGATTCCCAGCATGCTACTTACTGTTGTGTTTAACCATGCACACTACTGTGAGACCCGGTCAGAAAACTATATTATTAATAGTGATACCCTCCTTTCCACCTTCTCCATCTTCATCTTAGGTATAAAAAATTGATTTGCTTTCAGGTATTTTGGCTTCAAACCATCCACGGAGAAAACTGTGATTACCTACTCTAAGTTCCTGAACTCTTTTAAAATGGCTGTGTATCCATCTGAGGATTACCGAAGGCCTTTGGTTTATCATCAATCAAATGGAAATATTTTGTCTTCATTCTAGTTCTTGTCTCCTGCCTCTGCAGGACTGTTTTTCCCTTTTTTTTCCTGAAGCCTTTATCCTATCATTTGAATAACTCCTCTAGTACAGCTATGCAGGGACAGCCATACATACAAACTGGCCTCCACTGTTCTTTACACTGCTAATACATCTATTTACTTATCACTATATTCTTTAATGATCTGGAAAAGGGATGAATATTGAGGTGTCAAAGTTTGTGATGATAAGTCATTCAGGATAGACTGGGCCAGACTGCAGTATTACAGATGTATTCTATAACAATGAGCAACTGGGCAGGTAAAATGAAATTCACTGTGGCTAAATAATAAGGTGACAAGCATGGCAAACAAAATCTCAACTTCACTAATACAGTGATGTGTTCTGAGCTGACTGTCATCACTGAGAATGCAACCTGAAAGATGTTTCTATGGAAGTGTTGGCACTGGTCACTAGCAGTCAAAAAGTATATAAAGCATTAGGAATGATTTGAAAGGAAATAGGAAACCAGCAAAAAAATAATGATGCCAATGAATAAGTCTGCCACGTGTTCATATTTGGAGTAGTGCATGCAGTTCTTGTCCCCTCATCTGAAAAAAAGATACAGTGAAACTATCCAGTGCAGAAGAGTATTCTGTAGGACAGTTCCCATTGAACAGTTCCTGGTCAAGCTACGGCTATGACACGTGCAAAATTACAGTCCCTTTCTCTGTCTTCATCCAGTTTGAAACCTACAGTGTTCTGCCGTAATATTTAGCTTGTGTAGATTACATTCTTGCATTGTAAGTCTTCTACTTGAAAGCAGAAACTTTTAAAACTTCTTTAAAAAGAGAGTTTTAGTGGAATTTACTGCTTTATTTAGAAAGATTAAAGAGCAAATGAAACATCCACTGAGACATAAAGGAATGAGAAAGCAAATTTCTAGTACAGTATACAGAGAATACTTAAAGGGAGCGGGAGATAACATAGCAAACTAAAGAACAAAACGGAAAAAAAGAAAGAAGAAGGTGGTGTGGACACAGTCAGAGCAGCTGCACGCTGGTAAGTAAGGACTCTCCATTAAGCACTGTGTTTGTTCGGGTCCCGGCCAAGCTGAGTGCTGAGAGCTGATCTGCCCTGGCTGAGCAGAGGAACCAGGGAGGCACACAGCAGTCAGGGAGATCACTCAAAGTGGCCAGTGTTTTGTGTTATCCCTTATCAACTCGAGTGGTGTCCCTGGGCATCCTCACATTTTAAGATGCTGTCTCTACTTTATTCTTTTCCATTATTATTTTGATACATAGCGGACTGGATTTCACATTTGGTAAGGAGCTACCTGGGGTAGAGAGGAGAAGTATGATCAGGCGGTGATCAGCACCTTTGGTGAACACAAGTCTCCCACATGCTTTCCAGGAGGAAAAGTTTTTAACTGCTTTTTTCTCTAGACTGTTGCATGTCTGACGTTGTTGTGAGGTGCTATGATGTGACATAGGAAATCACTTTCTCACCTTGTTTGTTTACCTGTGGTTTTTTTCCTCCATTATGCCTTCACTTTGAACAGCTTTGCAGATATAACAAGTCTCCTTTCTTAACCCCTCAATTACAGCCTTGTTGCTACATGTTGAGCTACATTAAACAGGTGGTGTTTGGGACCTAGATCTGTACAGGATAGTATTTATGAATAGCTCTCACATTCTCACATTCTGGTCACTCCTTACACAAATATCAGTAAAAGCACAGATGTCTGCATAAGGAATGAACCTGTGGTCACACAAGGACCCAGCCATCACACTCTGAGCTACGCTGTTCATGTACACTGCTTATGTACAGACTTTGCTTGGATATACAATCTGTTGGCTACATCAAAATAGTGCAAAAGGAGTATTAACATTCTGGTTTGAAACTCAGAATACAGCCTCATTATACAAACCTTAATTACAGCTTTATCAAAACATGGATTTGGGTTGTTTTAATGGGATAGGAAATACACTTTCACTGTCCCCAAGGTGATTATGTAAAATTAACACCTGGTTGTAAATGCCCCTGCAGACAATAGGAATGCCAAGTTGGGAGTCTATACAAAATGCTGCCTGAGGAATACGCTAGCTGCATGGGGTAAGCTCTCACTTTGCAGCATTGTGCTGTGGCTTTGATGGTTTCCCACTGTGACTTAAAATTTGGTAAATCTATGGTAAAATTTTTAGAGAGGCTTTACCCACTTAGAGCTTTTATTCTGCTCAAACACAGTAGGATTTGGGGTCTTAAATCATAGAGGACTTCAATCTCAGCTTTGCCTTGAGGGAAAGAATGAGCAGGACAATTGCAAGCAGCACAGAAAGAGTATGACAGAATTTAGGATAGGACAGGATGTTGTTTTAAGTGCAGAACATGGGACTTATTCCCCTTCCACCAGAAGTGGTTGATACATGATGTTCACATATTATACAGCTGATCAGGTGTGGTGGTGTGGCCCCTGCCCCAGCCACATTGCGATGTCAGAACCAGCCAACATTGTGTTCTTGCACAGTGAGTTGGGACAGCCTGGTACTTTCTCTACCCTGGCTATGGCACAGTGAGTCAGGACAATTAGGCACCCCCTAACTGCACCTGAAAATCCTGTTGCCTCAAGCCATACCTCAGACTCCTGCTGCTCGGATCATGACTCACTTTTGTGGTTGCCTGATAAGAATTATGGCCGGAATGAAATTACACTGACCAAAGTCGATCATCTTGCTAACCTATAAACAGCAGTCCCAAGTGAGGTCCTCTGAGCTCTCCTGGACTCCAGCGGGCTGCGACCAGCATCTGCCTCTGAGGGGGACGCCTCTCAGAGCTCGCAAACTAGAGAGTTTGTGAAATCAGAGGACTGTCGCCGAAAGCCGACGATGGGACCTGGGCTGATAACCTTTACTCCTTGAGGCTCAACCCTTCGCCTGTTGAGAAATGCTGAGACATTTGATGTGAATATTTCACTGAACTCAAGGGGAGTTTTTAACAAGTATACCTCTGTTTATATATGTATCTCTCCTTTGTATCTGTGTGCGTGAATTGACCTAGGTGTATTCTATTGAATCGCTTTGTAAACGTGGAATTAATCAGTGATTAGTTGTTACTAAATGTTGTCATTTACCTCAAACTATAAATGAACCTCAGACTGCGGCTACATGCATAATCCCTTAGATATAAACCGTTGACCAAGTCTGGGACTGCCAGTAGATCCAGCCACACCTAAGCTCCAACTGGAATTTAGAAAGCAAGGGCTTCTTCTCTGAACCTCGTGACTCAACCAGAGGCTCTCCCCCACCTTTCTGTATCTCTGATCTTTGTACAAATCATGAAAAATCAATTCTAACTCAATTTTCTTTGTATGTTTCTCCCTCACTCCTTTGCGTTTTCATTCTCTGTATAAATAATTTTCTTTTGATCCTAACTTGATTCTCCTTTGTACACTTCATCCATATATTGAGTAATAGAATGAACCTTGCCATTGAACTTTGTGAAGTCACGCTTTTATAAATTCCTATTAAATCACATTTGTTAATACTTTTGACGGTGATTCTTTAAGCAGTCCAAATCACTCATTTGTGACATCAGGTTATAGAATTTTTTTCTTAAAAAACAATGGAAAAATAGTTATTGTGAGAGTGATGGAACTATCAATACTTTTCTAAGTCATATTTTCAACATATGATGGAATTTAAATAAATATTAGGGGATGTTAATATCTTTTGAAGTGAAGCATAGAGGGAATTTGTCCCTCTGTTTTAGCAAGACATTTTACATAAATAACTTCTTTTCAGATAAATAATCTGGAAAGATTTATATTTTTCAGCTCAGTCAGAACTACTGGAGGAATAGTTTTGTATATACCAATTATAAAGAGGAATCTGTGTCTCTCCTTTTACACACACATACGCACACACATATGCACATGGCAATGGTTCAAAGCTGCACCAGGGGAGGTTCAAACTGGACATTAGGAAGCATTTCTTTAATGAGAGGGTGGTCAAACACTGGAACAGGCTTCCTAGAGAGGTGGTTGATGCCCCAAGCCTGGCAGTGTTTAAGAGGTGTTTGGACACTGCCCTTAACAAGATGCTTTAACTTCTGGTCAGCTCTGGAGTGGTCAGGCAGTTGGACTAGATGATCATTGTAGGTGTCTTCCAACTGAACTGTTCTATTCTATACACACACACAAAACCTAGAGCAGGGAAAGCAGTGCAAAAGTTTTGCTGTTATACTGAAAGCAGTTGGTGGTAATTAATGAGAACTTTAAAATATTGGGACAGATGTATTCCTCTTACTATCTTGCTTAAATTTATTGCAGTTTCTTATTTCACTTTCAGGCCATTATAATAACAGTAGTATAAAGTGCCCTTAAAAATGCAAGAAGACCCTCAAGCACAGTTGCCTGTATTGCTTCTCTGCTGAGACCTCTGCTGACCTTTTGCTGTTTGCACAAATCCAGGGGACAATTAGCCTTGCATGAAGGGTTCATTCTTACTTTCGTTCTGCAACATTTCACGAAAGACATTAAATGGTGCAGTCTGGTGGATAGGAAACAGGAGAAACAGTACAGGTAGCTGCATTTCTAACATTTGTCTTGATATCTTGGGCAAAGTATGAGATGAAAATGGTACATAAAATTTAAGATAATCCATTCCCTCTTTATAGCCAAAAGTTTCCACCTGCATCTCAGCCAGCAGGAGAAGGTAGATGAGCACTCCTTATCACCTTCAGTGCGGAGTCAGCTGCTTTCCTTCTGTTACCCCTGGGTGCTCTTTGAAGAAGCTCTTGCAGCCTTAAACAAATCCCTTGAGGAGTATTAGGAAGTTTGTTCATCTGGGTGAACTGAAGGAGCAGCAGCCAGCAGCTGGGTAAGTGGGGATGGGGGAGGAGGGGGTGGAAGAGTCACAGACACTTTTGCAGTGTTTGTCTAGTGGTGACCTGTACCTCTGCAAAGCAAATACTGTTTGTGTAATACTTGCAAGAAATAAAGTACTGTAAAAGCCATAAAAACAGAGCACTTAAACCTCAAGTGATTTGAATTTGTAATGTTCTCCGTTATGATGGCTAATGTGAATTTTCTTTAGCTGCATAAAAGGATTCACACTTTTAAAGGCTTTCATTAAAATATTTATCTGCTGTGCAATAAAACATGGATGGACCCAATTTGTTAATCTCAGCTTCTAGATTCAGCTTTTAACTAATTTGACAGTTGCTCCTAAAAAATACTTCTGGGAATCTGGGTATGTCTTATTTGGTTATCATCATCAAGTAAAGAATTCCTTACAGATAGAGGACCTGGTTCCAGTCATTTGTGTTGCCTTGCTGTCATTATGCTGACATCAAACAAATGATTTCCAGTTTATACCAACGTGAAACAAATTAGTCTCTTCCTAAAAGCTGTGAATCCTCACTGTGACCACAAAGTCTATGACAAATTGACAGCTTGGGAAATGAAGATTTGGTGTGTCAGATGAGATAAAATATATTTTTTAAGCATTGTATAAAGGTCATGATTTTAAAATACTTAATATCAAGATATGAAAAGTCAGAAATTCAAATAATATCACTAATTGGTCTGTCTTGAATTTTCCCTTCCAATGTGCCTGTACTTTGCTCACATGTCCCATTTTTCACCCAACGGTGTCATAAAAGACTGGAAGTCAACAGCCTGGGTCAGATCACTCATTTCTGCCTCTGGCAGTTGTCAGAATTGAATATGTCACAAGGCCCCACTAGAAACAAAGTTTTCCCATCTGTCAAATCAGCAGCTGTGATTGTGCCAAAAGAAGTCTTTCCACTCATTTGATTGCTGTGGTCTGGCATTTGACAAGCATTCAGCCACAATTCAAGGCCTGTGCTTATGGCATCTGGGAAATCTCCCGGCCAAAAACTGCATCCAGAACTGTTTAGTTTTCAAGATCAGATGAATTCTGTTTGGTGTTAAATGAACATTTGGACAATTTATTTATTGTTACAAAGGAAGAAGAAGAATATTTCTGACTCCTGTCAAGATGTGTCAATGCACTAAATAGGATGTACTTTTCCAGTGATTTTAATGGGTTGTGTTAGGAATATGACAAAAATCTGTGGTCATGAAGTACCCTTCTTTCCTTAACGTGACTCTGGAGGATCTTTTTGCTCTGTTGCCCTCCCTTCCCTGGATTAAATAGTCCCCACATTTTTTATCCATTTATACATAAATTTGTTATTATTTCACACCTCAACTTTTAACCTTTATTGCATTCCTTGAATTTACCTTATATTTCATATTAGCTTCAGTGAAAAAGAAACAAAGGCTCAACAAGGGCACTTGGACAGCAGTTCTTGTGTTCTGTTACTGTGATATCACCTGTGCTAGAAGTATTAGGAAGCAAACAGGACACGCTTCCTACCCTACTCATAACATGTGCCCCAGACTGGGAATGCCAGCTCAAGAGACCTTAGGAACCCCATCACCATTAAAATTCATGGAGAGAGAGCCAAAAACATCAAATGGCTTTGGGATTAGGTCCTGCATGTAGCACATTGAGGATAGGAAATTATTGTGGGAGTATTCTGCTTTTCAAAATATTCAAGAAATGTATTCTTGATTATTTTGAAACATTAACAAAGGATTTCATAGAAAAGGAAAAAAAATTAAATTAAATTAAATCTTTTCATCCTTATCCATTGATTTGTTGCTTAATTTTGTTATAAATCTAAATTTTTCTTTCCAAATTCTGCTTTCCAACTAATTTATTTTGGCACATACTGAGCACGTATTGCCATACGATCATTGCCACTAACAATTTTACTATTTAGTGTTATACACCAGCCCCCTACATAAACCTCCTTTAGGAAGAACTTTCCTGAATTAAAAAATAATTACTTTCAGTATTTTCTTCTGCTTATCAATCTTGCTCCATTTCATTACATTTATTTATTTTATTTCATGTTGCCTCCATAGGATGTGACCTCCTCCTCCCTCTAAATTTGTCATGACTTCACAACCAAAAGATTGTTATCTTGGCTGTTTGTCTTTCTGCTTGATATTCTTTCTTGTAAGTACCCACATTTGTTTTTGTTTCATCTGTAATCAGGCACATCAAAGTTGTTTCCCTCTAATTGGCAGTGCTGCTATTTGAGTTTTGTGATCAAATATTTGGATGCACTTAAGGATAAATGAAATAAATTGCTAGGGAGAAGCAACAGAGAAAACAAAAGCTTTTATGGAATACAAACAGAGGAAAAAAGTGGCAGAAATGCCATGTAAGAATACAAGGATGAATTATTTGTACTCATGAGTTAAAAGAATTCAAATTATATACTTTTACTTAAGTGGATTTTTAATGAAAATTGATGCAGCTTTACAGGCAATGTGTCTTTTTAAATGGAAATCAGTAGAGTAGCAAATAAGTTGCATATCCACCTTTATCCTTAAATGTTTTGTACAAAATCCCAGCAAGCCTAATAATTTAAGATTACTGATGCACTGACATGAGACAGCACTTATATCAAAAGCAAACAATAGTTGTTCAGTGGCAGGCAAGAAAACAAAAAGAAGACCCAAAGTATAAGCCATGTTTCCTGTTAAGTTAATAATTTTACCCTTGAACTGAATTAAATTTGTACTTAAATTTGCAAACTTGGAACAACAAGTTTTGCACTTTGCAAGAGAATGAGCATGAAATACAGCCTGTGGTTGATTAAGGCCAAGTTCACACCACATTTGTAAAGAAAACCATTAGAAAATGAACTGTGCATAGAAAGAAAGAAATCCCTTGGTCGGGCAATAATTCCAGTTCACGTTGGCTATTACAATAATCACTTCTCAGTATTTGTAAGCCCACATGGCCCTGCATTCAAGGTGCAACCCTAAGGAAGATGGACAAAACTTTTAGGCACATTAGATGAACTTCCATTTGATTGAACTAATGTCGTCTTCTGCACAAAGCATAAAGGATTAGCTTAGCCCCATGCAACAAGGAGTTATATCTAAGTGCGGTAGCTGATCTCCCATGCAGATGGAGTCACCACATGTCAAGAACTATCACTGTTTTGTTCATGTCCAACAGAAGTAAACTACTAACTTTAGGCTTTTGAATTTTATTCCACTTTAAACAAACACAGGCTATTGACAAATAAGAAAGTAATGGAAATAATCAGGTCTGGAAAGTGTGAGGAGTTGGAAACCACAGAAAACCCCAGGAGAGAATAGGCTGAGAGGAGCTCCAGAAGACTGTCTAAACACTTCCTGGGAAGGAGGAGAGACTTGAATCAAGCAGATATTTTTCCCCAGCTGTGCTGTATCTCTCACATTTTCGTTCTGAACTAGATGAAGTATCAGGCCTCTAGGTGTTACAGGCTCTCCAAAGGTGACCCAAAATATCTGTGAGAGTAGATACTGAGAAAAAGTGTCATGTAAGATGCAGCTTCTGTTTATGAGGGTTCAGCATTATTTGCTGTCTGACTGTGTGGGATGCGATCAGGGGCTGGATTAGCTGGGTAAGGGAACCACATGTTCTATGAAGCAGAGTTTACACTGAAAATTTCAGCTTTGGAGGATGCCTGAGGTGCCATGGAGGTCTACCAAGATGTTTGGGGAACGGCTGGAGCACATGACATACAAGAAGAGGCTGAGAGGAACGGGTTTGTTCAGCCTAAAGGAGAGGAGGCTCAGGGGAGATATTATTGCTGTCTGCAACTACGTAGTGGGTGGTTGTAGGGAAGATGGAGCCAGACTCTTCTCAGAGTTGCACAGTGATAGGATGAGGGGGAACAGACAAAGGCTGTAAAAATGGAAATTCCCATTAGACACTAGGAAATATTTTCACTATGAGGGTGGCCAAACACTAGAACAGGTGACCCAGAGAGTCTGTGGGATCTCCATCTCTGGAGATATTCAAGACTTGACTGTATGTGGCCCTGAGCAACCTGTTCAAACAGGCCCTGCTTTGAGCAGGAGGATGGAGACGGTGGCCTCGGGTGTCTCTTCCAACCTACATAATTTGATGAGTCTTTCTCTGATTGTCTGATTCTGTGCATGCAGAGATGGCCACTACACTGCAACAAAAACACCAACACAGCTGCCACAATATTCCCTCTCCCCTCCCTTCCATGCTGTGAGATTGTGTTAAGGTTAGTGTACATACCATTTTGAGAATACTGATAGTGCACAGGACACTACAGAATTACTCATGCCATCTGTTTTTCTATTGTTAAAGATTAAAAATAAAACTCTGTGAACATTTATTATGTTGGCAGACTAAAAAACACAAATCGGTACTTTGTATTCCCTCACTTAGGTAATTATCAAACGTTCAAAAAATAAGTAAGTGGAAAAGGAGGAGAGAAAAGGGGAGACAAAGCCTACCTTGCATCACACTAAATGGTAATTTAAAAGTAATTTCCACACAGTTTATCACATTCCCTGTCACCCTAACCAAATCCTGCCGTTCTCAGCCTGACTTTGTGCCTTAAAAAACTAGGAACTGATCTTCTCAGGAATGCTTGGGAGAGATATGGGGAATAAAAAGTCAGTCATGGGAACTGAAGAATACTGTGTTCCCCTATAGACGATGTCATTCAGCAGTGAGGAGCCGTTAGGTCACTGCAATGCCAGCCATCTTCCCCACCCTTCCAGCAGAGCTTGCTGCCTGTGCAGCAGAGGGGATGGAGCAGGATGGAGGTCTACCTATATGCTTCCAGTGCATAGCATACTTGTGCTAACAGCACATTGCGCAGGACAGGCAGCCAGTGCAGGGGCCAGCAGTACTTTTATTCCCACATGCCAAAGGTTTCAGCTCTTGCCTGTTAGCACTCTAAGGAGTTTTGCCTGGTAAGTATGGGCAAAAAGGGAGCTTGCTTGTAAATTTGTATATTTTCAACAGCAAAGACATCTCCCTGAGTTTCTGACAGAGAGCTAGTTCATTCAAGGCTCATGCCTCCGGTGTTCAGTGTTTGCAGTTTGTCTGTTCTGCCTGATTTCTTTTTAGTTAAAAAAACTTTGATTCAGCACTGCTTTTTCTTCTTCCCTTTGCCCTCCCATCTCTGGAGTCTCAGTACATTCATCATATAGGATGTGAGCCCAGTTAATGATGAAGTTTCCTAAGTTCACAGTACCGTATGCCAAGAGCAGACATTTACAAACAAACATCTTGGAAGAGTGGGTCACCCATATTAATGGCATCCTTTCAAGGCTTGCCTCTAGCTACTGGCAGTGCACACACTTCAGAAACAATTAGATTTCCTGTCTTTACTCCTGTCTCAGAGTAAAGAGTCTTCATCCTGCATAATGTGCAGCTTTTCATTGAAATCCCCACCTTGGTAAATCACGCCTTACGGGGTAACCAGGTCTTTGTTCTTTATACAGATACTGTATACAGCCCAAATACCTTCAAGCTGAAGGTGTATAACAGAGCTTCCCACTCTTGGGAGCACCTCCTGCCCTCCCTTCTGCTTTTTACCTGTGAGCAGCCACTGTTTCCCACGGCTCCAGCCCTGCCTGATTGCACTTCAGCATCCCAGTGCACAGTCATGGTGAGCTGATAACCTTGAACCCTTTCCTGACCGTCAGCAATTGCTCCTTGCATTGTTTTGCCATATCAAGTAGCTGGTTGGCCATCCAGCAGCTGATGTTAACTGCACCACAAATAAAAGGAACAAAATAATACCTGGATTAATAATTAATACCTCTGTCACTAGTTGAAATGCTGGAGACGTGGTTTAACTCTAGCCAGCAACAAAGGACCACACAGCCGCTTGCTTACTCCCCTCACAGTGGGATGGGGGAGAGATCAGAGCAGTAAAAGTGAGAAAACTCATGGGTTGAGATAAAAACAGTTTAACAGGTAAAGCAAAAGCCACGCACACAAGCAAAGCAAAACAAGGAATTCATTCACCACTTCCCATGGGCAGGCAGGTGTTCAGCCATCTCCAGGAAAGCAGGGCTCCGTCACGCCTAACGCTGACTTGGGAAGACAAATGCCATCACTCCGAATGTCCCCCCCTTCCTCCTCTTTCCCCCACCTTTACATGCTGAGCATGATGTCATATGGTCTGGAATACCCCTTGGGTCTGTTGGGGTCAGCTGTCCCAGCTGTGTCCCCTCCCAACCCCTTGTGCCCCCCCAGCCTCCTCGCTGGTGGGGTGGGGTGAGAAGCAGAAAAGCCCTTGACGCTGTGTCAGCACTGCTCAGCAGGGACGAAAACATCCCTCTGTTATCAACACTGTTTCCAGCACAAATCCAAAACAGAGCCCCATACTAGCTACTGTGAAGAAAATTAACTCTATCCCAGCTGAAACCAGGACATATTGTTAGATTATATACGTGACTAAACACAGGGTACTTGAAGTAACATCACTGCTTATCTTTTACTAAGATGAAGTTTTCCCAGCCCTCTCTTCAAAGCAGAATAAGAATTTAAGTTTGTAAAAAATTAATTTTTATCCCTCCCTCCTCTTTAACTTTCTTACATACATAACATGGTATACATATTCCTGTTAACAAATTGTGGTGCTGTTTTATCTCACTAAGAGCTTTGAGGTCATGCTTTCAAATGTGTTTTCGTAGCACACAGGTAGAAATTTACACTCATTTGTTTCACCCATCTGCATCAAGAACAATGGAATTTAAGACTCGCAAAGAAAACTGAAAATGCTGAAGTATGTTCATCTGAATTTGTTAAAAAACCGCTTCTGTACCCTTGAAAAGTATCAGTTTAAATATGCTAGGAGTGTAAAACAGCTAGGAATTTATTCCTTTAATATACTTTTATGTATTTTTCTTGTGATTACGGCCATTTTATTTCATGGAGGTCTGAAATGAAGACTCTTTGCCTGCAAATTCTATGCAGATTTGCTGTAATGATCATCTAGGAAAATCCAGGAATGCATCTAGGAGTACTAGGAGCTATCTCTGCCAGCATGGCTCCATGAGGCCTTATTTCTTTTTACATGGAGCCCATGTGAAAAAATAGAGACACAGGTGTTGTGGTGGAGACAGAGTCTTTGCAGAAAACCTGTGACCTCTGTTTCCATGAACTGAACCAAGTTGTATTTGCTGTTTGTAAGAGGAGTATTTCTACCTCTTGGACTGTCGTGGTTTCAGCCCAGCCGGTCACAAAGGACCACGCGGCCGCTCGCTCACTCCTCCCGCCCCCCTCCGGTGGGATGGGGGGAAGACGGAGGAGAGGGAAAAAAAACAAACCTGGAACCTCGAGGGTTGAGATAAAGGCAGTTTACTGGAACAACACAAAGAAATTGCAACAACAACAACGGTACTAATGAAAAAGTATACAAAAAGAGTGATGCACAGTGCAACTGCTCACCACCCGGGACCCGACGCTCTGCCACTTCCCCCACCCGAAAAGAAGAGCCCACCCGCCGGCCCGCTCCCCCTTTATATACTGAGCATGATGTCCCATGGTATGGAATAGCTCCTTGGCCAGTTCAGGTCAGCTGCCCCGGCTATGCCCCCCACCTCCCAGGTTCCTGTAAAAAAATTAACTCTATCCCAGCTGAACCCAGGACACAGAGGTCACCCTAAATACTTTCTATTCATGGTTTAATATGGGTGGGGACCACAGCTTTTATAGGCAGCAAACCATCAAACTGTACACTGTTGCTGAGAACTTCTAGCCTGGAAAAGAAATACTCTGGTGATAGAAAATTCACTGAGACTTCCAACTAGTTTACCCCTATTGTTCATTATTGTCTTTTCTCTTAGGCTGAAGTTTTATATGAGCCATTAGATTTTGATACGTAAACTAAATTGAAGAAGTACTTGTCAACTGAATCAAGTACTTATATATTTCCATAAAACATGTATCCTTATTTATTCTCATATTCTTCTCCAGTGCTTTCCTACATTATCAACATTTTTCTTGAACTGGGTGTTTCAGTAGCAGTTACCACAGTAGTAAATACAGAAGCTCCAACAATACACTTCACTGTTTAAACACTGGAAGACTGCATTAACCCTTTTTGCCAGCTGAATATCGGTCATCACCTCTGGTTCATTTCAGGATGTCTCTGCAGATCACGTTCTCTATTGAGCAAGTGTGGTCATATTATTTCCTTCTGACTTTATGCCTTCAATCTTTCCTGTTCTACTGATCAAGACATCATTTTATACCTATTAAAATGGTTTACACTGTTCTAGGGATATTCCATCAGTTTCACTTGTATCTACTGAGCTTATAAAAGTGATGTCAACATAGGCTGATGAGACCTATTTTCTGGATGTTTTTGTTATTTGTTCTACTCTTCCAGTTTTTTATTGTCAGACTGACATGTTCTTTATATGATTCAGATCAGTGTCAGATTGACAAGCCTGGAATTGACTGTGTCATTCTATTTACTTGTTTTAAATTTCATAACAATTTAATCTTTCAAATTTCTAAAGCACATTTGAAGTCAACATAAATTACTTAGAAAGTTCTTAAGCATTTTTAAAGCTCCTAAATGGAAATTGTTTGTATCTACTATTTTAAAATGCCTAACATTTATTGTTTTGGCTTAACATAATCTTTGATTAATATCATTATCATCAGAGGAGAGGAATTAATGATCTATATTGCATCAACCACCAACTAGAAAAGTTTAGCAAATACTTCTGCTTATTCTGCATCACTATTGACAGTTCTACCATATTCCTAATAATAGGCTAAAAGTATAGTAAGAAATCTTCCCATCATCAGTTCTTGTTCTACTAGATAATAGAAGCCTCTATTATCAGGCTTCTCCTCATAAAGTTATTCTGACACAGTAATTAAGCCATTACTCAAGAGTTTCAAGATAAGCAATGGAGCTCTTTAAAAGTTTGAGCACACAATCCCAGTATAGAAGCTTTTAATGCTTTTATTCTGCAATCAAGCTCCAGAAGCCATACTTGCCTATGTTCCTCACACTCAGCAGAAACACTGAGGTATTGTTTAGCTTAAACCTCCTTCAGTTCCCTTCTGCACTAAGTGGAATTAGTTATTGTAGCTGAGCTGATTTGCAATAACTCTTCTGGTTTTGAGCCCCCACATTCTCACTTAGGTCTCTTCCTCCACATTGATACTTGGCAGATATTTCAGCCAGAGGAAGATAGCCCTGTTGGAAGCCTGGGCTGAATGAAATACAGCTATAGAAAAGCAAATGGCAAAACAGAGGAAGGAATATGTACATGGAGAAAAGTAGGAAGACTTCTGGGAGTAGCTGGAGGAAAGAGCCAGGCAAATTGCATGGCTCCCCTTTGAGAAACAGGCTGAAAGAAAAAACAAAGGAGACCATGTTGCCCTGGAGTAAAAGAAATAATAACAAAAACAATAATGCTAAAAGAAATAACAGGTGATGAGAAAAGGAAGAACACCTGGTACTTCAGAAAACAACTTCCAGCCTCTGCAGTTCTGCCTAAATCATTTTATATGAACAATGATTATTTAGAATTCCTTATAAGGCTGCTCAAGAAAACAGGACTTTGAGGGTAATTAATGTATTCATCCCAAGTGACAGCACTGGTCAGTTGACAGTACCAATGAACATATGATCAAACTTGGCTTCCTATTTCCTAGCTTCAAATTTCCCTAAAGTAGTGAAACTTTGAAATCCAAATTACAGAGGATACCAGGCTCTTTTAATTTTTACTCAATACAAATGTTACTTTCTAAAAAAACTTGTAAAAGGCTTTTCCCCATGAAGATTTGGGCATAATACCTCTGCACTTCTGCTGCATCTTACTGTAAATCACATAAACATCACTGGGACCAGCAGAGGCAATAGGCAAGCATCAGTCAGCTACAGCCAAACTGCTTGGGGTAAGCTCACTTTGACTCATAAAGATTGTCAAATTAAGTATGCAGGAATTGCCTCTCTTGAACACCTTTGTTCCACAAAGGGAATGCATGAGAATATAAAGGAGAAGAGTAGCCCTGGATTTTCCATAGGTGTTATTTAAAGAGCTTTGTTTAAAAACTTCTTTAAGGTCTTCTAAATCAGTTAGGCACCATGCAAGATGAAGTTTCCAGGGGAGGGATGTGCTACGAACCTGTTACTTGGGTTGTGAGGTTAGATGCAGGAGCAGCTCAGGGGATAGACATCAGACTCATTACTAAAACCCATCTATGGATGTGCAGAAGGTACGCTAGCAAAATCCCTCCTCATCCACCAAGTCTTGTGCTTAGGCTGCCCTTGGGCAGCATGGAATCATAGAACCATAGAATGGTTTGGGTTGGAAGGGACCTTAAAGATCATCTAGTTCCAACCCCCCTGCCATGGGCAGGGACACCTTCTGTTAGATCAGGCTGCTCAAAGCCCCATCCAACCTGGCCTTGGTATGAGGAAGGTCTAGCTGATATGCCTGGAAGGAAATTTCCAGAATACCCAGCCCTTATGAGGAATTTCAAGAGGCTTCCTCAACCAGGAGTAAGCAACCCCAAGATTGATTTGATAGATGGAAATCTTGTGTTTGACAATACAGTATAGCACCACCTATGTGCCTAGACTTCTCTCGTCACGCTAAGGCTCCTGCTTGCCTCCCCTTCACCTCCCAAGCTCCGCACAAATAAGAAAACCAGCTCTCTCCATTACCATGCATTTCTAGGCCATAGAAACCTAACTGAAAAACACCTGTGATGGAGGTAGTATTGCAAAGGGCTTGCTCTAATGTAGCTTGCATTACATTTGAGCCTCAGCTCCAAAAATTATCCCTGTGTGCACTAGAAGAACACTAAGCAAGACTGATGGTCTCAGCTGTCTGGACCAGGTTTTCATCCTCCCCTGTATTAAGAGGTGCTAGTGGATAATAGTGTATGTAAATCAGGTGGTGCCTATTTTAGTGGTGGGATACCACAGCATGGATAGAGCAGACAAATGATGGTGGACTGTGTGCTAGATGTGCAGGAGCTGTGGGTTAGGTGCCATGAAGAATGGTGTCCCAGTCTTGGTTGTGATTGGACACTGGGGACTTGAGGTCAACCTACAAAGCAGGCAAGGATGCACTCTTTCAACTTCGGTGTTATTCCAGGAATAGCATTCAGGAGCCTACTGAGAGGGAGCAATTAGTGCCAGACTGCAGAGAAACCCATAGGGCACCTTCTAGTGTTGTCATAGCCATACTGCACAGCAATTTCATTGCAAAAATCTGCCCAAGTCACATTCCTCCTTCTCTACCCAACCTTTATGCATCTGTATTGCTAGAACTTTATCAGAAATTTATGACTGAGTGAAAAATATACAAAATTTCCAATATTCAGTCTTTGTCTTCTGTCAGGCTGAGGAAGAAATTAAATGTTCCCTGCTTCATCATTTATTCTGTATAGCTTAATCATGAATACAGAAGGCTTCTTCATCTCTATACAATTGTAATAGGAAATTATACAGCTTCTATCTTTCTGTACACAGTCTAATGGCACTTAAAATGCCTCATTATAATGATGCAGAAAAGCACCAAGTTTTCCTAGATTGTTATATTTGTCTACTTATATTTCCTTATTCTTAGAGACAAAGGATAAATGGAAAATTCTGTTTCAAGCCTATATAGATCATCTGTAATGACTTATGAAAGCAAATTCAAGTTATTAACCTCCAGTGCACCACAAATGTTTCTGCAAACAGTAAGAGTAAACCGTAAATAATGTTCTTGTTTTCCTTTTCTTGGTATACAACTGCTGGTGTTAGTATTATTTGAAATTCCTTATGAGAACGGTTGAATCCCTCCTATTATTAAGATTAGGCTTGTAGACATTTGAAATCAATATTCATAAGAACTGACATTAAATAGAGGAAAAAAAATGTGACTCCAGGAATGCTTGTCAACATGGCAGTTTTTAAGATTCTGGTAGACATTTTTTTCTTTATTATAGCATCCCCTGCCCCATGCATATAAAAAATCCCAAAATATTTTACCAACTGGCTTGTGCTGTATGACATGAACAGATGAAAAGTTAAACAGAAAGTTAAGTACACATGATGCACTTTTTTTCTGGCTTCTCCAAGTTAAATTCTTCATTAATTTATAGTCTGGAGGAGATTCTTGCCATGAGTATGTAGGATAATGAAGAATTTGCATTAGTGTGTGCTCATATTAAATCTGACTTTCTATATTTGTTTTTAAATAAGCAAGTGAAGTCACTGCTCAGATTTATGAAGAACCAAGCAAGTGAGTTTGCCCTACTGTTGGTGATAAAACTGTAGTTACTATCTTCAAACCGGATGGTTGTGTGTTAGTAGAGTTTGACTGTCAGATGCTGTAAAAGCTAGAATTTTTTTTGTTTATTTCCAACATCCTACTATACCATTCCTGCTACTACTTTAGTTTAATGCTGGGATAGTTTCCTTGCTCAGTTTGGCTTGTGCAGTGCAAAAGAAATAAAATCAACCTTCAGGTCTAAGACAGGGTTTCTGGCTCTCCTTTTTGCACATTGGTCCTCAGAGAAGAGGTACAGTGTGAGCCAGAACAGCCTCTGCCCCAATCTCGCGTGGGGGGGTGTGGGAACTGATGGGCCCTTCCCACACAGGCTGAACACAGCCAAGGTCCTGGAGCCTGTCATGGACCAAACACAGAGCTGGGGAGGTGAGCAATAAATTACTGCCCAGTGTGTTTTGGGGACAGAAAACAAATGTGTCTGGAGAGAGAAGGTGTGCTTTGGTGCCTGGAAGCAGCCCCGGCAGCAAGGCTGATTATAAATGCACTGCTAGGAACCTGGAGGGTTAGTGCAGAAGCCGGTGTGCACAGCTTCAGTCCCAGGGCTGTCTCTTAGTTTAAGAGCTGGAAAAATCTACGTCGTTTGTTTAAAATACTGCAAGTTAGATGTTCTAGAAAATCCACCAGTATTTCAGTCAACTGCTGTTATTATATGTTTACCCATTTGAAGCATAGCTTTTCCCTGCTAGTGGCAATCAATTAGTGCTTTTGAGAAAGCTATTGCCTAGACTAAATGTTACACTTCCCACCTTCAAATATTATTCCCAAGGAAAGACATATGCAGATGCTTTCCTTTGGGTGCAGAGTGCTGCTAGTAAATTGAAAATTTGCGATTTGTCAAGTCTGATGAGGATGTAAGGACGTACTAACTGAAATCCTACATAAACAGGATGAAATAGGTACTTTTAAGATAAGGACTAAGCATAAATCATCACTGTATGAGTCTATACAGAGGCTGAAATGCCATTCTGAACAGAGATACTTTCCCAAATTGGAGTCTACAGTGAATGTTTTAACTTCAAATATATATTTAAGTGAAAAATGGTAGATGTGAGTTTTTTCTAACCTAAGGCCTTGTGCTACAGTTTCCATAGTTTCCCAGCTTTCCTTAAATATCAGTGGTAGGTTGCTCACTAAGAGCGTAGTTTGAAGCTGATTTTGCAGTTCTTGGGGTAGATTTGGAAACTGCTGGACAAAAATTCATGACCTGTCTCAGGGAAACAGAATAAACAATCACAATTGATCCTTTGGTGGCTTTAAAATCTGACTATTTAATTACTTTAAGAATAGCCTAATACATATTAATTAATAATATTTGCTTAGCTGCAGTGCAGTACCTTGTTTAGCCACTTATTTTTATTCCATCCAAGTATTCCTTCTTGTTCAACTTAAATAAAAACCTACTGCAGCTAAGCTGTACAAGTGACTGTCTATACAACTAGCAGAGGAATAATTATAGGGGAACAATGAGATTTAAAACTGCTGAGAATTTCAAAGAATAAAATGTTAACACAAATGCATAAAGACTTTATAAAAGCAGTGTATACACACCACATCCAGATGTGAATGCATAATGAGTGCTAGAGGGTGATACTGAAATACAGCCAAAGGTCAGGAAAGAAAATAAACAAAGAAAACCTATGCCTAAAGTTTAGGAAATTTCTGTAATTTACATTTCAAAGTGTCTCATGCCAATGATGAAGCTGTATTTTAAATTTATAGATTATCAACTTGTGCGTGGGCTTTGGCACTACTGAGTTCATCTCCTGTTTGTCACCGGGATATTGCGTGGAACCAGTATTTGTCAGGAAGCTGGTGTGCCACATCTCAACAGGGTAAGAAACTTTGCTTCAGTCTCAACTACTGTGGCACTGAAATGATATATTCTTCTGGGCTGTTGTTCAGACTGAAACAAAACCTAGTGTGTGAGTCTAACACTGAGTGCACAAAAGGGAAAAGTGAATTTCTCAGCAAGCCACCAAATCTCTGTGAGGCAAATTAAAAGTCAAGAAAGACTGACAATCAAAACTTAACAAAAGAAAATGCAAAACTTGAATGGGAGAAACACTTCCTAAAGTTTCTGTGGAATATTAATCATAATTCTTTTGTCTTCTTCCCTCTTCTATCAGTTACAAAATCAGATTAGGAAACCGAATTAAACAGCAATAAAATATGCAACAACCCTACTGCAGTACTCCTTTCCAGATACCAGAATAAAATTTAATCAGCATCAGTTTCCATGCCTATTTCTCTGACCTGTTTAATACATTGATGTCAGTGATGGCTAGAATGTGTAGGCCACTCCAGAAAGAGAAGAAAGAAATATTTTATGTATTCACATCACTTGGCAAATTGTTTACCTGCACTGAGAACCTGAATAAAAACATCTTGATTCAATATTAATCTGATTGTCATTTTCTCCCTCACAGGGAACACGTTACATTTTTCATGAGTTTATCTCAGGTTGCCAAGGTGACATTTAATTTTTCACCTCACCATCCCCGGACTGATTACATTTCTGCCTGATAATGCAGTCTTGATTCCTCCACAGTTCTGTTCCTTTTGGAACAGTCCTCTTTTCCCCTTTGGTACTACTGGCTGCTGTGTTTCCACAGAGTCAGAAAGGCAAAAAGTATTTTGTGGGAAGGGTATGAAAGTCCACTAAAATCTGCCCCACCTCCTTACTTTTGTTTTCCCATCCATGAATGGGTTTTTACTGGGGCAGCCTCTGGGAAAGGGAGGTCAACAGCAGCTCCTCTCCTTGCTAGAGTTTCTTTTTTATCCTTGCAGGTCTCGACTGTCACCTGCAGAGCACTAGTGCCTGGCATTCCTCCTGCAAGCATAATGTGGGATTTTTTTTAATTAATATGCCTATTCTTCTCAACAATTTCTCACTCTTTGATAGCCAATATAGAAACGTGTCTTCATATTTTGGGGAAAACTGACTCAGCAGCGGCAAAACTGGAGTAACTTAAATTGCTGTCCTGTTTTGGAAGCTCTGCTCGTAATTCTGAATCTCATTCACCATCGTGCATCTCCCAGGCACTGTCCAGTCTCTGCTTATCACGAAGAGTCAGGTTTCCCTGATGAAAGGAATGGTTTTTTTATTTCTGTATAGAACTCTCAAAAAGATTCTAGAAATCTTTGTATAGCTCCTAAAGAGGCTATTAATACCACTGTAAATTTACTGCTTTCAAACAGATTCAAGAAGGGAATAACATGCTTTTGAGCACTTGACAAAATTTTAACCTTAATGTATACTTATAACACAGCTGGGAAATTTTTCAGCTACCTCCTCACAGACAGAAATTTTCAGGGTCAAGTTTGTTTTCTTGTTTGATTGTAGGATCAATCATGGGGTACTACAGACATTTTCAACTTCTTGTAACAGGATAAACAGCATTCAAGGAACAAAATGTTGTACCTTGTTAAGAAGAGAAGTATCATGGAGTGTTTATTCTTTCTTCAAAATAGCTGCAATAAGTGCAAATAGCACAAGTAACACTTGAGCCCTTTAATGCAAAAGCCTAGTTTATATTTTAATTTTAGTATCCAATTGTCTACAAAGGCAGCTATTAACTTAGGTATATGTTGGATTGTGCACCATTTTGTGCTTAGCTTAGCTTTGTTACTTATTCACATTAACAAGCACTTTATTTAGACTAGCAGAAGAAGAGTGACCACTGAATCACTGAAAATTATGTTTTTTTCATATAGTTATGATCCTAAGTGACCTCTTCCCATTAAAATTAACCTGGGTTCAAGATTCTATGTAGTGGAATCAAGCACTAATAATGGTGATGCTGAATACTGTAATTGATAACAAAGTCTTTTACAAGTGGGAGGTTATTATAGTATTTTCTAACTAAGGTGTTGCTTGCTGGCTGGCTTTGGAGATTATATTTTAACTTTTATTCATGTCTCTGCAAATATATGAATTTGGGAAGGTGGGAGGCAGTAAAAGAGGAAATTATGTGTTCTGCTGTAAAATCTATTATCCTGTGTCCATCATACTGTATACAGAAGGATTTCTCCCTAAGACCATATTATTCAAGCTTTATTAAATGATGAGAAAGAATATCTAATAGTCTCAGAGTGTGCATCCAAAAACCTTTTTGAGGGTATTAGATTAATATTGACTACTAATTCTCTTATTTCTGGGATTCTGTTCCTTGGTAAATAGCATAATCATGTGACTCATCCTAGTATGATTTCACCAACAATTGCAACTTGTACATACCTTACTTCAGATGATCTCTATCTGTGGACTATCAAAGTATTTAAAAATTTGAGGCGATACAACTTCACTCCTTTGGCTTATTAACAGACATACTTCCTGCCCAAATGTTCATCTCTTTCATTTTATAGAGCTGCTCTGCTAGGAACAAACTGATTCAGGAACATCTTCATGAACCAAAGCAGCAAAAGAGTAGAAGTTGAACTATTCATATTTAGCCCACTGTATTCAGAAAAATCTTTGTGAATTTTGAAAACTTCACAGATTTCAGTTCTCATGTTTATTCATTTGAAAATTTTCAGTGAAAATCCATTATCCACTAGTCCCTGGTTTTAAAATTGCAACTATACTTTTTTGAGAGGAAAAACAATAGTGTGGGACCTAGCAGATGTTGCTGAATGAAAAATGAATAGTTGAAGCAAATGGTACACAAACAGCCCAAACCACAAACTGTTCAAACACATTGGCAAGTAGCTGCTAATAACAAAGACATTTGCAAAATACTATTTGAAATTGCCATTTAATTTGATGTCCTGATAGTAGCACAAACTAAGAAGAATAAGGGAAGCAAATAGATTACATGAATTTAAACTCATTATGGCTTGGTGAAGAGCGTTCCTTCTGAAAACGCATTGGCTAAATGCTAAGACACACAATAGCATTGTACTCATTTTATTACGCATTTGTTCATTAAAGTTGTCAGTTTACAGCCATGGGAAATGCAGAAGTTCTAATGGCAGAAGTGGCACAAAATGGGAATGTGCACATGGCTGTATCAATGGCTTTTCATCCTGGCTTCACAGAGACAGTTTCTCAGGCTAGGAAGATTGCCAACCCCCTTCTTATTTGGTTTTTCTGTGGCAATAAGTAGCTGCAGACTATAGTGTACTCTCACTTTTTTTGTTAAAAACTGGGATCACTAGTTCAGCTTTACATAACCCACCAAGGAGAAACCCTAAGTCATGGGGAAACCTCATGTGGACTTGCAGAACTAAGCTAGAGCCGAAACATTTCTGAGACACCAGATCCATTGAGTTCACTCTATATACACTGGCATGAAATTAACCTTTACCCTATGGAGTTCAAAATCACCTATTTCAACAAAGATCTGAGGCAAAAATATACATCAGGTAAAGTGAGATTTTTTTTTTTTTTTTTATGTTACACACAGCTAAAACTTTAGTGTGATATCATCCATTAGATACGGAAAACAAGACACACTGTAAATCTGTTTTTGTGAAAGTTGTCCTCTCTCTTTACCACACAGCTTATGTTTTGTTGCGTGGGATGTATAATCACATGTTCAAATAGTGGTTTTCAGGATCCTGTCTGCTATCTCAGATACAGAACAATCTTCTCCGCTGTGAGACTTTGGTGCTTTTAGGAAAGGATGGTGGAAAAGGGATTCTGCAGTCACAACTCGAGTTTTGAGTTTTAGCTGTTCATTTTTTTTATTCAGGTCAGACAGGAGCTTTTAACAACAGAAAATGTTCTTGGGCGCTTTCTCATCCATAATTCGGAGATGCTGTAGAGGTTTGAAATTTTTGAACAAAGATTTTAAGAAGAAAACAGAGAGCCTTTGATAAGGAAGTAACCCATAATGTGCTTGCTAGAAGATGAACAAAGCAAAGTTGTTTATTTTTGAGGAGAAACAGTACTTCTTGGCCAACATTACATTTCTACTCTTTCATTCTTGTGAAGAGCAGAAAGAAAAATATTGTTCTAAGAGTGTCTTCTTTTCTATTGTCTAAATGAGACAAATCTGTTTTCCTAGAGAAGTTCAGAAGAACAAATTAAAGTTAGTAAACTCAATAGCTAGAGGTGGCATATTTAAGTTCTCTGGGAGTGTAATTTTTCAATAGTCCACACTTTAAGGGAAACTGTGGCAATGAGTAAGTTTTCAGGATATGTCTAGGACTGTTAAGCCATACTTCCATCAAATTTATGAACAAGTACAAGGTTTGTACTTCCTTGTGGTCCATCTAATATATTTTTAGCAAAATATTGGCTAGAACAAAAACATTAACTTGAACCACAGGGCAATATGGAAGTAAAAGCTGCAAAAAATTATAGAAAACAAGGTTTGTGTGTTTCAACTTTGATGTGGGCTGAATTTGCTTTTTTGTTTTTCTTCATATATGGCTTAGGGATGCTATTGTATATTATCTAACATTTTATTAGGCTAAAGTCCATATTCAGGTGGAGCTTATTTGTCTTGTCTCTGCATTGCAATTCACTGGAGCAATGCCTGCTCTTGGGGGAGGTAGAGGAAAACCATGTGCTAATAATTTAAACCCAGAATTAGGGCTGCGGTGTTACTATGCCTGAAAGAAAAATCATGTTCAAGTGGCAGATGCTTATGACTCTACTATGACAACAGTTCTTGCTTCTTCGTAGCTCTATATTTTATACAAGATTAAATATCCAGAAGAGTCTAAAGCTATATGGGTCGGCTCACCAGCTGCTTGTTCCATTAATTTTACAGCAGGATCTGGATGTGTTCTGCTTCCCCACCACACAAACACAATTCGTGCTATCCCACGTTTGCTCTGGAGCCTGGACATGGCCTATTGCCTATGAGACCTGGGACCTCTTCCAAATGCATTTAAATCATTGGGGAGACTTCTACTCACTCGCGTAATTTCTGGATTAGTCCTGCAGGCTTCTAACCATACTACAATATGCTGAAACCCATGTCTGAAATGCAAAGGATGGGGTTTAAACTCCCGAGTAACTCTGATTCCTTCAGCAATGCCTCTTAGTCATGTAACACAAGTTTTAAACATTTTACACTTGTTTGTTTCTTCCTAACAGAATCTCTGTGCATATACATTCATATACATTCAAATCAGAACATTAATCTTTTCCTCCTAAAAAGATGCCTAACTGGGTCTTCATATTGTATATGCAGCACTTGCAACTTGCCTTGTCTCACAAGTCGCCCTCTGCTCATCTTGCTGCTCTCTCATTTCAACAGTGCCTTGTGAGGAATTCTGCAGGGCTGGACTGTACAGCTCTGCTCCTACTTAAACTTCCTTCTAAAGGAAAACAATACACTGCTGTCTGCAATGCATAATGCTCCAGATGTTCAATATATTTTGCTGTTTAATCTGAATTTGATCTGCTACCCATGCACCTTAGCCAGCAAGCAGCCTGTATGTACACTGGAGAATATTAATTTCACACATTCTGCTTCTACTCTGGATCTGAAGCCCTGATATCACGAGAACACTGATTTAGATGTTCCCAACCAAATCCTAGCCTACTACAGTTACTTTTAACTATTCCTAGGCAAAATGAAGGGCAAGGTTCAGCTAAATTTATGTTGACTAATCCCCACTGAAAACTATAGGACTATTAGTCCTAAATTATGCATACACAAATGGTGGGATGAAGGAGTTCTTCCAAATCCATTTGTATTCCCTTCAGATTTTGGACTCCCTGGCCAGTCCTGTCCTTACATTTCTGTGGGCTGCCATGCTGCCTGGGAACATCCCTGTGTTACAGCCCTGCAATGCATCACCTTGCCCTGGCTCTCCTTGGATTTACCGACCCTCTTCACATTCTCCATGCAATCATTCCCTGGCTAAATTTGGGGCTATTAGGACTCTTTGTTGCTGTGGCCCATTATCTGCTAATGAAGGAATCCGAGCAGTTGAAATATCTTAATTATTATGAATCAAGATCCTGGAATTTGGTCCCCAAAAAGCAGCCATTAAAACATTTCTAGCAGTTAACTTTTCAATCTACATTTAATATTTTTAGGTAGCAAAAATTATTTTCTGGCTACAGTATGTGTGAATTATGGTGTTTTTTCAACCAAAGGGGATTAATCTTAGCTTATTTTAACCTGCAGTGCTTGAAACAACAATAATTAAAAATTTGTTGATATGTGAATACATTTTTCAAAGTAGGTCATTGTTTAGAAACAGCAAATCATTTTCTTGAGTTTAAAAGAAAATCCTCTGGGTGTAAAGTAAATTAAAAAGAGCAGGGAAGTACCTACTGGGTCCGTTGCAGATTTCTACAAATGTTTTGGAGGAATGTGACTGCCCTACCCTCCTCTTGCAGCCCTTGTCCTCTGCCCCCCTCACATTAGGCTTTAGCTGCTCACAGTGATGTGGGTGCTGCTCAACAGCTGCTTTTCAGTTTTCTTCCCCATGCACATTCTCTTGACTGTCAGTACAGACCACGTACTTACAATGCATAATAATTTAGAGATGGAAAGATTGTTTGGGAGCCTTTGACCTGTATCAAACTGGTAGTCCAGAAAAGGAAAGTTAGAAACCCCTGGTGTACCAATACCAGCCCTAGTCTGCCTTTATGTAAAACCTAGAAAAGAAAACGTCTGAAGGGACATTACTGGAGGTCATGCGGTCCAAGTTGCTCAGGAGCACAGGGCATGAATTCCAGCCCCCTACAGCTCCCAGGATGCTCATTTCCATCAGCTTTCAACTTGAATCTGAACTGATATGTGAGCTAGCAGCTTTCTGGTGTGCCAGTGAAGCTTCTTCACCCCGACTACCAGGACTAATTCAAGCTTAGTATTTCAGAAGCAAATTTGCCTGTCTTACAAGCACATTGTGATGCCTTCGCCTTATCGATTGTTTTCAGCTATGGAGATGAGAAAGACTGAATCTTTTTAACAAATCTTCTTGAAAAATTCATCCACTATACATGTTCCTGTCCCTAAATATCTCAAATAGCTCTGTGTCCCAGTTCTGTATGTAATCATCATCATCACCACCTTCAACACCCTGCAATAGTGAAGAACTCATTGAATTGAATACTCTGTGTTTTTTAACTGTCTGCAACATGGACATCATTTCTTTGTGTGCTATTTTCCTTCCCAGAAAGCAGATTCCTGCATTATTTAGAGAGACTTCATCCTACAGTCCTACTTCAGCATGTCATCCTGGGACACCAAAACATGTTTCTTGATTCCTAAAGGTTGTCTAACCCGTATAAAAACTATAATAATAAATATGGTGACAAAGCTTATTTCTCTAAGATACTTGCAGTTGTATGATTTATTTTTTAAACTTCAGCATCTGTCATTTTTTATGTGAAATAAACTATTTTCTATCAAAATTTTATTGGAAAAACATAGACAGCTCAACCTTGTATTCTGTCTGGCATTTTTCTTCTTACTTTCTTCTTTTGTCTTCCCCCCCTTATCAGATGCTGTCTGCCCCTCCTTGTTATAAATTTGTCTGAACTGATCTGATTTTTAACAGCACAGATTGCAATGCCATATAAAAATTACTCAAGAGTAACAAGCCCATTTAACATCTCTATTTTTGCTATTCTGCTTAAGAGCTTCATGCAGTATTCTTGCACAACCAAACCTGAAAAAACTGATCCCCTTTTCATAGTGCATATTGGGGTTCCAACAGCAATACTGGAGCCATAAAATGCAACAAATACCATCTAAGGACTTGTGGTGTATACATAAGATCGCTTCTCATTTCCCCCCTTCACCATGTTTAGACATGTTTATATCAACTCACAGAATTTGCATTACGTTTCCAATATAAAGTTTCAACTTAAGTGCAGTTCTTATGCTTCTGAAATGAACGTTTCACTTACTTAAAACTGTATTTATGAAAAATTGTCTTTGTTTCTTCCTCTTTGGCTTATGGGTAGTAAGAGATATAATGGAAGAGTTATAAAATATGGTACTAGATCTTAAAAGGAGAAAAAGATGGGGAAGCCTTCCTACTGACTGGATTTTTCTAGAAGGGTAAAAAACCAAATTTAATACTGCAGAACATTTTTAGAGGTAAGGGAAGTGTTTTCTCTTAAAAAATTATTTCTCAAAAGTTCCAAGAAAGTAGTACTTTTGTGACTTAATCACAAAAAATTGATAAATTTTTATCTCTCAATCTCAAAATAATTTTCATTATGCTGTTTTGAGCGGCCTGCCATTTTCTGAAAAGATTTAGAAAGCCTATAAGGTCATTCATGATCATTGACAACTGAGAATCAATTGCAAGCAATCAAGTTACTCATCATATAAAAAGGATAATTATTACAAATAACAAAATTATTTGTGATTTCTGATGGCCATTTTAAAATTGTCCTTCTCAGAAGGGTTGCTATTTTAATCTAGAGTAACTTGAATATTTCAGTAATAACACAGTAATTCTGATAAGCTAAGGCTAGCCAAAATCAAGTCAAAATGTTTTGGTATGATTTCATGAGTCAATATTGTCAGTAATGAGAAATAGGAAATGACCTGATAATCTTTCAAACCTGGGTCAAAGACCAATGGTAGATTTAGGAAAAATTAAAGATCTGTTTTGTCAGTAGTGACTAAAGAAATATATTCTCAAAAATGATGCTCTCCTGCTCAAAAGACAATATTGTAGGAAATAACTTAATCAGTAACTTATATTGTTGCCAAAAGGAATATATGCAAGCAATTGTGACAGCACTAATTTACATTAATATTTCAGGTCCATTATATAGTTCTACCATATGAGAAGACTGCAAGTAATTGTCTTCACTAGTGGTATTAAAAAAATAAAATCCCTTCAACACAAAAAATGAATCATTCATATCCAGGTTTTATTTTTTAGAACAAAAATTGAATTAACTAGCTGTCAAGGGGTTATGAAGTATTAACTATGAGAAAGTTAAGCATTGCCTAAGTCATTTCAGGACCAGAGTCAACCTCTTATTATACTGTGTTTGTCTGTTAAGAGTCCTCACCAGTAAAACAAAGTCTTTTTTATAAAAAAAAAAAAATACATGTCAGGATATGTCAATATTTAAACAACCTCTTAGAAAACCAAAAGCCACTAAAGATAAACTTTCAGATTTCAGTGAGTAACTTATCATGGCTATTTTGAAACAGCTTAATTTGAAAAGAACTTGCAGTGTTCATATATTGTGGGAGGACGCAAGCACGCGGGCACTGGGGAACGGCAGACATTCAAGCTTTGACAGCTGTGCTTGAAACCCCCATTGCTTAACCCTACCTGCAGCACAGGTCTGTTTAATCCCCTCTGAGGAAATGTGTTTTATTTGCTTCAGTCCTGTTTTTCTTATCACGTGCTTTAGAGAATTGTTTTTACTGTCAGGTGGAAGCTATCATCCTTTTCCTGTTGTTTACATGATTGTTTTGCTGGTTCCTTTCTTTTTTTCTTCTGAGAATATCACTGGTGACATTTGTGAGAACAACATCTATCAGAAAACTGAAAAAAACCCAACAAACACAGCAAAATTCTGTATTCCAGCACAGAACTAGTGGGTTCACATCCTCTGTTGATGCTGTCTCTATCACAGACTCTGTCTTGACTAAGCTGTTAGTACTATTATCTCAGAGAGAACGCAGGCTTCTTCAAACACTGCTGCGCTGTCCCACGCAAAGGGCAAGCAAGCTGTGTCTCCTTTCTTTTGATACAGCTGCAGCATTATGGGCAGAGCAAGACCTTTCTTGTACAATGCTTGAGTAAGCAGACTCTGTGTGGACATTGCTGCAAGAGAATAAATAACAGTATTACAAACCTCTCTCTGCTGTTATATCAGTTTGTAGAGTTGAAAGAGAGACAAGGTTTATTTTGAGGGGGGTTCTGCAGTGGAACAGATGCGATGCAGACCAGTCGGAACTGACTTTCCCCTGCCGCTCTTCAAGCACTTCCATAGCCTGGCCCAGGAACTGGTTATGGCTCTCATCAACAGGGTGGGGAGAGGCAGTGACTCTCCAGGCAGTGGCTTTCCTTGGGGTCCTGAGACTGGAAACTAGACTAAACCGGGGTAAAAGTAGCAAATAATGACACTGATAAAGGAGCCATGCGAACCCACCACATCCCTGTCCTGGTTCACTGTACTCTCTGCTTGATGCGTCAGTTTTTAATGCCTAGTAAAGAGGTATGGGTTGGGAAGCTGTAACCACTAGAGAGCAGCTGGCCATTAGGCCACTCTCTTCCTCCCTGACGCGGCACAGCTATCGGATCTGGAGGGACTGGGAATCTTTGGCTGCACCTGTTTATCTTGTAGTGCGCACCAGGAGTAGAGCGAGGCCGCTGGTGTTGCAAAGGGAAGACCTGCACCGGGCACAGCAGTGGGTTTTGCTGCAGGCCAGCTCCTCTGCAGCCCCTGTGCCCCCACGCCCACGCGTGGCTGTGGTGCTGGCTGCAGTGCTGAGATGCCTCTCTGGTTCGGGTCATTTGAGAACAACTGGCTCGTGTGCTCCAAGGCACTCCGGGGGCCAGCCAGAGTGGGTCATCGAGGAGATTCTCTCCTCCTCAGAAAAAAAAGTGCTAATGAAGACTGCCCATTTCTGTCCAGTTGAGCCACTCCTCCCATGACCTGTTGGTGCAATGTACAGCTCTAGGGGCTGCTGCAAGTCACCGCAGAGTTAGTGCTGAAGCCTGTGGACCAAACCTTTATGTTGCATTACCTTCTTGTCTGAACACATATTAGTCAGTGGTCTCTCCTGAAGAATTTCCTGCTGGTGAGGATGGAGTAAGATGCAATAACTGATTGCAGGTCTTCAGCAGCTGCCAGAAATATTTCCTATCTCTCAGTATCAAAAACAAAGTCTCTCAATAGATTTTTTCTGGGGATGGTGAGCAGTATGAACTATTGTTGAAAAATCCCCCGCAGTTTGGATCTAAGTCTTTACTGCATCAAAATCTTGTCATGTGTTCTACAATTTGGGTAGAAGTCGATGTCCTTATTTCCTCAAGTTATAGCCAGTGAGCAGGTGGTATACCAGGGTCCCTCTGGGGTGGTGAAACATAATGAGTTTATCAGCATGAACCCAGTTCTGGTTTTCATTTCAGAGCTGGTCAAATCATCAGAGAATGGTGGCTTGTAGGCTGCTGGGCAAAGGGTCTCCTCATTATACTGAGAGTCCTGGAAATGCAGTCCTAAGGAGTTTTAACTAAATGTCTCCACATTCTTATGTGCTGTCATTTGAGAGGATCTCTGGTAGTGCTCGTCATGCCCAGAAGTAAATTTTTAACTGGATCATCTGCATAGAGGTCCACTAAAGTTTTCTGAATATACTCAGCATTCTTTTCCCACTCAGTGAGATGAAGAAATGCTGCTTATCTTTTCATTTGCTTAATAATAACAGTTTACGTTTTATGTAGTGTTTTATGTGTTGTATGTGTCATGTAGAATCAGTTAGCAGCAACAAGAAAGCTCAGTTAAAGGGTAGTAACTACTATACTGTTTGCAGATTGCATGCTCATTTATAGCATTCAATACTGAAATCAGACTGGAAATCAGATCTGTTTACTTATGCTTTCTGTTTTAACAGTGTGGGAAGAAACACAATTCTACCAACTAAAGAAAAAAAGGTAGCTTACTGTCATGCTGATCAGCTTGACCACAGTGTATCCTGTGGAGCCAGCACTGAGACAGTCACAAGAAGCCACCTAAGTTTTCTAGAAAAAGAGCATCAGAAAAAGTCTTTTCTGACACATCAGATACATTTGAATTCCTGAGCACAACAACTGGGTAACAAAGTTGTCAAACACACTCTGTCTTTAATCCAAACTGATTTTTTTGATTACTCATGTGGAAAATTAGCAGAGAGAAAGGGAGCAGTATAATCACCGTAAGCAACTGCATAAGACCTTGCCAAGTTTGCAATCGATAATGTGCCAATTTTCTTTCTAATTGCTTTGCCACAGGTTTGGAAAGCTCTAATGTGCTGGATATATGTTATTTTCAAGGACGAGTTGCATGCATGTCAGGAAGCCAACAGTTTGTTAACTGTGAGACGTGGAGTTGTTCAGCTGCTCCAAATGGGAAGGACAGATGACTTGTTCCTTTTGTGACTGAGTATCCTTTCCTCTCTGAGCACTAGGCTTTCTGCTCCTCCTTAATTACCTATAAATGGTGTGCTGTATTTTACAGTAGGTTTTAAATGGGTTTCAACTGATATTGAGAGACAGTCTTTCTGAGTGGAAGAAACATTAGTTTATAAATCTGTAGAAAGAGGTACGTTATCATGAAAATGCCGATTTTCTCCACTCTTTGGACATCTTGAAAATGAAGGAGATTCCTTGAAGTATGAAGAGCATGCTGGAATGTATTGCACTCTCTTTCTTTCCAACTCTTCACCCTCCCCCCTCTCCCACCTTCTGCAGTGAATTTTTACCTCCTCAAGGTCTGTCATCCCTCCTGTGTGTCTTTTTCAGTCTCCGCCATCTCACTCCTGAATTGGTCATCACCACCAGGTCATCTCTGCTATTTCTCCAACTCTTTTTTTCGGTTCTTTCCACCTTTTCCCCTTGCCTGCATGGGCTCTGACCTCTCCTGCACAAGGTGGCCACCACTGCACTGGGTGCTTCTCTGCAAGTTGCGTGTGGCCAGCATGGGTGTCCTTCCTGTGTGCACCCAGTGCACCAAAAGCCCCACTTGTCCCTCTGAGGGAACTTGCCTGGCTTCTTCATTTTTGGACAGTGCTGCCTTTTCCTGCACCTCTGCACATGCTTGATGCAGATCAGCTCCCCCTTCCTCCTCCTTCTTCTCCTCCTCCCTTTCCACCTCCCCCTTCTCCTCCTCCTCCTCTTCCTCACCACCCTGTCATCTGGCAGTTGCCTTCCCTTAGCCTTTGCAGGGCCTTGCCACAGTTTCAGCCCTGCCTTTTCCACACTGAGTTCTGTACTCTGTTTTACAGGTGCTCATCCTTCAAGCTGACAGCACACTTTCCTCCTTGCCTCCCTCTCATTTCTGCTGTTTTTGTTAATAAATTTTGGTGACACTATTTCCTTTAACTTCCAGATTAAGCCCTAATATCTCTCTAGTTATCAAAAAAAATGCAGAAATGCAATTTTTTGAATCTAACCTTGAAAAATTTGATGGAATTCAGCTATGAAGTGACCTGGGTAGGTTAGATCAAATGGGTCTGCAAACTATTGGAGAGCTTCTATGTGAAGGGAGAGGAGGAAATAACTAACTCATACATCCACAAAACCAATACAGGCAGTGGTCAAAATGAATGAACTCCTCAAATATATTATCCCTGTATCAAATTCTCTTACTGAGGGCTCCAGCCTTGTAAGCTGTGAGGAAAAAGAGTTCTAATTACGTGGCAGTCACTTTCTTAAGGACATGAGGTTTATGTGATGTCTTTTCATCTGCTCGTCCGCTGTTCAACCTCACTTCTGGCCCTGCTGCTCAGCTTCAGTCAAATGCAGCAGGGCAGCTGCAACCTCAGGGATATGAAGCTACTCCAGGTTTCATGGAAGTGGATTGCTGGGTAGAAGAAAGAGATCCTCTCAACAGCAAGAGAGATATATGCTTTTAATGCCCCTGCTGAGGGAAAGGCTGCCGTGCGAACACAGTGCTTATCAGAATTCTCTCCCAAAAGCACAAGAGAGCGTCTGGCTGCAGGAGGCATTTCCGTGAGGGTTCATGCTCTGCGAGAACCAGACAGTCCAGCCAGAGGACACAAGGAATCCAGCTTTCACTTGTCTACCTTTCACAGATTTGCTTACTTACTAATTATAGGACTTCTCAAAGCACATGGTTGTGCAAGCATCAGCTGTGTCCTGTCTTCTATTTTAAAGGTGCGTGCTTGGCAGAGCCCTTGTGTGTGTTTTGCTGATATTTAGAAAGTATTTTTGACTCTGAATATCAAATTCCTCTATTTGCTACTTCTGTGTTTCAGATTAAGGCTGTCATGTAGATGTCATGTTCTTGGAAAAATGGAAAAAGAAAGTGCATTCCTGCTTATTTAATAACTGGACTATCCATCAAAGCTAAAGCAGGCAAAGGTGGTTTAATATTCTTCCCCCTATACAATGGCTTTTTAAAGTAACAAATTTACATGTCTTGTGTGCACTTAGCACTTTTTTCTGTTTTCTGAACATCCTACTGACAAGATTTTACACTTCAATGCTTCAGTCAATCCAGACACCTGTGCCAAAATACTCACAGATAATGACTTGCAGTAACGGGTATTTGTCCCAGAATTGGCATATTTTACAGGCAAATAGGAACTCTTCGGCACAAGAAGAGACTAGCAGTACTAACCCCTTTCCTGCCACCCTGACAGAGAAAATGAAGTGAGATAAAGTGAGTTACTGTGCTGTTCAAAATCAGGACATTTGGGCCTTTTATTACCTCTAGCAATTATTCTGGGTTTTGCACTACAGTAATTCTGTGTGTTTAAGGGTCACAAAGGGGTGGAATCCAGTTGTTTATTTCAGAGGTCCAGCCAAAAGTGAGCCAATTCTTCTGTCACTTTGCTTTTCAGATTGGGCAGTGTATAGGATTACTTAACTTGTAGTTGGTGTGAGAGCACTAAATTTAAAGTTTCGTCCCTCTTGAACATAGAGGTAACACTGAGAATCAGATCTTAGGCAATCTTTGTGTATGCTGGAAGAGTTTAAAAATGTTTACCTAACTTATCTCATCTGCCAGACTCCTTGGAGATTCTATTCATTATAAGGTTGATTTCTCCATGTAATTAAACATGTAAATAATGAAACTGAGGTTTCAAGTATTAAGTATTGCTACTGAATGCCACTGAGCAGTTCAGCATTTGAACAATAACAGCTCTTCCCTCCCCCTAATCCCGGCAAAAGAAACTCAAGAAAATTAATACCCTCATCTGCATATTCCATTACCAATGTAAGAGACACATGTGATAGCTAAATGTTCACTGTAAATTGTTTGTTCAGTTAAAAATATCATGGAAATCAAAGTATGTGCAGGGAGGGGAGAAGGGAAAGTCTGAAAAAACCTCTCTGACATAAATTTGACTCTGCCTGCTACTTGAAACTAGCTGCTCTTTTTTTCCTTTTTGATCACTTCAGTTCACAAAATGATATAGGTCTTCACGTTCATGCCAAGTTATTTCAATTGCACTCAAAAAGCTAGCTTATTCCATTGCTTTCACCTCTCCTGGCATGGCCGGTCACTGCCTTAGGCGTGAGAACCACTGACCTCTCTGTGGGTGACAGTGCAATCAGAGGTTAGATAATTAATGCGTAGCAATGTATGTGATCAGCTGTGCAGGGACAGCCAGAGTGCAGATGATGCTGCCCACTCAGGTCTCTGTACAAGGCGCTTTTGAAAAAGAGGAGACAGGGTATGAAGATACGTGACTCTTCAGGTTTTTTTGCTTTGTACTGCCAGAGTCCAGTTAACAAGATTGTATGTTAACAAGATTGTATAATGGCTCTTGTATCTAATTTAGAGATTCATTTTTCTCCCTACAGAATGTGCTCAATATGGGGTTCAATCCAGGGTTAAACTCTTGCTGCTCTGTATTGTCTATGTTATTAAAGCCTGCAAATAAAAATGACTGGAGAAACTTGTCTCCATAGAAACTAGCATCTAACTAAATCTAAGAAGAAATTTCCTTGCTTCTTTCTTTCACCAGACCAGACCAAGGGGAACATGATGTCCTCATAGAATGAAAGGACTTTGTCATTTAAATACGTAGCCTTCTATGCCTTCCCCATGAACCATTTATTTCTCTTAACAATGTCACTGTTGCTCTCCCCATATTCTCAATGTGTTAACATCTCCTTATCTGTGAAAGAACAGGGAAATTTCGATCATGAAATGCACTAATATTGTGTGAAGATCCTTCAGCCTGTTCTTAAAGAGTAAACATAAAAATTCAGAGAAGTCACATGAAAAGTTATTTTCAAAATTATTGTAGCTCTTTCCTTTATCATGACATTGAATTTCCTCCATAAATTAAACGTTGCACAAATCCCATTATTCAGACCATGTGGTGCTATTTTTTTCTTGTATATTGACACATATAAGACTAAGCTCTTCCAGACTTATGAAAACTGTAAGTCAAATCATGGCAGAGAACTACAGCATAACATAAGCGGAGTACTGCGCATCAAACTTTGTGTCTACAGTTACATTACTTGCATTTCTTCAGATGCCCTCTCCTTTGCCTAGAAATTTTGTGCTATCAGAATTTGAGGACTCTGGCCATGTGTCTAGGATTTTCAGGTTCCTGGCATCCTGGCCAGTGTGGTAGCTCTGTATACACATACAGAAGTAATGCACATGTCAAATATAGATTTCCTTCAGGTCTGTTAAGAATACTGATGCACTGTATTGGATTGCAGAGATTAGCTCTGTCATGCAAGTAGAGTAGATCTGAGAGGCACTGAGATGACTTGGCATATGGTGCATAAGTAGTCTGGGACACATTAAACTTTCTGTATATGTCTAGAATATAGCTCATAGGAGGTGTTTCCCTGCACCCAAGACACAGAGCTTACACATGTATTTCTGTATGGGACTTCTAAACCAAGAACTGTGCCACCTACAGGTATATGTCCTCTGGCTACTTTCTTTGTCCTTCATGGCTAAACTTAAGATGAAATTCACTCAAAAATCTATTCTCCTCTAGGACATAAAATTCAATTCAAATAAGAGATGCCAAACTCCTTACCTTGTTTTTTTTTCACATGTAATTCTGAGTTAAAGGCAGCCTTATGATACATGACTTCTAAGCAGGGGACCGGTATCATGACAATGAGTTCTGAAAACAGAAAACCCCCACAACTTCTGTCTTTTCTGTCATTGTAGAGACCTTTGCGACTTAGATGAACTCTTCTTTTCGAGTTTAGAGAAGTGAGTTTTTTTACAAAAGGTCCAATACAAAGATTCTCACATCAGTGGGTATAAGAACCTGGTGTCATGAGTGTGGGTTTTAAAATGGCTTTATGTCACTTTAAAAGGAAATGATGAGCAATGTACTTATACCCTGCAGCAAGTAAAAAAATGAAAATCGCTGAAAATTGCTTAAGAATCTATACTTCCCATATCTGAACCATAATTAAAACATTATGTATGGACATTTGGTCTTGATGCTTTTGATATGTCAAAGATTGGTCTCTGCAAAGCAGAGGTTGGGACAAATGGGCCCTTCTCAAAGGAGGCAGAGTATTTGAACTGCAATGCCCAGCTTACTGACAGAGATCAAAAGCATGTGAATTCAACAGCTGGCCACCTTCAGTCAGCTCTCCTAGGCTCCTGCATTTTTTAGTAAGCCTAGTGGTGCCAAAAAAGCCTGGAAGACTTCAACATTTTTCTTTCCAGTCTGTTATATGTTTCCTTTTCAGACTGAAATGTAATTGGTTTGGAGTGACACAGAAATTTGGGGAAAAAAACTGTGAGAGGAAGTGCCCTCATCCTTACAGCACTTTGGCTTTTATCTAGGGTGGAGATGCAGAAGTCAGGAGGACAGCAGACATGAGATTTCCCAGCTGTTCCTTTGCCTGCTCCTCAGTGCTACATGCTACCATCATGTCTGGTGAAGATTCATTCAGGTATTAATTGAATGTAAAGAAAGTTTAGTTGTTAACCTGCTTATTTTGGATAGGTCTGTGCTAGATAAAGACAGAAAGTGAAATATGAGTATACAAATATAGATGTTTTTAACATTTCCTCCATGTTTTAGTCATCCAAACCCATGACTCTACCTGTAATTTCACTGCTGTTCTGCTCCAGTGCCCTGTGTACCCACTGGCCCTGTGGGCACCATGGGAGAGCCGGGCAGCACATGGCCCTGCCCATGATGTACCTGTGCTCTGCAGGGTCCATCTTCCAGAGCTCTTCTGCCTGAATTGTGCCCCTAGGCCATGCCTCAAGGCCTGCAGTGCTACAGGCGGTGCTGCATTTGCTCTGTAAACTGACTGTCCTCCTATGCATGTTTCTGCCTCTGTACTAACTTGGTGTAACTGCTCATTTGTAGAAAGATGAACTTCTCTGGGTTGAATGATCGCACTGGAGGGACAGCCTGGAGCTGGAAGAAGGCCCCCCCACTACTTCCCATACTGGAAGAAAGGCCATTTTTGCAAATGCTAAGCAGAGCACGCTGTCCAGGCCAGCAAGCAATGAGAGTCTTGTCCCCTGGCTTCTCCAAGGAATCTATGGAGACAGGGGGTGGGGGTCTGTTGTGCATTTGTTAAAAGCAGCACAGGGTCAGGGCATGCCAACTCTGCATGCCAAGATGGACCAGAATCACTTCAGCTGGCAATGAAGGAGGATGGAAGAATGAAGTCCTATGGTGTCGTGGTTTAACCCCAGCCAACAACTAAACACCATGCAGTCGCTTTATCACTCCCCCTCCTCAGCTGGACAGGGGAGAGAAAATATAACAAAAGGCTCATGGGTCGAGACAAGGATAGGGAGAGATCACTCAATCAACTACTGTCATGGGCAAAACAGACTCAACTTGGGGAAATTAGTTTCATTTATTACCAATCAAACCAGTGTAGGGTAATGAGAAATAAAACCAATCTTAAAACACCTTCCCCCCACCGCTCCCTTCTTCCCAGGCACAGCTTCACTCCTGGATTCTCCACCTACCCCCCACGGTGGCACAGGAGGATGGGGAATGGGTGTTGTGGTCAGTTCATCACACGTTCTCTCTGCTGCTCCTTCCTCTTGAGGGACAGGACTCCTCACACTCTTCCCCTGCTCCAGCATGGGGTCCCTCCCGCAGGAGACAGTCTTCCACAAACTTCTCCAATGTGGGTCCTTCCCACGGGCTGCAGTTCTTCATGAACTGCTCTAGCATGGGTCCCTTCCACGGGGTGCAGTCCTTCAGGCACAGAGTGCTCCAGCGTGGGTCCCCCATGGGGTCACAAGTCCTGCCAGAAAACCTGCTCCAGCGTGGGCTTGTCTCTCCATGGGTCCTCAGGCCCTGCCAGGAGCCTGCTCCAGTGCGGGCTTCCCACGGGGTCACAGCCTCCTTTGGGCACCCACCTGCTCCGGCGTGGGGTCCTCCCCAGGCTGCAGGTGGATATCTGCTCCCCCGTGGACCTCCCTGGGCTGCAGGGGGACAGCCTGCCTCACCATGGTCTTCACCACGGGCTGCAGGGGAATGAATCTCTGCTCCGGCGCCTGGAGCATCTCCTCCCCTCCTTCTTCACTGACCTTAGGGTCTGCAGGGTTGTTTCTCTTACATGTTCTCACTCCTCTCTCCAGCTGCAGTTTCTGTGTTGCAGCAACTTTTTTTTCCTTATATCTGTTCTCCCAGAGGCACTACGATCGTCGCTGATGGGCTTGGCCTTGGCCGGTGGCAGGTCCATCTTAGAGCTGGCTGGCATTGGCTCTGTTGGACCTAGAGGAAGGCGCTGTACCCG
>NW_010973294.1:3564592-3695969 GCF_000737465.1 Haliaeetus leucocephalus | reverse complement strand
CCGCTACCAAAACCTTACCATGCAAGCCCAATATATTTGGGTAGGAAATAAAAATGAGAAACAGTTTTCGGTACTCAAGAATCTCCAAGACAATAAGTAGGAAGAGCAGAAACATCATGAGTTCCCAGCAATAGAGTCAAAACAGAAAATTTCTGATCTCAGGATCTGGTAGGAAAACCACAAGCCACTCCTTCCCTCCACATGACTAGTTTACCACTGCTCTGGGTGCTTCTGTGCTGCCCATGAGCACCAGAAAGTAGCTTCCCTGGCTCCCCAGGGCCTGTAGGATGCAGCAGCTTTGGAAGGAGGAGTGTTGACAGGGGATGGATAGACTCAGGGGCATCTGCAGTGTCATTGTTGAGGCGGTCCATTCACCAGCAACAGATGAAGGAGCTAGATGGAAAGAGAGTCAGCTGTGGGGTTACAAGAGCTTCCCTCAAGGCCCAAGGGCTCTTTCTCTTTTTCACATTCTGCTTTTGAATTTGGGTTTTTGACTGGGATGGAGACTTCCAGAATGTACTTGAGCAGACTGTGTGAGCTGTGGCATGGACTGGTGGGACTAGGAAGTATTGGTGCTCTCATTTTTAATTTACTGGTTTCATCTGACATCATATTAATCTCTTTGAGAGCCACTCTAAGACCTACCTGCATTCATTTTTCCTGTGTTCATTTGAATAATCTGTCCCAGACCAAGGCATAAGGAGGAAAATGGATGCATTTAATCCAAGAGAGCTCTGAAGGATTCCACTAAAGAAGCTAGATGCGGGCCACCTGCCAGCTTTGCTGGGAGAGGGCCACCAAGCACACAAGAGCACGCAGGTGGAGCAGCAGGACCAGGGTATCATGTCTGCATGTGTCACACACTTCAGGCAGCTTGAGAAGTGGTGACCTGTTGGAAAACACCATAGTCCCTCTGAAGAGTGGGGACAGTCTGTATTTTGCAGTCTGGCGACTTCCTGTGGTTCAGCCAAAATCCCAATGCTTCCATGGGCAGCTGAAACATAGCTGGTCATGGGGACACAGTTGCGGAGGTAAAATTGGTCCTTGGTAGCACTGGGGCAGTGAGTTTGCCCACCTCTGGCCGGAGCGTTCTGGAGGCCCTGCCCTTTGGCAACCTGCAGGCTGCAGTGGGTGCTGGTGCTGGTGCAAACGTGATCTGCAGAGAGCTGGTGGGGGGTGCAGGGTAGGGGCATGTCCTGAGTCGCTGGGAGATGCCTTAGAGAGGGGAAATAGAAACAAAGCAGGTCCCAAAATGTGCTGGGGCTTGTGGGATTGTTGCTGTTCCTCAAGGTACTCAACATGGAGGGTAGTTTGGGTGTGTCTGGGATAGTCCAGGGATGTCCCAGCTTATGATCTTGATTTAGATTCGGTTGGCAGTTGGTAGGGTAATCCTTGTGAAAGTGCTGGTCTAGAAATAGGAAGCAAAGCTTTCTGATACAGAAGAGCAGGAAATCAATGGGATTTTTTTTTTTTTTAATTAACCCTCACAGAAGAAACTTTTCCTGCAGGTAGCCAAAATGTTACTGCCTTCATCTTCTCCCTTAAAACTTCCCTTTGCATTTTCACCCACTTGTGTGGATTGGTTTTATTACGTATAATGCAGTACAACATTCAACTTTTCAGTTCCTGCTTATTTCAAATGAGCACAAAGCCAGCCCATCAATACAGCCTGAGCCTCAGACATGAGACAATACTGAAGTATGGAGCTGTATCTAATTTACTGCACAGTTGATATTACAGATTGACAAAAAAACTATTGCAGAAGTACTTAATCTCTGAATTTTGAAATTTAGTCACTTGAGGGAAAAAAACACATCAAGTAGATAATCACATTTAATCACCACCACAGCAACGCAATGACCAATGAAGGGGAGTGGAATTTTATTGAATTTTGAGCATGTGAAAAAAAAAAAATCTATGGCTGTCACAAATGAGTGTCTCTTCTTACAAACAGGTAATTATTCATAATGAGTGGCATAACGATTTCTCTCATTTTCTTTGGTAAGTTGCATCAAGACATCAGTGATGACAGATTATAGACAAAACCATAAGCAAAGAGCTTATGGAACAATGGAACGCTCACCCTGTTCAGCAGGTGGGTGTTTAAGCTGTATTATAGCAATGTCTTCTGGGCTTTGCAATTTAGTAGACAGACACTTGGAGCTTTCCATCACCTTTGAAATACATTTATTTTCTCTGTGAGCTGTCATTTCTGGAAGGGATTACTTGTAAGTTTTAATTGTAAATCTTAACCGTTTGCACATGAATCTCAAAGGCTAAGGGCAAAAACTGAACTACTATGGATAGAAAATTGAAAACACCCAACCAAATGGAAGGAGCTTATCTTCAAATGATATAAAGACAAGGGGAGTCTGGGACTCATAGCTGTAACAGTGGCTGTTAGTAGGCATCTGCTTTTTCTATTGTATTTTTTTCTTAATGAGAAATTGCCCAGGCTCTTAGCTTTGATCTTTTGTTAGCTCACAAACAATAAATATAGGATTATTTATCCTATTGCAATAGAAAGGGGTTAGCTTGGAGGGGACTGAGGAACATTTCAAATAAATTTACTGCATTATAACTCATTAAACAATTCACATGTCATAGATCGTATTTCAATCTTGAGGAGCTAATCACCTTTGCAGGATTGAAGGTGTTTATTGAAGCAGCAGAAACTGAAGGCTCCAAGACTTAACTGGACTGGGTCTTTTGTGAAAAATCATGGTGAACAGACAGTGAGACAGAAGTGGTGGTGATAAAGTAAATGTAAAATCCTGGGATATAATCTTCCTCTGTATAAAAAAAATTTGCGGAAAGAATTGTAAATATTTAATCAATCCAATCATGTAATTCTGTATTCAGCAATTAGTGTTGTTAATGCATTTGATAAATAATTGTATCAATGTTTTGCAATGAACCTGGAGGAATTTTCTTGCATATGAAAAGTAATTTTTTAAAGTTTCACTAATTGAAAACAGAACAGTGTTTATTTAATTGTATGCACTATTTTTTTAACAGAACAACAGTTCCATGGTAGAGATGCTTCTGAACTACACAGTGACTACAACACTCTTTATTTGTAAAAGTAAATAGAAAATACCTGAAGCTGAAGTGTTGTCGCGGAGTCTCTCAAAATAGATGAGGCAGGTACTCAAAATGAGATTTATCCTTATCAAAGTTGTTTAGAACTCCGACAAACATTACTAAACTACAGGTTTGGATGTCTGTCAAATGGAACTAACACTACACAGCCAACTTAAGTTTAAGTTATAGGGATGATGACCCAAAATGTGCAATCACTCACCCAATAAGGCGAGGGCTCTCGACCTCGAGGAGTTTCCTTCGGCGGCATCCTGACCTAAGGGGAGGGTCCCTGTCTGCAGACCCGCTGCTCTGAGGAAGACCAACTCAATTTACCTTCCGGTGGGACTCCGCTTATACCCTAGTCGGATCTGATCTGTGGTCATCTTTGGTCAGCGGTCTAGAAACTTCTCTGGACTGAGGTGTTTCATCGGCTGTGGGCCTTGTCTGTCGACCGAAGGGCCTTGTCTGTCCCACCCCTCAACCGAGATGTGTAAGTGACCACAGTCACCACACCGCTCGACCCCCAGACTGTGGCTTCTAGTTTTAACTCTTTCCTTTCAGCAGTCGAGAAGTGTTGGTCTTTATTGGGGTGGGTGCACGTGCCACAAGTGTGTGATATTGTACTGTAAAAGCAAAGGCTGAAGATAAACTTTGCAGTATTGTACAGAGAAGGCAAAGGCAAAGTTAAAAAGAAAAAATGAGGATGAGGAACAACACAGTTTAATTGTCCTCGTTTCTACATCCTTAGCTACCATCTTTTGCTATCATAAAGATAAATGAGACAAATTTAAAAAAAACAGAGGCAGCTTTTCCTTCATCTCATTCTTTGTGCTGGAGTAAAACAGCAGACTCCACTGAAAAACTAATGCAGGATACTAAGGTTTTGATAGCAAACCATCAGTGAGGTTTTTGGGGTTTTGAGATTGCCTATATTACAGTGATTCAGGCAAATAGAAGGGAAGACTAGAGCTAAAAGCAGAAAGCTAGGGACCCGTTTACCCGTTTGCAACCAACTTCTTACTACCAAAACTTGCAAAGAATCCAGATGGTTCTCTTAGTGTGTGCAGCTGGAAAAAACCCAAACTTTCTATGCCTGTGCCTGTTGTCCCTGCAACCACACAAAGATTATGCTACATGTGAGGCAGCTGTCTGCTCTGCAGTAGGTTCAGAACTGTCCGCTAAAGAACGAGGTGTGGAAATTTATCCTTTGGGGTATTAGCGTTGCTGTTTGATAGTACTACTCCAAACAGTTGCTTATGTAGTTTCTATTCTTGATCAAGCTATCAGGTAGCTGAAAAGTAGTGTTGTTTTGAAGCTGATGATGCAGAGCAGGTCTCATTGCTGTATTGCTGGCATTTTATACCAGGATGTTTCAAGATCTTTGCCATGGGAGGTTAATCAGTCAGTGTCACTAGATTGATCTGTGCTGCATATACCTGGGTCATGACAATCTGAGAGGATTCAAGGAATTGGCAGTACTACAAAGACGTGGCAAAGTCCTTTGTGAAGTGTCTCTAGAAGTTTTCTCAGCAGTGAGAAATAAAATACTGGCATGCAGCTGGCGAGGTCTGTGGCAACTAGCAGGATCATTGCATGTGAGACAGGTACACTGACTTCCCATCTTCATCCCAGGAGATGTTGCTGCCAATCTCAACTGAAAAACAAAACCAGCTTGACTTTCATTAACTTCCCAAGAAGCAGAAGCATGCATACTAACTAGAAACATAACTGGATTCGGTTTTCTGGCAGATCATCTACTACTTCTGTTTTAGGGATTAACTGAATTCAGACCCTGATATACTTACCTAGTTGGTAAGTGTTGATTTCTTGGTGTCCCAAAGCTATGTCTAAGGAAAACTGTAACTAGACCCCTGAGCTGAGGGTCTCTAGGGTAAATGGACTACTTGTATTATGGAACTGCTTCATGGTAGATGTTAAACTGCGGGATTCCTGCGAACGCAGGCACACCTCCCCATGTCATGTTTACTGGCAATGGCCAGTAGCCAGGCAACCCGGTGAGTTATAGGGTTTTCAGCTGGACCACTTATTTATTTATATGTAAAAGTACTTCAGTATCAGGATCAATAACTCTTACTTCCTAAAGGACTGTGTCTCAAGGCTGTGCATGAACATGGACTCTTTGATGTCTAAAAAGGGTTGAATTAATGCTGTGGCCTGTCATGGTTTAACCCCAGCCAGCAACAAAGCACCACGCAGCCGCTCGCTCACTTCCCCCCCACCCAGTGGGATGGGGGATAGAATCAGAAAAAATGAAGTAAAACTTGTGGGTTGAGATAAGAACAATTTAATAGGACAGAAAGGAAGAAAATAATAATGATAGTAATAATAGCAATAACAGTAATAGCAGCAGTAGCAGTAGTACTACTAGTAGTGATAATAATACCACAATAATGATAATACTACGACAATAATAATAATAAAAGAATTGGAATATACAAACCAAATGATGCACAATGCAATTGCTCACCACTTGCTGACTGATGCCCAGTTAGTTCCCAAGCAACGATTCGCCCCCCGAGGCCAGCTCCCCCCAGTTTATATACTGGGCATGACGTCCCATGGTATGGAATACCCCTTTGGCCAGTTTGGGTCAGCTGCCCTGGCTGTGTCCCCTCCCAAATTCTTGTGCCCCTCCAGCCTTCTTGCTGGCTGGGCATGAGAAGATGAAAAATCCTTGACTTAGTATAATGAAAACATCGGTGTATTATCAACATTCTTATACTAAATCCAAAACATAATGCTATACCAGTTACTAGAAAGAAAATTAACTCTATCCCAGCTGAAACCAGGACATGGCTGAAGGGTTTCTGTTCTCAACCCAAAAACCTCTTTCCATTAGGCACATGGAAACTGGCTCAGCTGGAAACATCTGCCTCTGCTGAATTTTTTTAAAATTGACCCATAAACTAAAAGTTATTAGGGAGAATAAAGAAAGTAAGCTAGATAGACATGCCTCATTTTCTTAGGAATCCAAGTAAAAAACTATTGGGACTTTCAAAGACTGCATTTGCAACTTAAACCTGAACACTAGATTTCCTGGCTAGAGGTGGAAGATGAGGAAAACAATAACCATTGAGTCTCTGGAACGATCTACCGAAACAGGCTTATACAGCATGTATTATATAGCTTGCAAGGCTGGAGCAGCTGGAGTTTTCATTTGGAAAAGCAATGCAATAAAATGAGCAGCTGTGAAAAGCACATGGAATGGGAATTAAAATGAATGTAAAATAAATGTATGCCCAAGTTTTATTTTCTCATTTGAATATGGCACTGAATTCAAAGAGGAATCATTGTGAACTGTTCAAGCTAGAAAAGAACATACAGAAAGGAAAAAGTCTGTGATGAACATTCACAGTTTTTCTGGGTTTGTGACAATAGCCTAAGAAAAAGAAACGAAAAGCAATATTGTATTCAAATTCACTGTGCAAAATTCACCCGGGAAGTTCTAGGAAAGCATTTTAGATGAACTGCATTATGTAAGCCTCCTATCTAATGTTTTCTAAATAAAATTCCCTTAGTGGCTAGATCATAACACCCTAGATATTAAAAAGTCATTAAAAATTCCGAAAGCCTGTATTGGCTCATTTCTTCCTCAGGGTGGTTACTGCCCACAATTAGGGATTTGTGGTTTAATTCATAATTTTGCCATTATGGGATCAGTTTCCTACAGTCATTGAAGCTGGTCTTTGAGGGTAAGTTAATTCATAAGAAGCATTAATTACAAAAGCATTAATCAGTCAAATTAATTGTGAACTTCAATGCCTGTTTCAAAAATAGCTGAATTTCTCAAAGCAAGTCCCATGTTCTAAATAGCCAAACCCTTGGCTGTGGCACCAATCCCGTAACCATTTGTTGATTTGCCAGATTCGACCGGCCCTTTCAAACCCCTTCCCTTTGACTGGGAGGACTGATGAAAAAACTACCTGTGCTCCAGAATCCCTAACTGCCACTCCCAGGGCTCTGTAATCCCTCTTGATACTCCTCAGACTGCTCACGGCTGTATCACTGGTGTCCACATGAAACAGCAGCAGTGGATAACAGTGGGTGGAATGTATGAGGCTTGGTAGTGTCTCGGTGACATCCCTGACATGAGCCCCTGGCAAGCAGCACACCTCTCTAGAGAGTGCGTCAGGTCAGCAGATGGGTGCCTCCGTACCTCTCGGAAGAGACTCACCTACTACTGTCACCCAACGCCTTTTCTTAGTTGCACTGGTTGTTATATGGGGAGCAGATCGGGCTGCCTTACTCAGCTCCAGTGTCTCTCCCGATGTGAGGGGTCTTTCCTCTTCAGTCTGCAGAGCGGTGAAGTGGTTGCAAGCTGCATTCTTCTGCATTATTGGCCCTGCTCCCTTCCGCGTGTGCCCGTGGGGGAGTTTTTGGCTGTGGTCTGTGGGTTTACTGCAAACTGCACTTGGAACCAGCTATGTAACTCCTTCTCAGCCTCCCTGATGTTAGGCAGCCTTCTCACCGCCTCCTGCAGCTCAGGAGTTTGAGATATGATCTCAGGAAATGGAGCAAGTTTAGCTGGTGAATGCTCCACCTTCTCTGTCCATTGCCTGGTTCCTTCTTGTAGCAGGTTAAATAGCATCCATTAAACAGATAATGAAGAGTGGATCACTGAGCATAGATCTCCTTTGCTTTTTTAATACTATAGGCTAAGACCCATTTTTCTGACACGTGGCATGGCCTTTTACTTGTGGAAATATTGCTAGTTTGGGAAGGCTGACACTCATGAGAAAAACATCTTCTGAAGATACTGGGACAGATTTAAATGAGTCAGAACATGGGAAATATAAGCCATTGAGATGACAAAATGCCACATCATTGACATCTCCTTTACTGTCTGTCTTGATTTATTTCATCTCAAATGGCTGGAAGCAACAGAAGGGGAGTGAAGAATAAGGTTTATTGCTCTTTACAGACCACATAACCAACTACCCAGAGTGAAGGCCTCCTGCTCAAAGATTCCCCTATCAAATTTCCTTATACGTGGAGGAAAAAAGTCAGAGAGCACAATGCCCCTTTTTGCTTGCATTGAAGCTTTCAGAAACAATTTGTCCTGTGAATGGGCCTTGAAATCTACTGTCCCTTTAACCTGCTTTTCCCCAGTTTCGCTTACTCCAAGCTTCTCATTTGCTACTACCACATTCCTCTATTTTGTATAGCTTGACTACGATCTGCTGGCTGAAATTAAATAAAGAGGTTTGTGTGTCTTGTTCTCTGTCAATGACAGTTGCCCTTTCTAACCTTCCAAGCAGCTGTGAAAATCTTCATTTGCATGGTCAATGGCAGGGCAATGTCCTCCTTCTCAGTAGTGCAGCCCGTGGTCCCTTCAAAAAAATTCCCCCAAACCCCTCACCATTGCCTGATGGAAGGTCCTACATTCGCAGCACAGTCTACTTGGTGTTTTAAACCTACAAAAAATACTTCTAGCAGGCTGACCAGTGCCCTCATTACTTCTACAAACTGTTCCTGCTGACAGTGTCTTCAAAGGTTGTTTTGTTTTGTTTTGTTTTCAAAGTCATCAAGACTGAGTGCCCGGTAAGTCCCCTGCCACTTTGTGCAGTACGGATATCCCATGTGGGATACTCCACTGATCGCTCAGCTAAATCAGGAGCATTCTTAAATCCTCTCTGTGACTTCTCTAACAGTGAAAAAGGCACATAGGAGTATGAAAGAGAGAACTGTATGGACAAAGGCAATCTGCTTCTGGTCTATCAGTGCCCTTCCTGGTCCAAAAGCAGGAGTTCACACTCTGTGGTTTCTATATTCAGTGGGAAATTGAAGAGGTTCAGTTAATTAAGACACACTTAGTAGTGTAAGAATGTATTAGATTTTACAGTATTTACAAAGTGGTCAAAACTGTAATTCCAGCATCTGTTTCTAGGCTTCCTTTGAACAGCGTGATACTGTGCGCAGGGTAGGTTTGAGTCTTGCCTTGGTGCCCAACATGGGTTTGAGTCTTAACTAGAGTATAACATCAGAAGTTTTAGTGCTACCCTGGTTTCATCCTCGCCCAATAGGTTGGTCCAATATTCCCTGATTTTCAGAAAGAAAATATGATTAGAAAGTGCAAAATAGATGCTCTCTGCTCTTTGCTTAGAATTCATTATAATGGGTTTCACAGAAACTGTTGAAAATATCTTTTGCAGAATTTGATAGTCCTTGGTTGTGTTTTAATGATTGTATAATTATGTAAAGAATACCTAAAAGATCTTTTCCGTGTTAAGAGGAGTTGCACAATATAGTGCACTTCTCATGCAACGACAATAATAAGGAAGAACAGAATGTTGTACTGCAATAATGCTTCTCCCTTTCATCTAGTCTCTATTAAGCACAGTAAAATTCATGTTCTCTTTGATGCAGCTGAAGCCAATTTCTTCATTTCGCATTTTCCACCTGGTGCAGTGCTGTCTTTAGCAGAAAGCCTTTGAGCTGGGTCCTGTGGGAGTGAACTTTCATTGCAGTACACAAGGAGAAACATGGACAAATCCTATTAGAAAGAGTGATGTAGTTAATGTATTTAGCTCCCTATGCATTACTTGTAAAAGGTTGTTCTTTACACACAAAAGAACTCCTGTGTTAAAACATAATTATCTGTGTATTTGTTAATACCTTTGCTTTGATACAAAGAAAAAATTGCACTTTTCTTTTTACTTCTGGAACTCATCTTTGACAAAAACTCATCTTTTGCAGAAATCAGTCTAACTTTTTTTCCTTTGATGATTCAGTGAAATAATAACAAAGATCCATGAATAATCATTGTAGGAACCTTAAAGTATAATTGTGGTAAGCAGTTTAACTTCAAAGGCAGAACACCTAAGAGGAAATAAAACTATATACTGCAATCTACTAATAAATTTTCTTGAGAATTACTTGTTCACTTAACTCAGAAACAACCGTTCTAGTAGTTCCACTATGTGTGACTTCATGCAGTACTCTTAGAGGTACATTAAATTGTGACAGAACATAAATATGTTTAAGTTGATTTACCCATTAAACTTCTCACATTAAGGGCTTGTAATTTGTTAGGCTTCCTGAAATCCAGGGAAGTGACCTTCTAGAACGGATTGAAAAATAATCCTTTTAAAGCAATCATTCCTATTAAAGCTTCATGTGGAAATTCTCACAACCTATATGAAGGCAAAAACTTGCTATTGCCTCTTAATCTTTTAAGTAAAATGATATTTGCATAGTGTATATTGGATTCAGAAGTGTTGAGGAAAACCAAAACAGTGAATTAACTGAACAACAGATACCAGAATTGTCTGTTCTAATAGAGCAGCTTTTGGTATGTATTCTGACAATGTTGAATAAGTACTTCTTAATTTTCATTTATATAGTTAGACCAGTTCATTAGCTAGTCAATTCAAACTTTAAAAGTATAATTGCAGCTTTGAAAGCAAATCTGCCTGTCTAGACAAAGAAATTAAGTGTCATTTTCCCCTTTGACCGTTACCAAACAGAGGTGCAAGAGCAGAAATAACCATAATAGCCATAGGGGGAGAAGAGCAATGCAACCCCACTGTATATACTGTTATGGAAGACTTCTGAAACCTGCTAAGGATTTATAGAGGAACAATCTATCATTTCAATGTGCCATAGCTCCTGTTTAAGGAGAAATGGGAACTGTAACCATAAAAGCAGCAACAGATTTAGGAGGAAATGAAGGGTGTGAAGGAGATCATATCTGTCTCCCTCTGAAACTGGTGGTCTGCTGTGTCACTAGGGGTGGGCAGGCATGCAACAACCTGAGCAGTTAAACAACCTTCCAAATACATACAATGGACTTCATTATATTTTATGGTGAAGCTGGCCTGGATTAATAGATTTTGAAGGCCCTTCCAGACTTTTTTGGATCATCACAGTTAATCACCTGGTTCTCCCCTACCCTGTAGCTTGTGCTGGCTCTCTGATCGCAGACCTGCAGGTTGGCAGAGCTCATCTGTACCTTTTGCTGCCTAATTTCCTCTCTTCCTCTACCAAACCAAAACCCATGCGCTTTTCTTGTTGCTTTCTGGAGGTCATTGTGAGTTATGAGTAGGTCTAACCACTCTGCCTGGTCTGGTTGCTGACTTCCCTGCAAAGAGCTTCAGGCAGACTCTTAGAGCATTTTACCCTGTCTGGGTATAGAAATGCTCCAGAAACTGAGGATTTTTGAAGACATTATCTTGTAAACACAGGTTTTCAGATGTTATGGAAACCTGCAAGTAATTTTTTGTGGAACATTAGGAATTACAGGCATTTTTGGTGCTGGAAGATTGATTAGTTTTTGAGCAGGATTAATTTTGTAATCTTTGATGTCACAGTAAGACATGTGCCTAATGTGTGTTATGTTTTCTTTGTACATATATATTTGTATGAACGTAGAACTTTAGTAGCAATAAACAAGAGAAGAGAAAAATTCTTCAGCATTTTGTATCCTTTGAGAATAGAAGAGTATTTTACCAATCAATGATTTAGCATACGATTACATCAAATCCACCAAAGCTCTCTTTTCTTACCACCTGTAATTTATAAAATTCTTTTCATTTAGGAGAGCAATTTAGCTGCAATGTTTTCATTCAACTGTTATGAAATATGCACAAGCTCTCACCCATGCAAGTTATAGCTTTCTTTCCAAGACTGTCCTGTAACATTGATATAATTGCAGCATATTTAATGGAAACAGAAATTTGCCACAAAACTAATGAAGCTGCGCAGTCTTTAATTAGTGCCTGCAATATCTGACAGTGCTCTCAGATACAATCAGCCTTGCAGGTTAGAATACAGCCATGTAAGACACTGCTGTATGTATTCAGACTCAAATAATCAGATTGGATGAAATCCACATATGTATGCTAGGCAGTAAAGTTTAAAAATTCATAAAGCTTCCTGTTTCAAAGCCAAATTATTTCAAAAGGCTGTTGACTTCCAGGTTTTCAATAGCGCAGATAAGACCGCAAAAACAGTAGGAGAGAAAAATCCAGTTTCAGAAGTTCATTAAAGAGAAACAGTAACAAAGCTCCTTTGATTGAAGTCAAATACAACACAGAGACCATGTTCAGGTACAGGGCTCTAAGAAAATAAAAGTCTGTGTCCAGTTGCTCCTAAGTCTTAAAGAGGATAACAGACATTGCAGAAAAGGGCTCTGGAGAAGCATAGTTTCTGGGGTTTCATGAAAGCAGTTTTCACACGTGGCCTTGTCAAACCAATTCCTTGAAGTGATGTTTCCAGGTGGTCTATAGCACAGATGACTGGGAGCAACAGAGCAGTTAGCAGTTATTTTTGCTTTGAAATCATCCCACATAGCTCTCCTCCTCTCCATTTCCCAAAGCTCCAGCATGTTTTCTCATACATAGTCAGGGTTTTATTGAAGACACGTACAGGAGAGGGCCTGACTACTAAAACTGCGGATATTCGAATTCTGATGAATGCAGGTTTTGTACACTTTTTTTTTTTTTTTTTTAATATCAGGCTAGCAATTTGTGGCTATTCCAGTGCGCAAATACTTAGGACAACTAAGAAAGAAAATTTAGGGCCTGAGCCTATAAATATAAAGACAAATAATTCTTTATGTATTTGCAGGAATGGCTATGGTCACAAATATTTCCCTTCCTAAGCAGATTCAGAAAACTTAGTCCATTTGTGTGGACTCACTCCCCAAACTCAATGGTACTAATTACCCATTCTGATGTGTTTTTATGACCTAGAGCTTTAATTGTGGCTGGGAAAATATGACTCCTATTGACAGATGCAGGAATCACATCTAATATGATGTAATGAAAGTGCAATTATGTATACACCTGCAAACTTTGTGTAATGCTGCAGTCTGGCTATTTCTGCAATTTCGTTTCATCACATTAATGTTTAAGCAGGGCTTTGTAACTGTGCTTTAACTAGGTGAAGTACCAATATTTCTCAACCCCCCAAACCAACATGAAACTTTTAAGTGCCTTAAATGTCTGGCACCAGCTGTCAGAACTTTTAGAACCTTTAATACTGTGGTTGTCCTGTTCCTGCATCTCTCCTCATTCCAGAGCTTTTTCTCTGGGAGCTGCTTCCCTTCTTGCTGGTGCTGTCATCGGGAAGATGAGTCAAGCATCCCACCTTGTGCAGTGCCTTCATGCAGCCAGGCAATCTGGGTGCTACACTAGCAGAGCTGATGGCACATTTACCCACTCCAAGTGTAACAGCAGTACCCAGCATAACCCTCTGCTTGTCATATTAAAAGTACTAAAGAAGGCCACACTTCATTAGCACCTACAATATTAATCACAATGCTGTAACATCAAAAACTTTAATTGTTGTGTAAAGATAATCCAATTCACCATAAAGGTTGTAATCTTGCTGTCATATTTTGCATTTTTGTAATTGCTTGAGCTGTGGCAATAGTTTCATATGAACAAGCACTTGCAGCTTGTATTTTGTGAAATTACTTGCACACTGAGTACATTTTTCTTTTGTGGAGCAAATAAGCATGTCTTCTGTATACTTTTCTGAAAGGAACAGAAGAAACAACTACGCAGAAGAAGGCTCTTTAGTTGATGCTACAGCAGAAGTGGAAGCTATGTTGTGAAGGAAGGAAAAGGTCTCTGGAAGGTGGTGAGATACTGAGCTTATCTTTAGCAGAGCAGAATAAACACTGAAATTTTTCATAAGTTTGGAGGTTTCTTGTTTTTTTTTTTGTTTGGTTTGGTTTTGGGTTGGTTTTTTTTTTTGCTTTGTTTTGTTTTCAGGGGGAGAGGGGGAATGAAACCTCTTATATGGCTTTTTTTTTCCTTCAATCCAAAAGGAATCTTTGGCTGTCAAAATAAAAACCCTGAAGCCTCCCTCTATTTGCCCATCTCCTTTTTCTGCTAGTGAATTCAATTAAACCAAGTTAAAAACATTATGCTTTAGCTTTTTTAGTTTCTTGCTCATGAGGCAGTGCGAAGCTTATAGCTCATGAATGTATTTGCATTTTTACCATGACTCATAATTTCAGAATGTGAAAATTAAGGCAAATACTGTCTGCAGAATGCCCTAGTGGTGGGAATGAGAGGTGGGTGTCATCCCAAAATATTTAGGTGACATTCATGGCAACTTTCAAATAATACCGTTTTCCTGAGAAAAAAGTAACGGAAGATGTCTTGTCAATGCAGAGGTGGTCAAAATCACAATGAGCATAATGTCAGCCAAAATCTGTAATATTTTTAAGGGATACTACTTTCGGGCAGGCCATCAGATACTGTTCTCCATTCCTTCCTGACGTACTTTGTTCCAGCAAGGCTGGGGCCAGAGCTGCTGTATTTCCAGCTATGGACTATGAAACAGAAAGTGCTAGAGGCATTAGGGTTAGTGAACATGGGTGAGTGCATTGCCTTTCTTAAGAGAACATTTAGCTCTTTTTCTTTGTTATTATTAAGCCATAAAAAATTATTAATGCCTATCAGAAGAAAATGAGACTAGTCCTATTTTTTTACATGTGGATTTAAATATTTTTTCTAAAATTAACCAAGTTGGGCAAATATTGAAAATACTATAAATATTTCCACTTTCTTGGTCAGTGTAGTTTATCCATGCTAGCAATGCAAGGTTTATGTTATCTAGTTCAGCATGACTCCTGAGTTGGAAATCCTAATGAGTCAAGTGTTCACTCCCATACATACCCTGCAGGAACTACATTTTTCACTAACCTGCTCAATTGCAGAGTCATTTGATCTGGATCATCTGATCTCAGCATTAGGATATTGCTCATCTACCCTGATGTCAGGACTTACTCCTTTTTGATCCAGGTTGATACCTGTGGTTTCGACCTTCTAAAGAAGAAAACTGAGGATCCTTCTGAAAAAAAAAAAGAACTGGCATTCAAATTGTTGTGCAGCTATCACTGCATTTTTAAGTGGTGGCTTATACCAACAGTATAAGCCTTGGAAGGATCCATTTCTTCTGGAAGAAAGTTTGACATTTCTAGAAATGCTGTATTACTGACATCTCTGAGAATGCTTCCTCACTGTAAGCTTGACACTGCTGCGTCTTCTTTATGAATTTCACTCATTTCAGTGTTGTCCAATGACTATATAAAATGTGAGTATACAAACTTTTGCTAAGAAAGATTTTACAGATTCTTAAGTCATTTATTTATAGTCCAATTACAAATGATGATTTAGGAGTATTATAGGAGCTATTTGAAAAGTGTATTTCAGTGGAAAAAAACCCACCCTCCCTTGGAATAAAAGTGCTTTCTAATGAAAGTAATGAGAACAGTGAGCACAGACTGTTGTTTGATCAGAACTCCAATTGTCACCATATCTGTCATCCCCAGATATATTTCCTTGCCCTTGACAGGCAAACGTGTGCAGTTGTCCTGATATGACCTGTTTAGGCTGCAGAAACAAAGGACTGAAGAAAAGCTGAAGATGAAGACAAGAACAACTATTGGGCAAATAAAAATTGTTGAAAAATAATCTACTGCATGTTTTTCTTTAGAAAATTCCACTTCTATATAATCAAAACATTCCTGGGAAACACTGATTTTGTCAAGTGCTTTGTCGAAGAACATCCTGGGAACTTGCTCCTGTTTTCTCTAGCACATCCACTGCCACTGCAGCCCACCACCAGGATGGTCAGCTTGGTGGCACTGGGATCCGTTGAGTGACATAAGCTCTCAGGTTTGGATGTGTTTTCATAGCATCAATTAGGTGCAGGGTGAGAGAAGGGCAAATCTGGAAAACGTATGGTGGAGTCAGAGCAAAGAGCGTGGTAGGGACTGGAGAGATGGAGCTATGTTCCTCATTAATGTTGCATTGCACAACCTTGTGAGAGACCGAAAGAGTTAATGTCTCAAACATTGTGGTGGGGCAAGTTCTGCTTAACAAGGAATTCTGCAGAACAAGGAACTCTGCCTAGCAAGGAACCCCAGGTGAAGAGAAGCCCATCAGCACCCATCAGCAACAGGAGGGGGAGGGTGTGCCGGAGGGTGCACAGCTCCCTGTTCTGATATGCTGAGCAGGGCAGCTCACCAAGCAGGGAAGGGGAAGTTACTCCCCAAAGGAGCCCCAAGCCCAAAGGCTCACAAACAGCTCATAACACCTAATTAGCCTAATGCCTGCCTGAAGGAGGGGCAAGGACGATAAAAGGACACAAACTGAAGCTCTGGGTGTGCAAGCCCACCAGAACCTGAGCCCTCAGCTGACTGAACCAATGCTGGACCCAGGACTGCTGAAATCTTTCTCTTCTCTCTCTTTTCCTTTTCCATAACCCCCACACCTCATCCCTTTAGACTTAAACCGTTGACCAAGTCTAGGACTAAGAGCAGATCCAGCTGCCCCTGGGCTCCTCTCTGACAGGGAGTCTAGAAAGCAAGGGGGTCTGCTCTCAACCTCGTGACTCAACGGGAGGGGTCTCCTTATTGTCTTCCCTGAACTGATTCCCAGATAAGCAAGGCCTGTAGTATACGTTTGGTGATGCATGGTTAGCACATGTTACACAGCTTACTGACATTAGTTTCATGCCAATTTCTGTTGTGAGCATACCAGTTTTTGTGGTGAGCATGCCAATTCTTGTTGCGAGCAAATAAAAATTGAGTTTTGTGAGTTAAAGGATCCCTGGTGTTGTTTCACCTTAATCCTGACCTGGGAACCAGCAAACCTGAGTCATCATCCTGAGAAACTGGGACATGACAGACCTTTAGGAGGAAAGACATCAGTGATCAGAAATGGAGTTTGCTGGAGGCCTTTTCTGACAGCTGTTGCAAATTGCTGCCTAGGATTGAATAAGCAGGAAGGGCTGTGTAGTGCCTTTAAATACTGTATACCTGCAATTGCTAATTAACCTGATTCTCAGAGTAAATCCTCGCACCAAAGCAAAATTGCTCGGCCTAAATTATTTAGTAATAAAGATCCTCTGTTTAAAAAGCTTAAGCCTAAGCAGCTTATTTTGACTAAAACAAGTCAAGGGTCAACAACTCAAGCAATTCAGCTGGCAGACCTGAGCAGCACTGATCTCTCACAAGAACGAGCAAAGGTTTGGCAGCACAACCATAGCCAGGAGCAGGTAGTTACCTACCTTCTTTCACAAAGTGATACTCAGAAAATGCACAGAGGTTTCAGATGGGCACTTCCCTTAGAGCTGTGAGCGCACTGAAATTAATTCTGCTACATGCTCATGAGAATTGATCCTTGTGTGAGCATCAGTGGAGTTCTTTCTCTTGTGTGCTGTTGAGGGATGGTTGCGGAGTGAAAGGTCCCCACAGAATTATTGCATGTCACCAATAAAAACTACAGGGAAGGCTAAAAAATATCAAAAATAGTGAAAAAAAATTTAGTGAAAAACTGCATGGAGGAAATTTAGCATGGTGTTAGAGGGAAGAAAGGAACCTTGGTTATAATAACATACATTAAAATCCAAAACACAGCTTTAAGTATTTGCAGAGGGGTTGCTGGTCCTTTAGAAACCCTAGCACATAATAGTCTCAAGGACAGCTACAGAAGGGAGTCATGCAATCACTGCTGTTCATTACAATTACAGGTACTGGGAAAATTAATTTCCTTGCTTATCCTGATCAGTTAGTAATAGGTTAAATTAAAAAAGTAATACAATAGGTGGAGACAGGTTATGTTGTGGAAGCTATTAGAGGATACATTTATAATACTATTTTATTTTTATCCCTGTTTAATAAGAATCAGCAATGGAGACAATTATTTTTTCTTCTTGTTTATTAGATTAGGTTTGTGCAAGGTTGTACTTTTGGCACATTATCATCAGTACAAAAGCTATCATTATGCTTATATTTTATTATTTTTTACACCATTTAAAAAGTAGTTATTGCTCTTAAGGTTAAAAATCAGCTACAATTATATGTTGTAAGACTATGTAGTATTTACTATGCAACATAGATGTAACCTGCATTAGTGACAAGGACTTTATTAGGACTACAGGAGGGAGCTAAATAAATAAGATTAATTCCAGACTACTGTGGATTTGCCACCTACTAACCAAATGAATATTCAGAAGAAAAGATGACAGGAACTAATATCTAAAAGCCTGGCAAACCCCTTCTGTACCTAGGATACAAACCTGACATCTTTAACACTGCCACTGATTTCACCTGCAAGATCAGCAATCACCATAATCCAAACTGCAGCTGAAATACTCCAATACTCGACCATCTAGATGCCAGAATCAACATAAAAATGGCAATAGTATGTAGCATAAATCTAAATACCAATTAATCTTTTTCTTCAAATCTTGCCACATTCATAACACACCCAAAAGCTGTGAAACAACCAAGTCCTAAATAAAACCATATAAGGACAAAAAAGCCTCCTTTACAGTGTTTACCTTATTAATTAAAAAATAACTTTAACCGAATGAGGACAGTCCTCTACCAAAATAGATTAAATCTGTAAAGATGCCACACAGTATTAGATGCAAACTTATCCAGTGCAAAAACTAACTTCTCGGTAATGGTAAGCCACATTTTAGAATATGCCATTTCATACACCACATATACTAAAACCTCATAAGAAGTAATTTAATAATTGCTAGCTATTTTGAAATAAAATTAGACTATGCAAAATTTTTCTCTTTCTGAATTTTAAAGCAGAAATGCAAACTCTTCAAACAAGCCACAGGAAGCAAGTGGCCCATGGACCAACATATGCCAAATAGACCAGGACTAGAACTTATAAAAACCTCTCCACAACTGCAAACCAATCAAAATCAGTGCATCTTTGTGATAAAAATCTACTGGCAAAAGTCCTGGGCATGTACAAGGACTACGAACACAAGTAAGCTGTGGGGGGACCTTCAGGCAGTAGGAATTGCCTACAGGGTTTACGAACAAGACAGAAGGTGGCCTGGGGAATGAGGTCTGGGGTAATAATGTTAATGCAGGAGAATGGCTCAGACTTCGTATGGGTGCTTAAACACAGAGGCTCAGTGCAGAACATGGTTTGATAACATACAAACACTTCCACTGATTCTTACCTCAAGTAACCTTTCCCTCAAATGATAATTTAGTGTTGTAAGCAATAATTCTTTGTCAACTTTTCTCCAGAAGGACTGAATAACTTACTGCTTCTCCCTTGCTAACTGGACTAACCATGCATTTTTATCTTGTCTAATTGATAAACATAATTAAGCTAAATATAATTAACTTAGAGTCAGAACAAGTATTCCCAAACACTAATCATTTTAAAGTTTGCTGATTGTGGTTCAGACCTGAAAAAATGTACGGAGATACTCTGTTTTTTTCCAGCTTTTTAGGTTTTTCACAAAGAGATAGTATTCTCTGCAGACATGGCCTCCCACATACCCTTAGGTTATCAAATCCTCCTCAACACTAAAAAAAACAAAAAACCACGACATGCATGGTTGAATCAGCATAGCCAGGAGGAAGGATGCGTTCCACTATGTTATCCAGGGAACGAAAATTCAAAAAAATGCAATGAATTAATCGATCAAGAGTGCTTAAAGTATTAACAAAACAGGGAAACAGAAAAAAACATTGCCATAGCTGAAAGGGCTATAGAAAACCTTTAAAAAACCAGTGTCTATTTCTAATGTCATTTGCTCTGGTTTTATATTGCTATAGTTCATTGATCTGAACCACCTTATAGGCTATACCACTGGGGATGAGATTAGAATGGCATATGCAGGATTAAACATCATTAAGTTTGCAATATCTGCAGAGACTATAGTAAGGACAAGAATTGATTCCACTGGAGGCATCAACTGCACTTCTCAAAGCCAGGCTATTTTCATTGATTAGTCTCGCTATAGTTTCAGTATTTTAATTTGAGCAACAAGATTAGTAAATTTAGCCTACAGGTGATCTCTGAACGCAGCAACTAAACATAAAAAAATATTCTGCTGAATATTGATTATGACATTACTTTATACACAATGAGCTCAAAGGAGAGCAAAAGTATAGCAAAACCCCCCAGTTTTTGAAAAATTAAACAAAGCTCAGTAAAGGAAGATAAAAATCTAGGAGCTGCGTTTGTCAAAGCCATCCAGTCAGAGGGAGATTCCCACCTGCCTGCAGCCTTCAGCTCACAGCAGCTGCTGCAGCATCCACTTCTGTCCCTTCTACTTGTTTTGTAAGTCAGTAGTATAAAACCAATGAGGTCAAAATGAGGCCTCTCAGTTTTAGTTAAGAATCAAACCAAGCATACTGGAAGGATTTTATTTGAAAGTTTCTATCCAGTCCATAAAGCAAAATCTGACAGGAGGATGCCACATCATGTCCTGCCTGCCTTTCACAATGCAACAAACTCCAAGTATTCTTCTGTACAAAACAAAATACATGTTATCTGACATGCATACTTGAAAGTATATATTCATCCCTAGCATTCATACATGCACAAATATACACATGCTTATACATCTTCATCCTTACATACAGGGTTTGCAAAACCAGAAAATTCCTGTGAGTGTGTGTGAGGGACAGGCACTTTCATAGACCTGAGGTATTATCTTTTACAGGGCTTGGTTAATCACACATGACAGAAGGAGTACCACAGTTTTCACAGTGTAATCTGGGCATGGCACCTCTCAGGAAGACTCCATTGCAGAGGAGTCTTTAAAGGTTTTAATGTGATATTTGTGAGGGTGCAGGGGTCCCACTGAAAATCAGTCAGCCCTGCCCTTCTATGTAGTTTACATGACTTTGAAAAATTGCAGCTTTCTGCTGAGTCTATTACCAATCTGTTTCTCACTGAGCATTTGCTGGTTTTAGTAATGATGTAGCGGTAGGCCGGATTATAAAGAGCTGCAGCAGAGGTCAAGGGAAAATAATTGAAGACAAGAAATGACCCAAACCAACCTTTATTTCAGAGAGCTTGGCAGTGCCTGTTTTCTGACTTTCCCTGTGTCCTGGCACAGTAGCTGGTATTCAGAGCCCAGGATATGTCTCCTCTGTCCCACGCAAAGGGAGGCTGGACCTATACAGAGCTGGTTATATGTGCTGGGAGGTATGCTGCGTCCTGGTAGTGACTGGTAGCCAGAATAAGCAGAGAAAGTAATACAGTCCCCCTCGATTTACTAAGCCTCCTCTTAATGTTGAATTTTTTTTTGTAAATGGAGAAATACCTGTGGGCAGGGAGGCAGAAATGTGATATGCTGAGGAAAGGTTTGGTGGAGAAAGGCTAGGGTTTGGTGGCAAAGTCCTCTCTAAGGTTTTGTCTTTTTCCATTCTGCCTTTCAGAGAGTAAAACTGAGACATATCATGGTACCAAGCACTTGGAGGAGAATTACTTGTTCTTCACCACTCTGTTTCCTACCCTTTCCTTTTCCCAGCATTCAAACCTAGCTCTGGACTCATACCACTTTCCTCTCCCACTTATCACCGCGTTCTTTTTCATGACTCTTTCTTCACTGTGTCATTCCCTGCTCCTCTCCTTCAGAGCCACTTATGTCCCTCAGCTCCAACCTCCAGTCCTTCAGGTCAGCATCCTCTCCTTCTTCCATGGTTTTCTCCAACAGCTTCAAACCTTTCGTGCTCAGAACAACTCCAAGCTATCCATTCAGTTCACAATATCCTTAATGCAGAAACATCTGCTTTCTATGCCTCTAAACCAAGACTCTACATTCCTACCTGGCTCCCCTACTTGTCTAAGGATTTATTTTTTTAATTATTATTATTTTAACCAGCAGCCTGCTTTGTCTTCTACCAAAATGTCTACTAGAGGATGAGTGAAAGAAAGCATGTTTATAAGCTTCAGAGAGAGTCAAGGGGGACTCACTATTATCCAGTGTAAGGTGGACTAATATATAATTTTTAATAGAAAAAGATAAACAAGTAACAGGGCACTGAGCAAATATCAATTCTTTGCCCAGAAAGGGTGTGTTTTTGAGTAACTCCACCTTCCATCCAAAGACACTAGTCAACAGAACTGGCTTAATCCAACAAATGAGAAAAATTTGCAGATAAGACCATGCATTTGAAATTATTCTATAAAAAAAAAAATCTGAACGTGAAAACCTGAAACTTGTAGAAAGTTTCAATTAATGAGCAGGTTGTGGCTGAAGAAGTTAAAACCTGGGGAATTACATTTAAACTCTTTTAACCCCTTGGTAATGGTTGTAAATTTACTACCATTGACTTTACTAGGTGGAATACTCTGATGCTGTAAGGTGGCAAGTAGCTCAGTGGAACCAGTTTTGATGGGTTTTGAAGCCTGCACTGATGTCCATATTTAAAATAATGGAATTTAAGGGAAAAGGCAAGCGAAAAAATAACAGTCAACCAGCAATTTGAAAAAGTACCACTGAACTAGACCTTGGTACAACCAGCTGGTGATGGTGTCATTAAGGGCACCAATTTGAAGGGAACAAAATAAACATACTAATCCTTCAAGCACAACGGGTCACTGTTCTTCACCTTTAAGATAGGTGCCTATAATCTTTGTATCCAGCAAGAATCATGCAGAAGCTTAGTATGGAGTAGGAAACAGCATCAGAAACACTATATTCACTTTTGGACATTCATTGCTGATAATATATTTACAAACTAGAGGAATTTTAAGAAGAGTTCAACAAAAATGAGGAAGCTAGAGATATTAATAGTAGAGAAAGAGTGATGTATGAACAAGTCTCATATTTTAGTGGATGGGAAGTTACATGCACAGTGTTCAAGAACAACTCTTCAGCTTCTCCCCTTGCTGTGTTTCAGACTTCACGTAGTGATTGCCTGCCATTGGATTCAAAGAGATTGGTCACCCTTAGTTATTTATCTCCTTATGGGGACTGCCCTCAAGTATGCTGATTACTACTGAATGTGTTTTTTCTTGACTTGTGTCGACTTCCTCTTGTGTAGAAAAACAAACCATTTCTGAGACTTTAGTAGGTATTGCTCAAAACACTTCAATACATTGATGACTCCTGCTGGGCTAAATTCAACCCTGCATGTAAACATTCTTGGATTTGGGGATAATTTTCTTCAGGTTGCATAATTCTTTAACAACTCTTTAATACATGCTTGCATTTATAAGGTGAGTTGTCAACAATTTACACAGAATTATTTGGATAAATCAATGATTGTCTGTCTCTAAATTATGTCATTGTGATCTGGTAACAAACTGTATAATAATAATAATTACATAATATATATCTTTCTTAAATTATGTCTGGACTCACAGCTCAAGAGAGGTTAAGCAGCATGGCCAGAGCGAGGCCACCCTTGGTCCACCTTGGAAGTGGAACGAAGCTAAAGAGTGCAGCCATTCCCTAGCTCAGCAATGCTCAGTTTAGATGTAGCCTTGCTCCAGCCATACTGCTTAACCTGCCTTGAGCTGCTGGACTACAGTATTGCATAAGAAATGTAATGGTAATTACAAAAAAAAGTGTCACACTGTCTCTGGCCCAAAAAAACCTCTCATCTTGAAAGACCCTAGTAGCATTTCAACATGCAAACAAACATAAGAAGTCTAGAGCAAGGCTGCAGTGATGAGCAAGCACACAGGAATTGCATGGGTTTCCCTACTACAGGGTTTTTTTCCAGCCAATGGAGAAAGGACAGTTCTCTTTAAAGGGTGATTTAGTGATGGGGGAGACTGTTGGCTATGGTGGCATGTGGTCCTCACTGAGCTACATTTTGCCCTAATCAGAGATCTTGTTGGTCTAAAAGCTGATCTACCTTTTACCTCCATAGCCTTGTGTCTTGAGGAGCACAATGATGTTGTAATCCCAGTAATCATGGTTGTAATACAGCTGTGGTGTAGCCAGAGTCTTTCTTGAGAAAATGTGGGGGTTCTTTTTCTGTTCCTAATCATGAAAGATCTGGGAGCAATTGGGAAATAACAGTCAGTGCATGTCACAGTGACAGCCTAGGACAGTCTCAGCTGAAAAAGTCTCTTATCAAAACTGATGTAATGGCTGCTCTTTACAAGGAGTATGTTGCCATTTTGCTTTAGATCCCTCCGTAGCCCTAATGGAATTATAAACAGAACAGAAAGTTTCCAGATTACCTCCTATACTGGATCCCAAGCCTATTGCAGGGATGTACTCTGTAGCTTTCTAACGCTGCCACCCTGAGACACCTCCATCACATGGCTTTAACACATGCCTGCCGTTCTTGTGCCAGTGACTGTAGCAGAGGTTGTGGCACCAGTTGTGCAATTAAGACATGCACATACATTTGATAACAACTCAAATTGTTCTGTAGTCCCTATCATTACTGAAGTGACAGAATAGTGCAGTTCCTCATTGTTGCTGACAGTTTTCAAGCCTGTTCAATGTAAAATATAGCTAAATTAAAAAGTAAGTAGCAAGAGAGTAGTATAGTGCATTATCAGTGAAAATTCACTGTTGAAGCAAATGAAAAGAGTGAGAAAAATTGTCTTTCCTGTTTAAGTAAGTTTGACTACACTTCTATTACATGTGAGGTTAGCAGGATTTGATTTCTCAATTATTCATCAGGATCTTTCTAGTAGCAGGAGGTACGCAGCTGTAGGCTAAGCAATTTCTGCATCCACTATACCACAGAAATGGTTTGGCAGGAGAGGCCACTGGTTGCTGAATAGCTATTCACAGCAACAAAACCAGGACTTAAATATATCCAGTACTGGTTGGGTTTCTGGTTTTTTTGTTAGGTTTTTTTTTTTTTTTTAACGATTGGTAATAATAGACAAAAAGACATGACTGAAGAAAGCAATGGACGATAATCCTACTATGAAAATTAATAGATGTAGAACGTTTCTCTGCCTACTGCTATGGTAACTGACAAGAGTTCATTGTTTTTAAACATTGGGAATGAGAGTTTCACAGAAATAATCTTTCTCATTTTTTTTCCCCAGCTGCTCTAGTGCTGCCATTAGACCACCATTGCCATTATTTTCTTTGTATTGGCAAATATTAAAAATTCAAAGGTGGCTCATAACTATAATAATAAATTTCTATAGGACTAATAAAAATCAATGTTCTGTTTGGCAAAGTAAAAATGCTCAAGATCTACATTTGGTCATTGCGTCTTTGCTATCTGTCATTAAGAAAACATGGTTATTGGAGTCAAGTACTGCAATCTTGTTAGTAGTTTTCTTTGTTTTCTGCTATTATGTTTTCTGCAAACAATTTAAAAAATAAAAAAGACCACTTCAATAAAAAAGAGGCAGATGGTCAGTTCATTTGTATTACTTAACTCACAGGGTAGCAGATTTTAAACATCCCCCTTGAGAAAGAAAACAAACTGAAAACTGAATCAGCTATTTTCTTCTCTGCTTTGCACCTTTGGAGTTAAGGGAGTGTTGTAAACCAACTTTTAACATACTTTACATCATTGGTACAAATCAAGCAGATGTACTGGTGTAGGAACCCAAAAATTTCCATTTGAAAAGAAGAAAATAAATAAAAAAAGAGAAAAAGACCTTTTCTTCTAAATAAACAATCTCCTTGACCCTTCACAAATTGAGAGTCAGATGTTCCAGATGGGCCTTTAGTAATTCTCACTTGTAATGAAGAAATGCAAGTAATAGCAATCAATTATAGTAATTTGAACAAATCAGAAATTTTCATTGGGAAACAAGATACTTTTTCAGATTTGGCATGTTCCCCAGGTAAGTCTATTTCAGTGACATTTTCTGTGGACACTTCTCTGTGCAGATGTTCCCTACCAGCTTGCCCCAGTGATTCACTCAGCTTCCCATTTCCTGATTAACCTGTCAGAGTCAAATTTTCAGAATATTCTGAAAGTTTAGTCTCATAAGCACCAAACCCTCTCTTCTCCAGAAATTTGTACTGTGAAAGTTGCAGATGATTATCAAAAACCTTCTCTTTTTTTGCAACAACAACAACAAAAAAAAAGTGGAAATTCCACCCTTGCCCAGCTGTAATGGTAACAGAAAGCAAGATCTGGGCAAGTGGTGGTGGTGCAGGAGTGTCCTACAGGCACAGGTTATTAGAAGATGCCATTAATGTAGCAACACCTTTCTGAACTATCCATGAAGCATTTTAAGTGTGATTCATGCATGCCATGCAGAAGTGTTAGTTGTAAGTTTTGATTTTCTTGTGTTTGAAGATGTTTGTGAGTCTGTAAAAACTACTCAAGAAGAACTTTAAAAAAGCCTGAAAGTTAAAAGCCCAGATTTGTAAATACAGTGACCTCCATTAGGGCATGGTCTGTTGAACTTTGTTGCATTAATTGTGTTATGGAATTCCCGTCCTTGGAGATATTCAAAATTTGACAAGACAAGGCTCTGTGCAATCCAGAGCATCAAAGTAAGCCCTGCTTTGAGCAGGAGGTGGGACTTGATGGCTTCCTGAGATCCCTTCAAACCTATGTCCTTCCATTATTCTGTGATTCTATTTTCACTTGGTGCCATTCTAGTGTCTTGGTTTAGGGTTTGGGGGGCCTGTGTGTATCATCTCCATTGTTAAACAAAGGTAACCAGAAGACTAAGAATCTCTGACTCTTTCTTTTGTTCACTTATTTGTCACTATTTACTTAAGTTTTTAACTTACCCACCCACAACTGAACATCTTGTCTCCTGCTTTTTTTCTATTTTGCAGGTTCCAAAGTCATATGTCTGGGACACAGCAGTGTTAATGTTGTTTTAAAGCTGCTGCCAGATGGCTTGGGATTTAAGTACTTTCTGGTGAGATAACCAGGTGATTTAAATGCTGATTTGAGACCTGTTGCTTGTGTATGTGGCAGTAATTTAGACTGGGAATTGGAAAACAGGAAGATCTGTCCACAGCAGTCTGCCATGTTTCGCAGTTCTACTCTAGTGTCAAATGAGATGCCATTGCTTGCACCTTAGATGTAATTGTGATGTTTTCTTTTGGTCTGACAGGCAGGAAGAGGTGTCAGCATTTGCAAGCTGAATGATTCACTAAGCATTATCATTTAATTTGTCTTTTCTTTGCCAGTGCTGTAGTATTTGGTGATATAATGCTGGGCTGTCAATCTGCTGCCAGCTCTTGCATTGAAAATGTTCAGAGTAATCAGTCTGTTGGATATTAGGCAAATTAATTTTTCTAAGTTTCTGAAATTTCTTGTCATTCTTGGTGTTGCTCATGGCTGGAACAAAAGTAACGATAGACAAAGTGTGAGGTTTGTGTTTCAGCGGTAGCCATAGGAATATCACATGATCTTGTGGATACCTCCACCTATTGTTTCTAATTTCGAAATTAGCGTTCATTTAACCTGTGTCAGAGACTGAGTGACCACATGAGAAGAACACAATCTGTAGTGGGTCAGTAGGCTGATTTCTACAAGCAAATTTGTTTCCCTTACAATTTAGAATTACTGCCCCATATATCTCTCATTCTCGCAAATGCAGCAAGTTTACAGTGTTTGTAGTCACAGTGAACCAACTGGACTCCAGCATATATTGGACCTAAAGTGCCATATCAGGGCTGAAAACCTACAGGGCTGCTGAAGCATCCTAGGGCAAAGAATTTTTACTACTGAAAGCCTCTACTACACTGAAAAATATTTTGGGACCTGTGCATACTGCCTTCTATTTTGATCACTAAACAATCAGGAATTTTTTGAGAAATAACAGCATTATTTCAGTGCTTTTCAGGCAATTAGAATTATAAAAAAAAGGAAAAGCTTCTTTATCTGATTGTAAGCTGACAAAATATTTAAATATGAAGCCACAGAGACAGATATACAAATATTTTTCTTAATATAGTCAAAAGGGAAGAATCACATATCATATCTCCATAGCCATGGACTAGAGTCAAGGAGAAGAAAACCTATAACATGGCAATTAAAGTGGCATACTGATGTTCACCATTGCCAGCAAAGTTTTGGCTAGAATACTGATCTGTTCATAAAAGTGTTACTAAATTTACCTGATCTCTTGTAAAATTACTACAATACCAACTGTATGCTACGTAAGCTTCCCTGCAGTTCAGTCCTAAAGCAAGTCTAAGTGGCATGATATTCAGTGAAGTAACTGCTGCAGTTACTCAGGCCAAAAAGGAGACCTTGTTCACTGTCTTCATTGATCCGATGGAAGATGACAGGATGCGTCAACACTGCCACTTTGATCTCTCCTTGCTTATCTCCAGGGTCCTGGTTCCACATCACACATGTGCTGGTTTACACTTGGGCATCTTGCTGAAGCAAGCCAAGAGAATTGTGTTTAAGAAGAAGCCAGGGCAGAGTTCATCCCAGGGTGGGCTCCAGATGGGACGGACACTATGTACAGCCTGTACCAACTTCATCTCTGGCAGGGCTCACACTCTTGGACTGTTTCATACATCGATGGGTGCACAGTATCTTCTCTCAGTGCCACATTATAAGACTGCCACACCAGTAGGCTTTGAGATAACCCTCCCATGATCTGTGGCATTTTGGAAAAAAGACAACCCACATAAACAAAAAGAATACTTCTGCAATTTTTTTCTTGTCACATGTTGTACAATATGGTGTGCAGATAATGCAGGTGAAATCTGTTTAGAAGCCAACCTATCATTGCTAGCAAGTCCATGTTTTATACTCATTCATCAAATAGGGTCCTGAAGAAACCTTGCTTAAGTACTAAGCAGTAGGATCATGGCAATTCCCCTCCATGAACTCTGGCCATAAGCCAGCTGCATGCATCAGACTGCATGAAATGGTTGAAGGGCTGTGATGTCTCCCCGGTACAATTCAGAAAGATAAAATATAATAGAGTCCCCATAGATCTCGCCTCTGGGAAATACTGTGTAAAACTAGTAACCCAAAGAAATTTATGAATATTAGGATCTATTCCATGACGTGATGTATAGTACTATTCATACAGATACAATTCTGTCCCCCCCTTTTTTTTTCCTGCCAATAATGTAGTGTTTTCTGCTAATCTAAACACTATTCTGTTTTTGCCATGCTTGCTTATGCAACAAGGTAATTTGGTACTAGTATAGGCATAAGTTTTTTATTACTTGGTAAACTATTTAAACCTTGCAGACTGCAGGTCCCCAAAGATCTTTTTGACCATTAGTTTTGATCAAACTAATGTTTTGAGGCTATTCATACTTTCTGCTTACTCATAAGATGTCTCACATTTGACTATTAGCAAATATGCAGAATCAACAAATAGACGTTGACTCCAAACAAACTTGATGTTGCCTGGTGAACTGTGGAAGTGGAGGTGCAGTTGGAAAGGGAAGAAGAAACACTTCATCTATATGCTGGTCTACAGCAGTGCACTGGTGAAGTCACCAGCTCAGAATTACTGCCGTAGGACAGGTCATGCTGGGGCACAGAAGTTTCTGTTATGATGCTGCAATCTGAGAAACATTGCTTAGGTAATATTACTGAAGGGGACAGCATGATAAGATGCTGGGCTTGACCTCCCTGAGTACTTTCATAACAAATTTTGAATTCCTGTTAGGTTTTGGTTTGTTCGAAACCAAATTCAAAACTTCAACCAAATATGGATTGCCCAAGAGGCTGTTACCTTCTACAAGAGAAAACCTTTAAAACACAGATATTTTGACTATACCAGCTAGCAATTTTTGTTAAATGCAAGTGTGTTTTCAGTACTTTTACCCCCAATTTTCCTTCTCCTTACCATGGTAGGACTGGCAGCAGTTTCTACCCCCTCCAGGTGCTGAGTCTTGAGGCTAATATCTAACAGACTTTGTAAATCACTTGTAAATTGCCTATTTCATGGAAATGTGCTGTCATCATAATTGAGATGGTAATTCAAAGTTAATGAATTAAGTATTATTCAGCAAAGGGAGGCCCAAAAGCTGAAAGTCAGAGGTGTAGATAGCTCTTCAATGAGGCACAGGCTGCATGATTCACCAGTCTTTCATTTGCCAACATAGCCTGGCTTACTCGCAGAGCAGCTCATCAGCAGTTGCAGTCTGACTGATGTCCTTGCAAAGCATCAAGCACAGAGTTAACACTGAGGTGGCATGAACCCCCTATAGCAATCTTTAACCAAAATATCCTGTGATTTATCAGAGGGATGATTCCTTTCAATCTGCTGGCATTTTGTTCTGCTGTCACGCAGACATCCAGTTCCTTCCCTTCCAGCACCTACTTATACTAGAAAGAAGCTTAGATAAAGGTGGAATCAGACTGTATGCTGTGCATTTGTTAGTTGATCTATTTTAACTTCTTCTCTATCTAAACCAATGGGTTAATATGGCATTAATCTGAAATTAAATACACAGTCACCCAATTAATCACGTTAGTCACTGTTACTTCATTTTGCCATGAAAGTTACTTGCATAGGAAGTAAACAATGAGTCTACTGATGACTTTTTTTATTTAATAAACATGAGCAACTTTTGCTGTTTACATGCCACTTACCAATCTTTGTATTCAGCCTTTTGAGCCCCCTGTGCCTTCACTAAGCAGTCTGAAACAAAATTATTCTGAACTGCAGGAAAACAGAAGACAGAAAAAATGACCAACAACTGACTTATGATTTTGCTTATCATTTGTAACTGACTTCATTATGGTCATTTCTTGAACTTACAAGAAAAAGTGTAGCCAATGACATCTTACATTAGCTATTTGAACATTTTTTGAGTCAGTAAGCAGAACTCTGTGGCTCCAGCATCTACAAATTTCTCAAGAAAAGGATGCATTGACTACTATTTTTAAATTTAATGTATAACTAGTAATGCAGTAGTGATTAGTCTACTTTATTCTCAGGTAAGATGTAAATTGTACTATGACCGAACATTTTGATGACATATAATACCTTAATATCAGCATGTTGCATGTAGAAGGTATGAAAATCTCTTTTGTTGCATTGTTGACTAATCTTTCCACTTTGCTGTACCAGATTATTTTGAAGGCTAGGAATCTGGTAATTGAGGTCTCTGGTTCCTAGTAGGGTAGGTAAAATTGTCTTGCCGTTCAGGTTTCCTTTCAAGTATTGACATATTCTTATTCCCCACTGATCACTAGGCATTTAGGAAGTGAGTTATGCAGAGTTTTAGTGAGGAAACACATAGACACTTTTTGTATTCAATATTAGTGGAATCCATCTCAATGCTGCCTTTTCATCATTCCTGCTTATGATAACTCTGTAGCTCTGTGAAGGAAGGTAAAGGATGAGTGGAACTTAAAGTGGTGCTTAGTGTAGCAAGCAAAAAATGAAAACTGTCACAAATTGAAAAATTTTTTAAAAATTTCTCACTGGAAAGGAAAATTTGTGATTACTATTCATGATCTATAAATTTATGAGTTTATATCACACTCTAAATTCATCCTAAATAGTAAATGACAGGTGGTTTAAAACCAAACAAATAGCACAAAAGCAGAAGCAAATCATAATCTAAATTTAATAGGAAAATCTAATTCATCTGTTCCTTGCAACATGGAACTCCATCTCCAAGGTACTTCATTATTTCTGACAGCTGAGCTGAAGCTGGAGCAGCACAGCTAAGTTACAGCTCTGCTTGCTGAGGTCATGCAGAAATCATCAGTATTACAATACTCTGCATATTGGAGTAACAGCCAGTAAATTTCTTATTAAAGGTGTTGAAATTTAATTTACCAGATTGTTTTAATTTAAAAGTGAATATACTGGTTTATTTATGGCCCAGATCATTTGAGTTTGGTAAACAATCTGCAGTTCACATTATGCAGCAGAAAGGGTTTTTGTGTGTTTGTTTATCAATTGCTTAGGAACAAAAATCACAACATTCACAAAAGGATTAATTAATTCAAAATTTACCAAATTATTTCTGGAAATTAATAGTGAGCAGGTCTTCTCCCTTTCCACTCATCCCTTAACAAGGTAAATCCAGGGAATAGAACAAGACTATGTTCTTGACCTTGATAAGACATATTCAGTAGAGTGGTGTAAGAGGAGAAAAGCTTGAAAATGCAATCATATCAGCATGAACTTTTCCCCATAGTATGGTAATGGTTATATGACATTGTCTTTTTCAAATCTGAACCTTGTTTTTGCACTGTGCTGGTTCCTAGACTGTTAAAGAATATTCTCTGATTTGTCCTTCACTAGACCCTAGGATCACAATGTATATTTTCTCCTAAGAAAAAAAAAAAAAAAGAGGTATTTTCATGAAAAAAGATCTTTGAGTGATTTTTACCTTCTAGAAATTATTTATTTTTCTTAATATGTCATTCCGCATTGTAAACATAAACAATGCACACATAAACTGTTTTCTTCCCTACATTGAATCTCTTGTGATATATAGTATAATTAGAGTTGTGTTGTTAATATGCCACAGAATTAATCACATACTTAGCATGGATTAGTTACAAAAACATTCATACTAGAAGCTGAAAACCTTTTTCTCCTGCAAAACCCACCATTTTCATCCCAGGCACATTAGTGGAACATTATTTTGTCAGCAGGATATAGAAATAGAACACTTAAATAAAAATTGTTCTACAAATTTGAAGATGTTTAAAAAAGCATATTTAATTACAACTGTGCCCAAAATTTGGTACCAGATACACTGGTTCAAATCAGGAGAAATCTGGTGAAAACTAATGACATTACTTCTGCTTCACTTCATTGTAACCAACAGAATAATCTTCCCCCTTCAGAAAAAGAATCTGGATTTCTCAGAAGCCTTGCTGACATCTTCTGTGAAAACCAATAACCTTCTCTAAAGAAAAAAACGGAGAGTTGGATAGATCATATGAGTCAAAGTAGTATTCATTATTCATATTTATTGATGTGGCCTATCTGGAACAGAGTTATAAATGAAGGGAAGAGGATCCTATTACTGTGTGTAAGCTGGCATGTAGGTGTGTGTCATGACATGTCATAGGGTCCTTCTTCCCCAGGCATTCAGATGGGTGAACTGCTGGTGACCCAGTTTAGATGTAGCACTTTTGCCATGACACATCCAGCTAGACAAAGTCTGGGACAAGGTGTCAGTCTAACAGGCTGGTGTTGAAGAAGTAGGCTGACGTCTGATTTGATTCGAATCCTAGAACTTTTACTTTTCCTAGCTGGGAAGATTTCCCAGCTTCTTCCATATCCATCCTCACTTATCATGCATGGTCATCCACCTGAACGGCTCATCTCCATGACCTATCAGCTGGATGGTGGCTGATCACTTCTCACAGGTGCTGGTGCTGATGGTGTACTATTTAAAGCCATCCCAGCTCAAGCACCAGGTAAAAGGGGTTTTGACTGGGTGTGACAGGAAAATCTGTGATGAAGGGCATGACTCTATTGCCTACACTTGGTTGTCTGTATAGTGGCACTTAAGAAGCTCTGGGGTGGTATCCCACCTGCTGCCAGCCCAGAAGGCCACAGGTATCCCAGGGGTCTGGTGTCACTGTGGCCAGCCCCCCAGTGGATAGCCCAGTGGCATGCGAGTGCCATTCAAGTAGCACTTGATTTTTGTGTGTAGGCAGTGGATTGGAAATGTTCCTGTCAATGAAGGGGTCAGATGCAATCCCTCCCAAACCCTGTTTCATTCATTTCCTGTTAAGATAGCAGATACGATCAAGAAAGGTTCACAAGAAATGTTTCCAAATATTCCTACTTGTCCTCCAGCCTTTGAATCTGTATGCCTTCTCATGCACATTTCTGCATCAGAACTGGTCCTTGATTGAAAATGACATAGACTAGTTTGGCTTGAGGCAGAAACTGATCAAGACATGAATCTGAAGAGACACCTAAAATAAATACCATCCACATGTTTACTTATAGCAGCTATGCAGAAGGCTTTTAATACCTTCAGAAGTTCATAGCAGTTTCTCCTTTCTACCTTTGAAGTTAGAGTATGCAGATTACTGTATCACAGTATAACCCCCCCACCCCAAACTCCTCAGGTGGAAAAGTTGCTATGAATTTAGTATCTTGACAAGAAATAGAGAAGTCCTGTGTGACATACAATAAAGGATTTGTCATGAATCAGACTACATACAATTGAGAATAAAGTCTTTTTAAACTTTTAGTAAATCATTTAAAATTAAATGTCTCTAATTTAGGGCAATTATGCAAATATTTCTTCAACGAATGAAGACCATGGTATGTTTAGCGTACTCCATTCATGCAAACTTCACTCCATTTTTGTCTGGTATGATTGAGGCTGTCACTTAGAAAGAGGAAGGTATTCAATAAAAAAAGAGTATTGGTACAGAATGCTAAGTATATTCCAGTACCTGGCGAAATTAGAAGTAAAAAAGTGTGATAAAGGGTAGCTATTCAAATCCTGTTCTACCTAACAAAGAACAGCATTAATACAGTTTTTAAAAGTATCCTTTTTTTGTGGAAAAGTTTAATTTAAAAAAAAAAATTAGGGGCTAAGCAAATTATTGTGCATGTATGCTTTTCATGTTTTTCCTTTAAATGTCATCAATACATCTTAATCTTTTTTGCTATATTTTTTCTGTTTCACTTACTTGTCATTCATTAGTTATTAGTTATATCACTTCTGACATCTCCATTGCTGTTATAATGGGACTTTTCTGGAGTCTTCTGTCACTTTTACCTGATTGGAGAAAGATTCTTTAACACTTCAAATTAGGTATGTGTAAGCTTGAGGAAACATCCCTCTTCACAACCATGGCTTAATATATTGCATCAAAATGTGCTGGTTATTTTATAATCAACATAAAAATGCAAGATCCCTGTTTCAGATGGCTTTGAATTTGAACAAGCAATAAGTAGGTAAAAGATCTGCTAGAATGGAATAACACCAGAAAGGTCTTCTAAATTTGTTGCAATGCCTGTTATTTACTAACAGAGTTCTTTGGCATATGGACATTTCTAGAAGAATTTGAGCGAGCTGCATCATTTGTAAAGGTGTAGCAGAAATAATTGGTGAGAATAGGTGACAAAGTTTACAACAAATGTTTACATGGCAAAGGAAAAAAAAGAAACAACATAGCATTTTCCTGCAATTAATGTAGATTCTGTTTGCTGGGGGAATTTTTTTTTTCTTTTTTCTGAAAGGAAGTAAGCTTCTGATCAGTTTTGTACATTTCTTCTGTAAGTGTGTGGAGAAGGCACGAATTCCATAGAATTGCCCATTCCACAGTGAAATACTGCACTGGGTCTATAAACGGGACCTGATGAAAAATCAAGTATTTTATTCTTAGATACAAAAATTGTGCAGGAAGATGTACGTGAGAAATACAGAAAGGTGGCTAGAAAGTTTAGAAAGGACACTACAGAGAACAGTCCAAGAAGGTCTATGATACAGCTTTTCTCCTGTCTTAAAAGTACTCTCTCCTTTTTTTTCTGTGTAGTACCTCTGTCCTTAAGTCAGTAACACGTGTTGTGGTTTAATCCCAGCTGGCAACTAAGCCCCACGCAGCCGCTCGCTCACCTCCCTCACAGTGGGATGGGGGAGAGAATTGGAAGGGTAAAAAGGAGAAAACTTGTGGGTTGAGATAAAGACAGTTTAATAGGTAAAGCAGAAGCCACGCACACAAGCAAAGCAAAACAAGGAGTTCATTCACCACTTCCCATGGGCAGGCAGGTGTTCAGCCATCTCCAGGAACGCAGGGCTCCGTCACGCCTAACGGTGACTTGGGAAGACAAACACCATCACTCCAAACGTCCCCCCCTTTCCTCTTTCTTCCCCCAGCTATATATGCTGAGCATGACGTCCTATGGTCTGGAATACCCCTTGGGTCAGTTGGGGTCAGCTGTCCCAGCTGTGTCCCCTCCCAACCCCTTGTGCCCCCCCAGCCTCCTCGCTGGTGGGGTGGGCTGAGAAGCAGAAAAGGCCTTGACGCTGTGTAAGCACTGCTCAGCAGTAATGAAAACATCCCTGAATTATCAGCACTGTTTTCAGCACAAATCCAAAACATAGCCCCATACTAGCTACTGTGAAGAAAATTAGCTCTATCCCAGCCAAAACCAGCACAACATGGAATAATGAAAAGGTGCTTGTGTTCCCATCGTACAGTATGTCTAAGCTCTTTCCTAGTTGTACTTACTTGTTCTTTTTAAGGGAATTCACAGGAAAAACTGTAAATGAGTTTGAACTATAGCTGGTTCACAGTTGATCTTCAGCTGGCTCACTCCTCCTTACTGCCCTCTCCAAGAGCCTGAGATGAAAAAAGCATGGTCCAAGCATCTGCTGGAAACACAAATACCCCCTGGGCACCATGTCAGCTAAAAATCCCAAGAGATGAAATCTAGCATGATGTAAACCACATCATAAAACTGTTGCAAATTTAATCAGAAAATGGCATTCTGGAAACACACTGAAGGAGAAAGGCCTATTTACTGTAATCAAGAAAATGAGTGTATCAGGGGAAAAAAACCAACCCCTTCAGCTTTGAAGAGCACCTTCAATTCCCAGAAGGAACAATAAGATAGACTGGGAGAGCGTTCAGCAGTACAAACACCGCAGAATAAGCCTTCTACATAAGAACATGTTCACGTTGACCTAAAAAGTGTATTATTGACATATGAAATGCAGCAGGATAGAACAGCAGGGAGTGGAAGGGAGGAGAAAATGAATATATTTATTGATTTTCCTCCTTCATATTATCTCGCACCCAAAGATGGGGAGGTGGCAGTGGAACTGGCTGGGTGACTGCTGTGGAGGTTGGAGGGAGTCAGTTGGCACAATGTACGCTCTGCTGGGACTATTGCTCCTGTCGCCTGGCCCAAAGCATCCCCCATCCCTCATTCAGGAGAGAAGTAACACAGCATTAGAGCCAGAGGGAACCTTTTTCCTTGGTCACTTGTCCATCTACATTGTCTTATGGGATACAACTTTAAATGACCAAATCCTATTCTGGGTGCCATTGCTCCTAAATCTGCTGTTTGTGTAGAGACCAGCCTTGCCCTAACTACAGAAAGAGCATTTTCAGGAGAGAAACAAAGCACTTCTAGAAAACTCTAAATAGTTGGAAAGCAAATCCTGACTATAAACAGAAACCACATGAGATCTGCAGAATTGTGAAGAAGATTGTTTCTACTGAGAAAAATTGAGTCCACAGTTCTTTATCTTAGATAATTTTTAAAGGGAGTCAGGTCTCTTCAAAGCATCATGGAAGCTTTCAAGCAGGTGAAACTCTGGCTTAGATGTTGACATGTGCTCTGAAAAGCAAGTTAATTCTCTTGGACCTCCCCTCCCCTTCTCTCCCCTCCTCTCTTCTCCTCTCCAAAAAAAAAAGAAAAAAAAAAAAAGATTACTTTTGGTAGCATCTTGTGTTTGGCAAGAGTCAGAGGTAGTAAACAGCAGGTTATAACACGATAGCAGGTGGACTTACTTAGGGGAGACTGAGCTAGGAGGAGGACACAAAAATGTCATAGTAAGTGAACCCAAACAATGACCAATTGACTAAATTTATTTTTTAAAAATGTCCTTTTGATTTCTCCTTTGTAGTCATGCTTTGTCATGAAAGTTTATATTGAATTAATTGTCAGTATGGGACAAGAAGTATTGTATTAGTATAATTTTTAATGCCATCTTTAGATATTACCATATCTGGTATATTAAGGGATCTTGTTAGTATCCTGTTCATAACAATGAATATGAAACTTACACCAAATGAGTTTCACTGGAGCAATGATTTTGGTATTGCATAGCCAAGTCTGTTAGATATAGCAATAGATGCTGAATTGCACCTTAGTGACAAATTAATTGCAATCACAATTACTGCAGTTAAATAACCAGTGAATCCTACACTTCAGGGTAAATTCTTGGGTTTGTTATAGTAATTTTTCATGTTAATCAGAGGTGTTCATGTTCATCAAGAGCACTATGTACCCTTTCAATCCTTGCAGTTAAATACACACAGGTTTTTATAGAAATGCTGAAATGCAGTATTGGTTTACTGGCATTTCTTCAGAAAAATTACATGTGGCATCTCATATTGTTCATATGCCTCATTTCCTCTGTGACCAGAGGCAAAAGTAGGATAGTTGCTCCTACATTCACAAGAACAGTTGCAAGTCCATGGTTTTGTTCATGCCAGATCACCTCTACTCTGGAGAAATAAAACTGCGTGAAAACAGTTGTAGCATCAGCTCAGCTCCTGCATTTGTCTCCGAGTCTGTTTATGTCACCAGCCATTGTTTTCCCAAAGAACCCTTCTCCTTCCCATCTGCCACTTAAATGTTTCTGAAAACCTCACAACCTGATTTTCCTGGTAGGTAATAATCCTTTTGGGCAGATATATATAAAGGTACCGTGAAGCATAACATGCATTTAGAAAACATTAGATATATGATCCAAAAGATCCTAGGAATGGCAGCTGCTCATCGAGACATCTCCCCCACTCCCATCAAAGATACCTGGGCTGTGTTTTTCAATATTTGAGTAACTTTATTAGGAGACAAAAGCTGATTGATAAAGCAGCTCAGATGTTTTAAATTAGCAACGTGGGGAATCACACAGCTCATGAACTGAAACTCTTTCCAGCTATTGTAGTCATATGTGCTTAGACTTTTATTGATTGAGGTTGCTTTGTAATTTGTGAGAAATGTCTGCGAAATGGAAAAACAGCTGTGGTTCTAAGCAGAGTATTCTAGGTAATAATTAATAGAGCTGTTATTTAGGGTTGAGAGCACTCAACAGCTGAATAGATCCGAATCTGTAAAACATGAATTCAATTAATATCTTTGTCTTATGTTTTGGCCACATTCAAGTGGGTTGAGCAGAGCAAAAGGCATAGCAGATCTCTTTATTTTTCTAGTCAAAGCACTTATTTTCTGGCAGCTGCTCTAATTAAGGATGTCTGAATAAATGCAGTTTTCATGCTTTGTTAAAAGAAAATGTTTTCTTAATGCTACTTTTGGAGTTGTCATGCCTACATACAATGGTACAGATGGGCGAGTCCTTCGGCACCAACATCCGAGGCTTTCTGCAGTGATTCAGCTGTCCTGAGCTGTCAGCACCCAGCTGTGGAGATGCAGGACTTGGCTGCTGTCAGATAGTGTAAAGGGGTAGGGGGGCCCCAGCAGTTTTAGGGTTCTCACTTAGGCAGGTGTTGCCCTCAGGAGGAGAGGGATGTGCTCCAGCAGCTACAGCTCCTCAAGCTGCCCTCCATTAAGAGTCAAGGACAGAGAATGATAAGAAAGGAAAGTTTCTTTTATAACTTCTGCAGAATTGGGTTTTCAGCTGGGTTTCCCAGGGAAACTGGAACTTTCTAAGGAATGTTTTCCCCACTTTTTGAGCGAATTCTCAAACTCTAGAGATGGAGGATGGTAAAGGTGTATTTTACATCAGTTTTAAATGATGACTGTATGGGGCTTATTTGTGTTATGTAGCAGTAGCTGACATATAACACAGAAACTCTGGCTAAAATTTTTAATCAATTCTGAGTGTAGAAAAACATCCCTCTTTAGCCAAATCCCTGTCAGATGGAAAAGCAGAAATTAACCTGGAATTCCACTTCTTTCAGTCTAATGTCTTAAAGGCATTTCTTCACATCTAAGATTCAGATCTATTGCTCTGATAGTATATAAACACAGGTTGACTAGGAATTTTCTTCTCTTTTTCCTCATCTTCTTTGTTTTCAGACTTGGTCTTAACCACTTTCACAGGATAAGCCTTGTCTGTAATTGTCTCAGCTCCAACACAGCTGAAATGTAATCCTTCTTTGCTTCCACAGGTGCAGTCTTCTTTCGGAACTGATTTTGTGTTTATGGAGCACCAAGGACTGCAATTTTCTTGTGTGTTTTGTGTTGTTGGTTTTTTCCCTGCCTTTTTTTATCAGTTTTTTTACTTCTGATCATCGTGTTATTAACTCTACACTCAGGAACAAACCCGGATAAAGCTAGCGGTAATTCTTGGTGATAAACCTGCAGAGTAAAGCCCAGATGGCAAAGGGTACCTTGAAACAGGTTAGAAGATGGCTATAAGCACCAGAGCCAATGAAACATTTAGGTTCGCAGTTTCCCACTGAAATACTCTGGGGATCTAATAGACCAATCAAATTGTCACGGGACCTTGGGATTTGTATTTGTTGCACATAGATGAAAGTAAAGACTGATTTTTCTGTTTTTCATCTAGAATGGCTTTTGGACTTATGAGGAATACAACTTGCATACCTGATTCCTGTAATAAACAGAGCACTAAATGTCACAGGCCTCTTGAAAGCTAGCTGCCTTTAAGTATTTCTGCTTAGCTCGCTCAACGTGGGATTTATGTGCTGTTTTCTGAAGAATCAATTGCCAATATTAAGAGGAGGCTATTGAAGCACAATGATTCTAGGGATTGAGAAGAGGTGAAATATAGGTATGATTAACTGTTAGCAGTTCTGGTTTTGATGTTGGTTGTTCGTGGGTTTTTTTTCCTCAATTAATACTCAGTCCACTAGCCTCTGGGTCAGACTCTTTCTGACAGATAATTTTGAACTTGTAGGCGAGGATATAGTCAAGCATATCTAATGGCACTTACCTCTTCTGTCAGGCATCAAAAGTGATGAGGTAAAGAATCTTTTTAATATAAGTTCAGAAAATACAGAACTTTACAAAGGTGTCGGGGCTTGGTGGATAAAAAAGGTGATTATTTTCTTTGAATAAAATATGCTTGCATGAATGAAGAAAAATATCTCCAGTATTTCATATCTCAGTGGTTCAACTGTGCTTGCAATTTCTAGGCGATATACAAAACAGGGTTGCTGGTCTACTCAGTTAGACAAAACTGGGAAGGATAATGACTGTTTAAAGAAGTGTAAAGAAGATATAAAGGACTGAAATGTACATAGGAATATACATAATTCTTCCTGTTTTTGATAAATGCTAGAAATCTCATCTCTTATATAATTGTGAAAGGGACTTTGCATACATAATCATACACATAATAGATAGCTTGCAGCTAAGAGTCCTCACTGGAGTCAAATCTTAGAGATATGCTTTTGATTATTATCATGAATAGACTAATCCAGGTGGGTGAAATAATTCTTTCTGAAACTTGGATATGTTCCCACTTCAAAGGCTTTTGTTTAACCAAGGTGTAACACAGATCCATCAACAAAACATTTACCCTTTAAAAACAATATGTTATTTCTTTTTCCTGAGGTAAAATTTTACCAGGATCACTCTAAAATACACTATGAAATTTCAGGCATGTCTCTAATCTTAAAAATATGTTTAAACATAGAATTATTATGATGGATTTGTGGACATAGAGTGGAAACATAAGAAATGATCATGGAGCAGTATTTCATTAGGGTAAAGACCACTGTCTTCAATGCCATTGGTTTGATAGGTCATAAACTGAATATATTCTAAAGAATTACAAAATCAACTCATATTACTGATGTAGAATATGCAGAGCATGGTATGTATAGAGATGTGCCTTCCAGGCATGTCACTCATAACTCTTAAACCAAGTGTGTTAAAAAATTCACAGTCTTACACCTTCATGTCCCCTTGGTAGACAAAAAAGCAGTGCTCTGAGTCAGCCAGAGTTTCAGAAGTGCTCAACTTTGTTCTTTGCCTAGAAAAGCTTCACTTCACCTCATAGATCTGAAAACAAGAAAAAAAGAACACAGAACGATTGAAATGCCAGATTAAATTAAAACACAGTTAAGGGAGAATCTACTCATCTTTCTGCAGTGCTCATTCCTCCATATTTCTCTGTTGTACCCTGTTCTCTGTTGCCTCTTCATCAATTTTGACTTGTAGTGCATCTCTAGATGAGGGTTTTCTCAGTGATGTTTATCACTTATAAATATCACATCTGTTAATTTCAATTTAACATCGTGGTGGTGAAAAAACCTTTTTGGACCTAACTTGAAGTTATCAACAATGAAATAGTTGTTACATATGTCTAGAGTCAAAGCGCTCATCTGGAGCAGGACATCTTAACTAACCTAAGCTAAGTTTTACAATGATACCTGTCCCAGTCTCTTGTGTGTAATTTTTTTCTATCGGTTGGTCAGTGGCAGAAATCATTCAGATATCCTCAAGATTTACAACTTTATTTCATTTTTTTCTATGTGATTTCACCTGCAGTTACAGAGCAGTTTGTTGAAGTATTCTTGCGGACTTTTCCTAAACAGTTGTCATTCTGAATAGCTCATGGCACAGCACCCCAGATTAATACCCCTCAATCCAGAAGTGATGCTTAGGGAGAAGAGGAGAATCCCCAAAGTGCTGTATACCCTCTACTGAGATTGAAAGACCATAGCAGAATTGCTCTGAAATTAACTTTTGTTCAATACTTTAGTTTAAGACCTTTCATGATAAAAGCTGTGCTTTTTTTATTGTACGGTACAGATTTCAACTATCCATGACCATTGTTCTCAACTAATATTTTATTTTGCAGTTACTGCTTCACTTGCTTCCTCCTCCGCATTTCTATAGCATCAAACAAATGGATCATAATTATACTCAAGCAATCTATTTGTGTATGAAAAGACAGATACAATTCAAAGCACAGAGGTAAAAGAAAATCCAAAACAAAAACACCGGTTATGACCTTTGAAATTCTTCTTGGGACCATAACTGAAATTTCCTGTGTCAGTTTACCATACAGATGTGTTAAGTGAGATGCGTTTATTCTAAAGGGTCAAAAGGTCAAAGGGTCTAAAGTCAAATTTTTTACTTGCTCTGTTGAAAGGACAATTTATCAAGGAGAAAACTGAATTTCTCTTAAAGTCAGAACCGAATGTGTAATACTAAAACTGTACAAACTCATAGTAGTCAGTAATCTAGCAAAAATGCAAGAAACTAATACTGCACTTTGTTATAAGTGTATTTATCTCTGTCTGGATTAGGAGTGTGTGTGTAATTAAGCAAACATTATAGCCAGATCTGAATAATTGATTTCAATCTGTCAATCAGGCCCTGTGCCAGCAGTCAGAGGATAGATGTACATATATTACCTCTGTAGTTATTGGTTTTATTATATTGGTTTCTAGATTCAGGGAGGGTTTTTTCTAAATTGGAGCTCTGTGTATAAATTATGAATTCAAGCACAAAAGCTGGCTACAATCCAGGGGTTTACACCTGCCAAGGTGTTTGATTTGCTGACTAGGAGCTGAAAACTAAAATATGTTGGTGCTGTCAAACTGTGATGAAGCTAATCCCTCCTCCATAGGACAGGGTCTCAGCAATATTCTCTGGGAAATGTAATCAGTGTTTGGGAGCTTACACCATGCAATAGAAATTTCTAACTTGTCCTAGAGGATGGTTACATACTACAAAAATCCTTTCTCCATCCTGTTCTTAATGGTGGATTGTGGCAACATCCCTTTCTACTCATTCCTGACTGTCTTACTGTGATGTGCCTTGTCATATGGAATATTGGTACCCTGCTCTTTGTGGTGCTTCATGGTGAAGACACAGCCATTAATAAAATACCTAGTTCACTATTAAGACTTTACATAAAGCTGTATAGTCCCTGAGAGCAGGTGCTGCTAAGAAAAAGAAGGGGGGTGTTTATTCAGTTGTAAAAAATGCTTTCTGCATTATGATCTGTATTTTGCAGACAGTTTCCTACCCAAATAATAACTTATCCAGATTTCTTTCACTTTTGATTTTCTGACAGTTGACGGACTATTTTTTGTGGCAGACCAAACTGCAAAGAGAGAAAGCTATGAATCCCTCATGTTTGTTTTTCTCTCTCCAAAAGGAACATTTCAGAGAACATAGCATCTGCAGACCAGATTCTTGCTTCTCTGATCAATAAAAGGTTCTGGCACATCAACAAAACCATCAAAAGGAGTAACATTGTGCTTTAAAGTGTCAGTTCTGCGATGTGTCACTGATACCCAGGAGTAATTAAAAAGGAGAAGAAAGTGAGTGGGGATACGCTGTGCTTAGATTTGGTCTTACCTAGTTACATAACTTTAATGAATTTCACCTTCATTTACCTCCAGGTGCACAAGAAGTAAGGCAGAGCTAGTCCTTGGCAGCACAGAAGGAGGCTTGTGAGCAAAGCTGGCTCAAAGCTTCCCAGCAGGCTAATGAAAACTGAATCCAGTCACCCCAGCAGTGAGAAGAAAATAAGAGATCTTCACCATACAGGCTTCCTCTTTCCTGGCTGAAGGCTGGAGCTCCCCATACCTCCTGCCAGGGCTGCCAGGCTGCTATATAGCACACCCGATGCCGAGGTGGTACGGCTGGGTTGCCTCCATCCTCCATCTCGTATCCTGCTGCTGAGTCTTGTCAGCACCTGTGTTGTGTGCATACGGTGTATGCAGGTATGGAAGGTCAACACCTCTGTTAGTCCGTCTCTTCCTTCCCCTTCGGGAGATCCCCCATAGCATTCAACCTGTGCAATTTAGAACAATGTTAAATAAAGCTGATCTTTTCATACTGTAAAATATTAAAAGCAGCTTCACACATTATATCGGGTTTGTGTGGCGGGGTTTTGGTAGCAGGGGAGGGGCTGCAGGGGTGGCTCCTGTGAGAAGCTGCTGGAAGCTTCCCTGGCTCCAAGTCAGACCTGCCTCTGGCCAAGGCCGAACCCATCAGTGACGGTGGTAGCACCACTGGGAGAACAGATTTAAGAAGGGGAACCAGCAGTGAGTAGTGGGATTGGAATGTGAGAGGAACCCCCCTGCAGACACCGAGGTCAGTGAGGAAGGCGGGGGAGGAGGTGCGCCGGAGGAGGGGATGCCCCTGCAGCCCGTGGTGAGATGGCAGGCTGTTCCCCCCCAGCCCAGGGAGGGGAGCGGGGGAGCAGATGCCCACCTGCAGCCTGGGGAGGAGCCCACGCCAGAGCAGGGGGTTGCACCCAAAGATGGCCGTGACCCCATGGGGGACCCACGCTGGAGCAGTCTGTGCCTGAAGGACTGCAGCCCATGGAAGGGACCCACGCTGGAGCAGTTCGTGAAGAACTGCAGCCTGTGGGAAGGACCCACGCTGGAGAAGTTCATGGAGGACTGTCTCCTGTGGGAGGGACCCCACGTTGGAGCAGGGGAAGAGTGTGAGGAGTCCTGTCCCTGAGGAGGATGAAGCGGCAGAGACAATGTGTGACGAACTGACTGCAACACCCATTCCCCGTCCCCCTGCGCTGCTGGGGGGGGAGGGTAGAGAAAATTGGGAGTGGAGTTGAGCCTGCAAAGAAGGGAGTGCTGGAAGGAAGGTGTTTTAAGATTTGGTTTTACTTCCCGTTATCCTGTTTTGATTTGATTGGTAGTAAATTAAATGTATTTTTTTTCCCCCAAGTTGAGTTGAGTCTGTCTTTTGCCTGTGACCATAAGTGGTGAGTGATCCTTCCCTGTCCTTGTCTCGACCCATGAGCTTTTCTTTATATTTTCTACTCCTCATCCTACCGAGCCCAGAGGAGTGCACTAGCGGCTTTGTGGTGCTTTGTTACCATCTGGGCTGAAACCATGACACACAACCTGAACATGAATCGATTCTTTTTACTTTAATTTAGTATTTCCTGACTAAAGAAATGCCTCTGTCTGTAATCATTTACTTGAGGTAGGCTTTAGGAGATATATAAAGCACAGCTACTGAAGACCTTTGTGATTAACTGTGGGCTAGCTATATATTAGTTTCCCAAGACTGTTCCCTTGCTGCACAATAACTAAAAGGTTCAGGCTTAATAACATGGCCTCCAAAATAAGCTCATGAGTGTGTCAGGAATGCCTTAGCAATAACTGTAGTGCTCTTGGTGGGCTGCAGAGTTATGACAGCAAATTTTTAGACATTCCTCAGAGTTAAAATTACTCTGATCTCTAAAGTCTGTCTACTAGAGAGTTGCTAGTTCCTGGAAAGACAAAATGATGTCACACTCTCTCTTTTCTGTGCTGGCCTTTGTGTCTGCACTGCAGATGCGAAGTAGTGAAAAAGCTGATATCCCTGTCCAGATATTTCGTTGATGTGACAGTGTCTTCCAGCTGTGCTGGAACTGTTTTGATGCATCCTAAATCATCTCCAGGCCAGACAGGAGCCTGAAAGAGCAGTAGTGGAAGTGTTGCTATCATGCAGAAACCAGTAGCAGACAGAGGTCTCTGCAGGTGCTATCTCCAACCTCCACATCCTGCTGAAGCTCACAGGCTGCCTCCATCCATAGCACCAAATCATCAGTACCAAATAGGCTCTCTTAACCTTAAAGCATATGGGGTGAATTTATCTGCCAGAACAATTTCTGTGCAAACATTAAACAGTGCCAAGCGCTGGTAAAAGAGCCATACAATCCTCTGTTTAAGGAAACTGAATGTCCTTGTTACTGACCCTGTGCTATGCGGTGGATCCACCTGGAGGCCTGGCAGTTATGGAGCAGGTGGCATTGCAATGAGAGGAAATGTCACCGGGAGCATCGTGTGTTTATTGTCTGCAAGGCAGCGCACTGAGAAGGAAGGCTTCGCATAAACAAATAGCTGAGCGATAGGTCTTGAACTAGTGTAACCTTGCACTGCTTCTATTACCCTAGTCGATCTCTGCTCAGTTTCTAAATTTGCTAATCAGCTGAAGACTTCAGTATTTATTTGGAATAAAAAGCTTTCATAGCAACTGCAAGAAGCTGTGGTAGACTGGACTACTCAAAAAAGCAGCCTGGGAACTGAATGATGACAATAAAAACCACCTGGTACACCATTCGTAGAAGGAATCCCCAGAGTGCCTAAGGGCAGAATTTGTATGAAAAAGCTGTCTGGTGACATCAGGTAAATATTTGTAGTATAACACAAAATATTTCAAGAATCGTGGTAATGGCACAAAAGACTTAATAGTTTTTCAACCTTTCTGTGTGCCACTTAGCTTTATTGGTGCTAACAGACCTCAAGAATTGTTTCAGAAGCCTGAGGAATAAGGTCCCTTCCCCAAACGACCTACAAATAAGTGAAAAGCTTTGTTAACAGAGTGCCAGTCCTGGATGTGCCTCCTCTTCTCTTTTAAAATCTAAAATGGTTTGTACCAAAGTTCCCCTTTTGATTTCCCCCCTGAAACATTAGGAAGAACACTAGTACCCAGGGGGCAAGATAAAGACAGCTGTGCTGACATTTAAGCTGGCAAAACACTGCAGTGGGAATGCACTGCCCTGGAGAAATTTATGAAATATGCATATCCGGATTAAGTATATCCTTTTTATTGTTATGGACTGTCTCTGAAGCTGTTTGAAATGTTTAACTGCTTACTATCAAATGAATGTTCTTGCCTTTGGGGAAGGCTTCACATGAAACCACAGAGCCAGCAAATAAGGAATTCAAAATAAAACTCAAGAAAACTATTAGCATTTAGTCAATATGTATATTAATTTATTTCAATTTTCCCAATCAGTCACAGTAATAGCAGATGCATGTGCTAATATCTTATATCCCTAGTGCTCTTTGTAGTCACAGGAAACATTTTATGAGCATTGTCTATTTTTTTTTACTAGTTCTTATATACATATGAAATTGAAATGTGCTTTCCAGTGAGTGTCCACCCATTCTAAGAGCAGGCATTCAAGTAAATGTGTTGAAAGTTCTTTTACAAATGCCAGTGATGTGACATGTTTGAGATTATAAAAGCCCAACTTGATTTTACTGCATGAAATTGTTGATAAATGATAACTGGTAGGCTGGCATTCACTGGACGGTACGAATTAAAGGAGGTGATAAAGAGCTGTTGTGGCTCCACTGAGTTGCAGGCTGGCAGGACAAGTTGGAAGAAACTAGAAATGTAAGAAAATATATTAAATTTGTTGAATTTTGATTGACTGATAGTTAGAGAAGCATGCTGTAACCTTTCCTAGGCAGTGTGCACTTTTGGGTCACAAAATGGGAGTGTGTCGGATGATTGTGCTGGAAGGAATGAAATTTACTGTGATTGCAATTACTTTAGAAACTTGCAGACTCCTCTAAATAAATACTGTGACATCACTGCGCATTCATTAACATCATTATGGAAGGCACTCAAAGTTGGTCAAATCAATCAGAAAAGACCACTTATTCCAGCATCTCCACAAAGTTTGGGTGCATCCTGATCGGCTCCTGGAACATCAGCCTTTGACTGCTGCTGTTTCCTTTTTCCTCCAGCTGTGTTGTGGGTTTTTTTACCTCTGTTTTGGTTGTCTTTCTCTTCATCTTGCATCTCCAAGGCATCTGACTTAACTGCTCTTCACCCAACCACCCAGCAGAACTTTATCATTGTATCAGGGGAAGTAGAGGCAGTTAAAATACGTATTTTCCACTGGGAGAGTGCCTGGTAGTTTAGCCCCACCACCCAATCTGTGTGCCTCCAGCAGGAAGAATACAAAAGAGAATGAGCACTAGAGAGAGAAAGAGGCTTTTTCTAGCTTTCTTTTTTTCTCTTTTTCTTTGTAAGCACTGAGCTTCTGCTGTCTTCTGAGAAGCAAGAGGGCACTGAGTAACAGGAGCGAGAGCTCCAGGTCAGGTATTTTCAACCTGTGCACTGCAGGATGCTGGGGATTGATGGAATACTTTCAAGAGGTCTGGGAAAGTGCCTTAAATGAGATTATCATGTCCAAACATCAATTTCACTGTCAGCGCATCCATACCTCCTCTGGAAAATGTTGAGTAGGCACCGCTAGTGTAAAAATGGGCTTCAGTCTCTGACTCCATCTTGTACCATTGAATGGTGAGATAAGCTCTCATGTTAAGGTCTTACCATTTAATCTTTAAAGATGCAGTGGCAAGTCTAGCTGATCTTTCTGAGCAGATTCTCCAAAGCTGAATGGCTGTCTATTCAAATCACAATATTTTGAGGGCTCATCTTGCCGTATAAGCGGAAGATGGCCTTGCCCTAGGGTGAATATAGCATAGACAAGACCCTGCAACGCTTGGGCAATAAAGTGCATTATTTGCAAAGAAGGTAGTTTGTTGTGGAATCATTTCTAAGCATCCCTGCATGAGTTGTAAGTGGGATTGTGTTTCCTCAGGTCAATCTCCTTTACATGATTCAACACACATTTTTTCTTCTGAAAATGAGAAATATTCCCACCATAAAGAAGCTGGGGAAAATGAATTTTACCTTCGTTGTGCTTTCTCTCCCTCTCTGAAGTACTTCAAATGCTCCTACATCCAGGTGAGATGCCGTTGTCTCCTCCTGCTCAAATACCCAGATGGGCTATGTTCTGGTCTTGCTGAGACTCAGCAGTGAATCCACCTAGCTGAGAAGAAATCTCATTAGTTTACAGCAAAATATTGCCACCTACAATAGCAGTGGGGAACAAACAAGGCAAACACTGCCTGTCACTGAATCTCGATTTTCTGAATGGAGGGTATTGTGTGTTATTTCATCTTATTTTCTGTATGTATTCACCTGTTCAGAAAAAGGTGTTCATTGACAAGACCACTCACATACATTTATTTAAGACAATGGTCTTTGCCTTTTTTTCTGTAGCATCAGGAGTAGAAAAGTATGCAATCTAGGAGCACTGTTTTTATTTCTGTGGTGACATTGTTTGGGTTTTTTTTAAGAATAGGCAAAAATAAACAGAAAGAGCATTTAAATTACATGCACTTTCACGTGACCATTTCTCTAAAACACATTAAAAGCAAATGTCACTGTCCAATCTTCTTTTAGATGGCTAATTCTTTAGATCTTGTGCAACAGTATTAATAATGTATTTAGCTCCTTGGATAAGATAATGTTCTGTAAAATTAAAAATTCAGAATTGTGTATTTGAGAATTGAGATTTTACAGCTGGCTTTTTGGCAGAAAGGGACTAGGGGTTTTTTGTAAGTAACAGCTCAACAATATAATCTTTATAAAATTAAAGAACTTCATAACTGTTCATTTGCTTGAGCTATTTCTAATACACTAGAACTTTTTCTACATGGTCAAAGCAGATGAGATAATGAATAGGTTGTAGTATATCCAAAAATGGGAAACCCTCCAAAAGTCTCCAAAAGGTGTTGAATATATACATAACATAAGAAATACAAAGCAATGCCCTTTTTTTACCTGCTAGAGGGAGAGCTAGAAGTTGCCTAGTGGTGAGAAGGTCAAAGGCCTTTGGCATGAGGACAGGTTAGACAAGCTCTTATCAGGAGCCTGATAGTGCCAGAAGAGAGGGAAAGGGAGACGAAAGGTGACGAAGTATGCTTGGTACTGACCTAGTGCAAAACCTTCAAGGATTATGTTTCTGTGATACAGACATTGATCTGTGAAATAGCTCAGAAAATGTCTTTGAAAACTGTGGAGCAATTGCTCCTTAGCTTACCTACCACATCATCTGGCAGATATTGGGTGAAGAGAACGCTTAACTGGGAAAATGTGATTTTTAAAATCATTCCCCCACAGTCCTCTTCCTCCCTTTGGGAACTCTCCACTTACTTTGAAATCTTGTGCAATGCACGCATTTGGTGTTGATGTTTATCCCTGATTAGATGTGGTTATCAAGGCACACCTGGGCCCATAACAGAGGAGGTTGTCCCAGTGTTATGCTTGTACGAAGTCCAAAGGGACTCACAGCTAAGCTCAACAGCAGCTGGATCTGCTTCCATGGTCTTTTTATTTATCTGTTTGTTGGATGTAAGCACTATGTTCTCCTTTCCTTTTTATTCCTAGCACTTAGGCTCACTTGCCGAGTGTTACCTCATTTCACTTCCAACCCTGTGATTTAATCTGTGTGAACTGACTCCTGGCTTCACGCAGAGCTGAGCTGGCCTCAGTGGCACTTGACCGAGCCTGACCCGGCAGATGATCAATGTCTTTGATCAGATGATGCTTGGGGCAGGAATGGTCACCTTGGGTATTGCTGTGCTCTCTCTTGGGGCAGGAATTCCCTCGAAAGAAAGCTCACATGCTGTGCACACCACTGGAGCCCACCTCCCCCGGCACCCAGCCCTCGACAGAGACAAACACGCTTGGTGCACACCTCGCAGCCGGCCATACCCTACCAGCAAGGCAGCCTAGGAGCAGACCCTTGGGCAGGTGGTGGGAATGAAGCCTAGAGCACCTCCTTGGCAGGTTTCATCCGCAGGTACAGATGCCCCTAAAGTTCTGCAGAACCTTGTAACATGGCTCCAGGCTGCAGCCCAGATGTGGCGGCCACCAAAAGCTTGATGGGTGTTGGCTGCTCCTGAACCCATGGGTCAGCTGAAGTGATCAGAAAATGTTTGGGTGACTACAAAGTCTTCTAGAAATGGGTGTGTATTTAGGAAAGAATGTTAAACTTTTCAGATAGGAGTTTTATCTAGCTCTAGCGAAAAGTCAGTTTGGGAATAGCCTTGCTTTCTTTTCTTGTTTCAGTTTTTATTCCCAAGTACTAACAGAGGCAGTTAACTTAGGAATTATTTTCAAATGTGAATCACTACTCAGCACATGGCTTGCAGTTAGAAATAAGCTTTTAATCATACTCCCATGCAAAACCACTATTCAGAAAATTTAGATTTTTTTTTCTTGTATAAAATTCAACTCTTAACCCAAACTAGAGATTATGGAACAACACACACATGCAAAACACTGACTTTTTCGTGTCCTAGATTTAAGCTCCAGTTCCTGAAAAATTGAATTTTTGGGGAAATAGTCTTCAAGAACTTAAGTATATACTATTCAGTCACACATTTCATTCAGTTAAAATAAGGTTTTTCTGTTAATTAGTCTTGCAAAATATCTTAGTTAAGACTTAAGAAATTTATCATCTTGTAAAGGAGGAAAAATGCTTCCACATTTCATTTTCTACATTACTCAAATGTGGATAATATACACATTTGAAAAGCTTTGTCCATTTTATCAGTTTTTTACCATCAGGACACTTTAGACATGGTCCAGATGAATATGGACCAGGCGGTGAGTGTAGGCATGTTGGGTTACCTGTATCAGCTGTGATCTGTGCTCCCTGTGGACACTGCTGTGAAGGGCATGTTGTAGCTCAGGCTGCCTACAGGTACTATACAGCCTTCCCGTGCCCTGCTAGCAAGGAATGGGCTTGGTGTTTGTCAGTAAACTGTCAGTAGACACCATGTAAGACAACATGGGATATGTAGCAGAAAACTTTATGTAGCCCATCTGGAGAAAGGCTAACAAGAACTCAGGCATTGCTGTGTCCCATGCTCTGGGGCTCACCTGGCCTGTGGCCACCTGAGGACCTCAAGAAGTAAATGATGGAGTAAATGATCAAACTTTTGTGACTGAATGTACATTATGTCAGTGATCCAGTAATGCTATCTAATACTAACAAAAGATGATATCAATAAAGATTAAAATGATGTTGTTAAAAGAAAATATCAAGAGATTGAAAAGACACTCAAGGAAACTTGCTTAAACATTTCAACAAATATCTGAGGAAATTCAAAGCAATGTTCATTTATTTTTAGTTCCCAGAATGAGAGGCAAATCCACCTGCAGCTCCATTGAGTTTCTAATCATGAAGTAAACTGTGTTTAGCCTATTTAGAAAGACAGACAGTTTTAAAAAAGTCATATATACCAGATATTCTAATGATGCAACGTATATTGATACAATTCTCTGAATCGGTTTTAAACTTTCTTTTTTGCTAGAACATACTTCAGTCCTTAGATTAAATAGCCAGGATAAATTGATAGCAGAGCAGAATTATAGTGCTCTGAAGCAAAATCCATGTGGAGTTTTCTATTAAAAGGAAAACAAATTCTCAACAATTGCGGTCTGAAATATCACAGTCTTAAAGTGTTTAACTGGTGGTATTAGAAAGTGCATTAACAGAAAAGGGATACACCACTATTGTGTGGAGGGCTATATGTTCTGTTTACACACACGCTTTACCTTACGTCCTCTTACATCGGCACCAGTTTCACAACTTTGCCAGTTGGCTCCTTTCACTTTTTATATTAACCTTTATTCATCAGGCAAGCTTATGCTAGCTAATAGCTTATGGCTTAACAATTATTTATGCTTTGGTGTACTTACTTATGTGATCATTTAAAAGAAACAGTGTGAACCGGAAACTTCATAAGCTTTTATTCAAAATTCTCACGTTGAGACAGTCATGCGAGATAGAAGAAGGAGAGGAAAGAAAACAAATAGAAGAAATATTTCTTTGAGAGTTCGTTTTTTTGACCATCCTGTTGATTCTGCTTGCTTATACTCTGCAACACTAAGATATTGAGCTTTGCTAGTCTACATGTACAGTTTTAGCCTGAAGAGGGATTTACTCTTCTGTTTAAAACCTAGAGGACTTACACGGTATTTTTCATGATGAAGGAGGATGTAAGGCAGTAAATGGCTCATGCAGACAAACATGTGCTGCTTCACATGAGGCTCACTTAAATATGCATTCAAAGTGCCAGATATATGGCAATGAGGGAAAGAAGACAGAGCACAATGTTATTTTTTTCCTTTTGGTATTGAAATGCTGAACTTACTTTTTTGGTCTTGAGACATCCCCACAGGTTTACAGAGCTATGCCTTTCACTTAAAGGAACCACCTTCCACTTAGAAGTATCTGGAGATGGCAGAGATCCCCACAACTATCCCAAGGCTGGAGTCAGTAATGAGGAATTACTGGGTAAAGATGACCTGACTCAAAATATACATCTACACTTGTATCTGTTCTAAGGTTCACTATGCTTATTCAATTTCTCCCACGTGAAAGTTGCCTATGTCTGTCTCCTTTTTCTAAGGAGAAGAAATTACATGGTTAGGGGTCTGTGTTCATCCAGGAGGAAACGGACAACACGCATTTCCCAGCTATGTGTGACATCTTTTACAGTGTGTAACTGCAGTGATAAACACAAGGTTCCTGTTGTCTGTCAGATCTGTTCAGCATGCAGAGAGAGAGGATGGCAATGAAAGAGTGCTATAACTTTTGACAAAAGCAGATGCCTTTGCAATCTGTGTTTTCTGACAACAGAGACTTCTGTGAAGATGGAGGGAAAACACTGAATTGTTGTGCTGAAAATCCCTCTGTTGGTACAACTACTTGGTAAAGTGTTTTTCCTAAAACTGAGCATCTACACTTGTTCCTATTTTGAGAAGTTTTATGATGCTGCCTTTCATGTATGAGAATTTTTTCAGATATGAAATGGGGCTAAAAATTTTTCACTGGCTCCAGCAACATTATCTAATTCATTCTCCATCTGCAGACCTGAATTTCCCAGATCTGTTCTCAGGATGGCCAAAAGTTGCACTGCTGAGTTTTTCTAGGATTCATAAGGAAAGCCTGCACACAGTAATGATGATTACTAGAGCTGCATGTGCCTAATAATTCATCAGCAAGGAGACTGCTCCTTCAAGGAACTACAAAGAAAACTTGCACCGAGCTTTAGGTTGCCAGCTTCTCTCTGGCTCAGTATCAATATGGGACCTTTAATGTCAGACTGCAAATCTCCGCAACTAACTAGGTGGCCTGAGTTAGATAATGATTGTCTGCTGAAAACTCTATTAACATTGTCTTTCTATACTTTCCTACTTTTCTTCAAATGCTCAGAAAATTTCATTCTAAGTTCAAGTACAAGCCAGTCACAGTTTGAGCTTATGTCAGCAAGTTTCAATACTAAAATGTCTCTCAGTAAGAAAGTCCAAGGAGGAAAGTCTTCACTGACCATTCTCTTTCACTGAAGTCAGGATGAATTTATCTTTTTCTGAAAATTACCTGCCTGCTCCAGCTTCTGTTAGAGTCAGAACTACCAACCTCGGCAAATCCAGCAGAGGAAGAACTGGCGTGTTCCTGAAGTCAGACTGCATGTGGTGTCCATAGGTAATCGGGTGTATTCAAGATGCATTAGCCTCCGCTCTGCATCCATGGCTGATTTTTACTTGTGCTCTGGCTGCTTGTCCAGGACGTGGGCATTCTGACAGCTGGGACTAGCAGGTACCCAGAAAACGGGGGCATTTCATGAAGTTTTAGGGGGGCAAATTGCTGCTACAGGAGAGACGCTATTGCTGAATGTGTCTGTAGTTCAGATTTTTAAAATATTTTTTCCACTTTTCTTCTGGAAGAAGTAAACTTTGATTTTAAAAAGTTTCTGCAGTAATATTAAATATTGCCCATCTATCTATTTGGTTTTCAACACAGTGCTATCTCCTATTGTAATATTCATATCTCATCGTGGCATCCAACTTTTTCTTCCTCCCTTATAATTACATCATCTTTCTCAATAGTATTGCATGTATTTCTATAAACCCTGAAGGCAGTGTTAGAAGCAGTCTAAACTTGACTGGGGTGAGATAGAAATGCTAGGCAATATCTTACACTGTCAGGAAAGAAGCCCTCGAGAGGCAAAAAATAGAGCTGAGATACAAATGTAGCCTATGGAGACAGGCTTTTATCAGCATGTGGGGGAAGTATCAGAAATAAAATAACCCTCCCTAAAAATCTTTAATACTTCTTGAGTGTTACTGCACTCAGAAGTTTAACTCTTCTAGAATACCACAAAGCTTTTTATAAGACAGATAAATCAAATTATGTTAACCTTCTGCTGATATCCGGGTTCAGCACATGCAAATAGGTGTCAGGCTAATCTCATGCATCTTTGCCCTGTGTTGCATTTCATTAAAGTGGAAGACCTCACAGTGGAGAGCCCCAGCATACAAGGAGGTCAGTGTCAGAGTGGAATTTCAGCAATGCAGAAACCATAGTGTTTCTCTGCACTTGAAGGGGCTAAACACCCACAAAAACATTCTCAGGGTAGAAGAGTTTTAGATTAAGTCATGCTGTATGGTGTTTCTCTGTCTGAGCAGGAGAGCACAAGAATGTTATGATGCCCTCTTAGATAAGAAGTACTTTTTCTTTTTAAGTGACCTTATGTATTACCTAGTCCTTTCAAGGAAAGGATTTTTAGTAGGACTTGAATTCTAGGTAGCTGTCTAACACTAACAACTTCTCTGGCTTGAAATCTGGATTACATGATTATACTGCACAGTACTTCCTTGCAGCATTTCAAAGGAGAATTTGTGAACCACAGTGGTAGCAAATGCTGTAGGAAAAGCTTAAAAGGAATTAACTGCTCTCAGGCCCAGGATGAAGGGCTGAAAAAAAAAGGTAGTGCTGGAAAAAAAGAGCAGATGGTTAAAAATCAGCTTTTACAGAGCTCTTCTTACCACCACCATGTGTAAAAAGAATGAGAAGCTGAATTAAAATGTGCCATGAGAAATAGTCTCAGCCATTCTAAACACCACTTTCTACTCTCTGGGCATTTGAAAGCAAATGATATTTAAATCCATTTTATGCAGATAAATGCCTTTAAGCTATTAATACCACTTGAAGTAGCCTTAGTGAAAATTCAGCTCTTTCTCTTTTTCCTGAGTGGCATGTATTGGGAGGAGGAGGAAGAAGAAAGGGGACAAACATACTTAAGAAAGAGAAAAAAGCCATTCAAAAGCCATGGTCTTTTCTCTCAGACTTACTTGTTGTGTTATAGTGTACCCAAAGATTAGATTAAATAATCTTTTTACCTAACAGGAAAATTATTATAATCCCCCAAACCTAAGCTTAGAAAGCTGCAGCAGGTGCATTTTTGCCATACCTAGAAAAATGAAAGCATTCATTTCTGTGGCAATGTGCTGCTGGAACTAAATTCATGTCTGCGAAGTTAAAGAAATGACAGAACAATGACAGAACAATGCATTTATCATTAGAACTGTTGGTAATGGGCATTTCTCAAGCTTTTAAATTATTGAAATATCTTAGCATGTGGCATCACTTTCTCAGAATTCAGGATTCAAAATTAGAGATAGTACATAAAGCATCATTTAAAACCAGCCTTCTACCCAGGTTCCTGTTTTACACAGCAATCTTACTAATTCAAACCATAGTCTATGTGATGGCTATGACACTTTCAAAATATTTATACACAGAAAATTTGAAGATCCTTACTTGTCCAATACTCTCTGATGACTCAGTGTAAAGCCTTTATTAAAAAAAAAAAAAATCCAGAACCCCCAAAAGTTTGACCCATCATTATGTATGTGAGCACATGCTTTAATCAGCCCACTGTTTGCTTGAGTCATTCTTGTCTGTATGAACTCTCAAGCTGTTAAGTTCTCAAGAACAAATCCTGGTAACACAGGGAGTAAATTTTGTCTAGGAAAAGGTTAGAAAAGTGTGCTCCAAAATCATATTTATTTGTACCCTTAATTTGAGAGAACACTTGGCTATTATGAATCATTAGAGTATCTTGAACAATGAGTCATCAGAACACAATGACAGAAGAGTTATGTTTCAAGAAAAGCATGAAAGTTCAGTTCTGACAAATTTTAAAGAAATAATAGTATGGTCAGAATGATATGGGTTGTGCTGCAGGCAGCTACTTTCCTGGAGTCTCATTTAGGATCAGATTCTGCTGTTATTTGCATTGAATAGTACCAAAGTTAATGAGACTGCTTGCAGAGTTGCTCTCTATTAAAGTCTCCAAATCAGTCTGGGGTTTTTTTAATATATTGTTCTGTAGGCCATGATCAGTGTTATCTTTAATTATTGTATAGTGTTTGGAGATACCATTGTGATAAAATCCTAAGTATTGCATTAGTTAATACTAATTCAAGTAGGAGTTCACTTCTTCCTATTGCCTTAATTTCTGTTCCATGGCCATGACTTTCTCAGATGGAAAGCATGTGGCAGTATAGAAGTATTAAGGTCTAAGCATGTGAGCTAGAGAGAGGAGCCAAGAGAAAGGGAACAAAACACTCTTGTGGGTTGAATGAGGTTTGTACCCAGTGTTCATTCTGAACCCTTGAATTCCATGAAAGTGGAAGATCAAATTCTCCATTTTGCAAGACAGAGTCCTTACCCTGGCTTTTAAATTCAGACCCATCCCTGGTATGGTGAGAGGTACAGATTTCTCCCACCCATTTAGGTTCTGATCAGAAACTGGATTGAAGCTTCATAAGCCCTGGAGCTGTATCTTCAGAAAAAAGAAATCATGAAATCAAAATACGCTGTTTCCCCAAATACATTGGTCAAGTTGCAGTAGCATGGGAGGCTTTGGTGACTGGAGCTTTGGTAGAAGGGAAACTAAGTGTACCAAACCAAAAGGAGGTCTTTTGCTGCTAATCTGCTTCGTAATGGAAAGGGAGAAATGTCAGAGTATGGATGGGAGATTGAGGTTGTTAAGGTTGGGACTGAAAGACTAGGTGAAAGTGAAGCCTAAATTACACTCACTGCTTTTTTTTCTGAAGAAGCAGACTCATTACTAAGGGATGCACTAAGATCCTAGACCCAGCAAAGCCTGGACTGGTTCAGGTGATATTGCAGTGGCTGCAATGTGCACAGCAGTAGCCCAGTGTCCTGGCTTCAGCAGAGGACAGCAGTAGATGTTAAGCTTTTAGTGATATTCCCCTACGATATTGCCTCCCAGCCTTTGATGATTTCTGTCTCTGTGTAAAACAGCATGGCACAGAGCTCAGAGCAAACCATTTAACTGCACACTCCTGTGGCTGTTTTTGTAGCTTGCTTGGAGTTCAGAGCAGCTGCAGCTGCACAACAAACAGCCTGAAAATTAGCTAGGTTGAAGCTGCCAGAAATATTCCCTGTACCAAACTGAAGCATAGACATGCTGCTGACAGGTACAGATAAGCCAAACAGTGCAGCAAGAGCCAGGACATGTGGAGCAGGTGGAGTGGTATGAGGCACAGATGCTTCTCCCTGCAGAAAATGGGCTGAGAGAAAAACTGCTAAGAAAGAGAAAGTGATGGGCCTGGTTCTTGAGCTCATTTCCACCATCCCAAGTGACGACCATTCATATGTTAGTACAGCAGGTTTTACAGCCCTGCACATACAGTACAGATTAAGCTGCTATAGTTCCAAGACTTACACTGAGCACAGGAATAGCTGGGTTTTTCTGCTGGTCTTTTCCACAAGCATTCAAACATTCCTTTTTCTTTTTTTTTTCCCCTCAGAAAACCAGCACTTATAAAAGGGAAATAACCAAAATTAATCATGTTGCTGTTGTTCATACTTCAGAAACAAATACCCATTTTTAAAAAGTTTGGATTGAAAACAAAAGATGGAAAGGGCCTGGTTGTGGTTACATCAGTATAAATCTTTTCCAGCTTTAACAGTGTCTGCGGAGTTTACAAAAGACTTATATTCTGCTCACCCCATATTTCAGTGTGCATCCTTCTGTTCCGGCCTGTCTCTCTCTCCTGACATATTCTGCCTTTCCATCTCTCACCTTCTGCTCTCTTCCCTCTCCCTCTGTGCCTTTCCCTATGCTTTTCTAACTGCAACTTCTAAGAAAGTTAAGGAATTTTAGCTGAAAGCATGTTGCACTGTTGCTCTAGTACAGAATGTTACTCTTAAATATGTCAAAGGAAGAAGAGTCTATAATATCCCAAGGTGGTTCATCCCAGGATTTTACCACCATAGCTCCAAAAGTTTTTCTTTATTTGGTGTCACACTCAGTCTTCTTTTTTTCTGAGATTCAGAAAATTAATTTCCTTGGATTTTCAAGGATTTTGGGGGCCAGTACTGTTAAACAGTCATGGACAAACAATAGTGTATGTACAACTTTACACAGTGTATACAAAGAAGGTGGATCAGGTAAGTATATTACAGTATGTCTTCACGAGGTCCAGTGAACTTCTGTGTCATATAAACACTTTCACACAAGCATCTTCTGCCAAGCAAATCACTCTCTATTAATCTTCTAGTCATAATGAAAGTAATTGGCCCATGTCTACAGAAAAAAAACCTTTTTCAGAAAAACAATCCCAATAGGTTTCACAGACCTGTGTGTTTGCTTATAATCTACTGTGTTGATTCCCTCTTGATGTCAAATTGTTTAAAAACCATTACCACCAGATCCTATTCTTTAGGAGTCCATTACTGTTCATGAAGACATCCTCAAAGACAGAACTGTTTTTTCAGGGTTTTTTCACCTCTTTGTTATATAGGAGCCACATATGTCATATACTCAGCTGCATGCTGTGGCATGAAATTTTCATGGAAGTTTTCAAAAGAACAAAAAAATATAAATCCATTGGCACAACATAGCCTGTAGTTAATTTTATGTTCTGTGTAATAATAAAGAAGGAACTGTTTGGTTTCATTTAGCCACGGTGATTAGTCAGCAAGTATCTGTAATGTGAGATGCAAACACCTAAGTGGAATGGAAATGTTAATTCTGACTGAAATATGAATACTCAAGTGCAGTAATTTCACCATTAAATGCAACAGGTGTTTAACAATTTCCCAGTAAAGCAAAGCCAATGGAGTAAATTATTTTTGTGCTGAGAAATGCTTTTTCTGGAGCTTGGTAAGCTTAGCAGTACTCTAGCAAAGGTCCACCTTAGCAGAGACACAATACGCAAGAGCGATGTTTACTCCCCTGCAAATAAGAAAGTAAAGTAAAGCAAAACCAGGCCTGCAAGATGAATTGTTTTCTTATAAGAGTATTAATGTTAAAAGGTCTTTTGTGATGTGTCTATTAATACACAAGCAAGGAAACCTTACTGCTTCATAATAAGGAGGGAATTTGTACAAGACAGTACATTGCATATTTACCAGTGAAGAAACTTTTCTAATCACATCAGATGAAGAGTAAAGTGGCAAACATCATAGCTGAGTGCTTTTGACTTGCATCCTGTTCTTCATGTATGATTTCTGAGAATACAACCAGATCTGTTATAAAATACACTCAAGAACATGGGAATGGTTTGGGAGTCAAAAACTCGACTCAGGCAGTCATGGGGCTTGCAAGTAAATGCTTTTCCTGACATTTCAGAGTTTTTCACCCTGTAATGAGCTTCCCCATCTAGTGAATAAAATATATTCATCCATTTATCCAATGGTTAAAATCTCCTGCATGTAGTGGATTTATGTGTGTAGTTATGGACATACAAATAATTTCACAGGGCTCCACTGTGTTTTCTTACTTTGCACAATGGCTTTATCCTGAATCTCCAAAAATTCCTGTGAGAGAAAGTGGTATATAAAGCACTATCAGTCTGGTGGTCATCTTTCAGTTGCAGTCAGAATTACACTAATTTCTGCTGTGACTATAAATGTCCCTGAACAGCTTGTTTTCACTAGAGTATTAATTGCCTGTAAAAGGACAAGAGTTACGCAGTTGAATTGCTTGCTCCAGTGGGAATACAATAGTTTAATGGCAGTGTAACAGGCAAATTTAATTTTTCTGTTGCATTCAAATAATTTTTTCCTTTCACATATTTAATCTGATTTCTTTATCAGCTCAAATTGTTTGCTACACTGTTGTCCAATTAAATTTCCAACTTTTGAAACAAAAATTGTCTCTTTACATTGGTTCTTGAAGTTGGCTCTTTAGCTGAGCTACGCATTTGCCAGAAATGAAGACAATGTGCATTCATATATAGATTCCTCCCACCAGCTCTCTACATCAAAATCCTATCTGCTGATGAACAGAGGTCCCTGAAACCAGGCTCAGACCATGCCAAGGCTGGTGGGTTCAGCTCCCACCAGAGGCTGAGGAGCACGATCCCAGTGTGCTCCCACACTTCTTTCCAACAACAGGACAGTGGCTTTCCAAAGTCACTAAGTCAGGCTCTCAGCCAGGGGAGGCTCATACACACCCTGATGTACTGCACATCATCTGTCAGTTTTCATCCCTCCAGTCAAAGCATTTCCTTGAGAAATGATTTTTTGTAACTGAATGATGGCTTACACTCTATTTTATTTCTGCATCTCTACAGAAATAGTGCTGCAATTGTAGTTTCATGCCTTAATATACTTGCCTAAATTGACCTAACCTGGTGAAAGTACACTGAATTCAAAACCTGTAAAGATATTGAGTAGTCAAATGCAGTAATTAAGGGAATTTTTAATCACTTCAGATGTAGAAGCTGCAACATTCAGTAGATGACCTTGCAAGTTAGGTCAGCGTACAGCTCTTTGTGGCAGGGGACCATGAGCTTGAGAGCAGAAACTGTGGTGCAGACACTGTGACTTTTTTCCAAACTGCAGGAATAAACCTCTGCAAGACACTCATAACCTTTTTATTTACTAATGGCTTTTATTTAAATTCGTTGAAGAACAAAGGTGAACATTTACTGAACCCAGATAAAACCGGATATAAATCATCATCCAGGGAAGCTTGTCCCCTGCTTCTGTCAAATTTAGCAAATAGAAAATGTTTCTTCATAAGGCCCTTGTTCTAAAAATAGCTCTTTCCAAATCACAACCAACTCATTTGTATGTTAATTTTAAAAGTGTAGGTATTTGAAATACTACATTTTTCACACTTTTAAACTCCAGTTATTGTTTAAAACATTAAAAATATCTTTCATTACTGAATATATCACATATGATTCAGTTCAATTTTCAAGTTTCAGAGTCGATGTCTGCAACCTCACCTCTTCAAGGGCTCTCTGAGGTCCATTTAGTTCATTTACTCAAATAAATGGGACCTCTGAAATCCTGGGAAATGGATGGAGGTTTGGAGTGGAAAAGCATGAACAGGAGAGTAAGGAAAATATTGGATGTATCAATGTGTTTTAAGCCTAGATACTAGCCAATTAGTTTGTGCTGCTCAAGTATCAATTTATGTAACTTAGAACCCCCCCCTTATTTTCATCTTCTTTCTTTCTTTCTCTAAAAAATAAATTCAAATTAATTTTAATAGCAGCAACTGTTTTATCTCAAGGGATAGCTTCCTTTCAAAATACAAACTACTTAGCAGACAAACAGTCACAACTTGCCATCACCAGGACTTAATAAGAAGTTCAAGAGACTGATCAAATTGCTATGTAGGAAAGTCAGTGCTGGGATTGTGTTCTTTCAGTCTGGCAGGTTTTGGAATGCAATTTTCAGCAAAGTGAAACTTAGTCTGCTTTGTTCCCTTATTTTTCAGATCACCAAATTTAGGAAAAGCGAAAGTCTTGATTAATCCTTTCATACTCATGACTTGTGTCTTGATAGCATTTAAAAGTAAAATTTCAGTTGCCATTTTTATTTTAAAATACTTTTCCCATTAACTCTTTAGAATATATTTACTTTCTGCCAAACGAAAACACACTTGAAGGTCAGAAGCACAAATAAATCCAGTCAGGGTTGAAATCCCTCCATCACTCCCTCATTGCTCCTGACAGCATTAAGCAAGGGACAAAAAGGCAAATGTTAATAATGGAGTGTCAGCCTGGATATTTCTCACTAATGTTGAATGTCCTTGCTTTTGTGTGTAGCTTTATCAGTGCTCTTAAATTCTTTTAAAACGTTCTCTAAGAGAAAAAACTGTAAGAGAAAAACAGCACAATGTCAGCTAAAATGGGAGATGTCTGCCATGAGAAAATATCCAAACAGTGTAATTGTTTTGAGATCGCTACAAGGACTCTGAGGATTTCTTCAGATCTTGAATCAAGCTCTGAGGTTGCATTCATCTGTCCTTGATGGATCGCCCCTAATGTTGGACTGTTCCTTGAGAGGAGTGACACAAGAAGGACATCACCAAAGGAAAAAACCTGGGGAATTTATGGCCTCTATGTTTTCTTAGATACCCTTAAGATTCAGAAGATCACAGCTTGTTTCTTAACCTGCAATAGATTTTTGAACTGTGAAATGGTCAGTGCAGTCTGTGGTACATTATAGACTAATATGACAGAAAACTATATGCGGTTAAACAACCTATGGGGGAGAGTAAATGCACAGTCGTGGAACAAGCCTGTGCAGTCTGGATGCAAAATGGTCCAAAGATAAACACAGACACAGGCTCTGCTCCCAACGAGGGTTGAAAGCTCCTTACCAAAACATCCCAGCCCGTGCTCTGGTGCCAGCCTGGCATGTCAGTTATCTCAAGAAGTTGTCTGTCACCAGGAATCCCGGGATGTGGCGGTGGGGCTCTCCCACCGCAAGCGCCAGCCATGTGTGTTGGGGGACACGGGAGGAGCTGTGGGGGCTCCCACACACGTGGAAGGGCACAGCATGGGTCCCACCAAGCTTTGTCTCACGGAAGCAGCATCAATCAGTGTGGCTGAGGTTCTGATGTGGGCACTGATCTCTGCAGGAGCTTTTCTACTTCTATATACTAAAATTAAAAATAACTGGAAGATAGCTAAGAAGAATGAAACTAGAAAAAAAAATCTGTCATGGCCCCTTATTACTGTTAGGGACAAATTCTGACAATGATTTTGGAGTCAGAGACAGAAAGAGATGGGTGGGGCCATTAGCATTTTCAGGAGAACTTACAGTTCCTGCAGCTAAATGGCTGAGTAGGATGAATATACTCAGAGATTTTGGTAATTTGTTTACACAGTTATTTATTCTTCTGAACCAGTCATTTAAGTTCTCCTGTTCAGCAACTTCTACAAATATAAGAGGGGAGAGGAATAAAATTGAACCAGTAAAACTTTTTATTTGGTTAATCATTTTAAAACCCCAAAGCTTCAGCCTCAAAATCTGTTCTTGTTCTACTAGTGTTTTAAAATCTCAAACCCTTGCTCAAGAGGATAAATTTTTCTGGTTTCATCTTACTTTAGCACTCACACTACAGCAAATCAATTTTCACATCAAAGGCATATTAACAACCTCAGGGTTCATTCTCCTCCATGTTGCAATCACATGTTTTTTAAGTTGTCTTGACCTTTGATTGTCATGCATTGTTCTCTCTTTTAATGCTGTGTATTTCTTTTTGCTTCAGCAGCATATTTACAGTAGGAAATGCTTCTGACCGTTTTCCTTCGTAACCAGCAAAGCAATTACAGGCAGCACCACTGACTGTCCATACCACAGGTTAACTGAATAGCTTGTGGAGGACAGTCTAGTTCATTACTTCTGATTTTACTGTGATTTCTGTGCTTTAGATCTCTTTCTCATTTTATATGCTGGTATTTTAGTTTTAAAAGCCATGGCTGTCAAAAATACCTTAAAACATATAAGCACTTATTTTCTTTCAAACAAAGTCTTAACGTAATTTAAAAAAAAAATCAGATGCTTTTCATTATGTGACTTCTCTGAAGTCCACTGAAATTCTTATAGATGACTAACGACTCCAGCAACCACCTGATCATGTCATATCTCTAGTGTAAAATAGATAGTAACAGTAAAACTAAGCACCAGTATGCTGAGAGGCCTTAGTGAAAGTTGTACTGATTACCACATAAGTGTCTATCAGCCTGTCAAAATTCATGAACTGAGAAGGCTTGTAAAACCATATTCTGAGAAACAACAGATGGGAAAAAATGGTGAAAACTCTGGCAGAACTAGTCAGAGATAGCAATGAGATATGTCTGAGTAGGACTGATTTATTTTTCCAGGTAAGGAGATTTTAAACAACACAGTTTAGAGATTCACCATCACTTTGCTGCCAAGGAAATATTAAGTGATTAGTGTTCAAATAAAAAGTCTTCATCAGAACAATACTGTTAAGAAGATTTCTCTTCAGACAAATTCTGATCATGTACACACTGTAAATATAAACAGTCTGGGAGAGGGGCATGTATTACACCTTTCCTAGACACAGAATTGGCTTCTGTCTCAAAGTTATAACTCCTGAGGAATGAAGAACCCAGAAGTGCAAAATTTGGATCAGTATGGGAAGAGGTTTTCTATTATAGATGTTTTATTTTATTTACTAAGTTTATTCACCAGAAAGTAGCGTTTTGGATGATCAGAAGTGTTAATGAACATTTATCAAATTCACAAAAAATTTTAACAAAAATGTGCAACAGAGAGGGACCAAAGTAATGTCAGAAAAGTTAGTACATCTCTTTTCTTTGAAACACTCAAACATTTTGAGATTCCATTTTAAAGTTTTCATTATATAAATCAGTTTTTTAAAGTAATGTTTTACATCTATGAAAGCTAAAAAATTACCAATAAATATTTGGTTTGGTCTTTAAAAATTGGGGTTTTATTTCAAAATTTTGCAGAGAATTCTGTACCATTTTTATTTTAGATTGGCTAGCAACTGGCTCTGTTTTCTGTGCATTCTAATAACTAAGTTAAAATCTGATAATGTCACAGCCACTTAAGCCTGGAAATGTAAAAGCTGGAAAGATATTTGGCTTCCTATTTGCCCTCACTGCATTGTATGGAAGTGATTTGTTTACAATATCAACAAAATTAATCGATTATTTTTCAATAATTGCTAGACAGGATTATTCTCTTTGAGAGTTATACACTTAAGCACTTTACTAAGGCTTAGAAGATACGCATGGAACTTTAAAAAGTTCTGAAATGTTTTAAAAATGGTTTCTTCATAACTGTGTAGCACACTGTATTTAGAGGCATACATTTTTTTCATCAGAGTTACTTTCTTGGTTTCAGCTGTCATTAATGAATCACCCAAATGAGTATTGGATTGGTACAATCATAACATCGTATCAGTCAATATATCCATTTGGGCTCTCCTACATATGATATTCAGCAAAATATCAAATATTTTCCAGAACAAATTCCAGAATGACATATCCTGTCAGTAGCCTGAATATTATTAGTCATTGCTGCAGAGTAAATACAGACTGTCTCAAATGGACTTTATTACTATTTATGCCATTTGTGACAAGGAACCATATTATGTGTAACATTACAAAAAATTAAATTTAACATGGAGTATATGCTGTTTTAAGCAATTGTTCAACTTAAAATATCACAAAATTAATTCGCAAATATAACTTATATTCATTTAAAATATTAGAAATAGCTTCTTCAAATTAGGTAATAATGTTTCTAGGGAACATTCTGTAAGTTTGTGTAGAAAAGATCATATACCTCGCAGACTAACATTACACAAAATATTATATTAAAATAATAAAATTATAGTGCAACTAGATAAAAGGTAAACATTTTTGATGGTTTGAAACATTTATATTAAACTCTACTAATTTCCTTTGCCTCCAGACCTGCTGGTTTAGTAAAATTACTCCACAATATTTCTGGACTGATTTCCAGCCTGAACTGATTAAAGTATCCAAATTTCTGGATACTGAACAGAGATTAACCTAGTAAGTCTTCTCCCATTTGTTTGCTACTAATAATCTTGGAGAAATACTTCTGACATTCCCATCTGGAGAGCAGATACAAATGAAGGCTACTGCATTGTAAATCATGTCTATGACATTATAATAAGGATGAAAATTGTTCAGAAGAAAATATCTTCACAGATCTCTTCATGACTTTCTTCTTCTATCTACAGCGAAAACAGCTGATCTTCACCTTTCCAAGAGCTGACAACACAGTGAATTACTGGATTACTCCTGAGTCCATACTGAAGTAAATAGCACATTGTAAATAGCACAAGATTTTAATCTGCACTTACAACTAAACGAAAAAGCCTTTTCTTGTTTCTTTTTTTAAACCACACCATGTCCAAACATGCTAATTGCTCCCACTCTTCCAGTAGGACTAAGTTATCCTGAGCTGCATGATATAATTTCTCTGTGGCTGTTTAGATTATATTGTCTCTTACAGCCATGAAATCAGGTAGATTTTGTGTAACATGATTTAGTAGTGTGCCAATTTCAGATAGGCCACATTGGCTACCAGCAAAAGCTGTAATATATTTTGGCTGATACTGTGGAGAGGTTGAGAGGGGGGAGGGGAAAAAGGGCTATTGACCTTCCTCCTAAGAGGAGAAATTGGAGAACACTGGTGAAGACTGAATATTTCCTTAAAGATCACTGATGGCAACCTTACATGAGAAAGTGCCTGCCTGACTGGTAGCTAATCCCTTTTTTAGAAAGTTGCTGAGGGTGAGTGAAGTTGTATTACAGTATACTACAGTAGGAAAAAATTATATTATAGTATGGATTAATTCCTCTGTCTCTTCAGATATTTATGCACATACAGGAACTGGTAATGTCTTGAAATTCATAGCCAGTCTTATGCCACTGTCTTAATAGAACAGCAACATATGTAAAGTATAATGTTCAAGTTTCCTAGCTCTGGCAGTCCCCTATCTGTGCATGTGAAATGCAATAAGTACATTGTTTGAAATGAAAGCAGTGGTATATGTATGATGTGCCAAGTGAAGAAATCTACTGCTCCACTGAATACTGTCAACTACATCTTGTTACATGCTGTGACCGGGGGGTTTAAATGGTGCCATGCAGAAGACAGTTTTGGTACTCAGATGTGCCCTTATCCTCTAGAATGAACAAAGGCCAGAGAAAAAAAGGGAGGGTGTAAATTGTGTGTAGGACTAAGCAGCCATCAGGGAGAGGACAGAGGAGAGGAGATGACTGAAGGCTGGGTATGACCAAAATAATTTACTGATGCTCCTAAATCGACAACTTTGACTAGCAGCAGTGACCATTGGAAATTCATATGCTAGGAAAGAAAATGAGCTCTAGATTTTGTGAAGTGGTCAGTGCAAGCTTTGAAAGAAAAACAAAACAAAACAAAAATTTGAAAGTAAAATTGATACTATTAACGGTGAGACTCCACTCTCTTCTTCATTGTTAAGTCACCAGAGAACTGTTTTTCTCCTTAGTTTTACTTTTTAATTTAATCATGAAGCAGACAAATCAGTGTTATTCCATTAATACTTTGTTTCCAGAGACACTCAACAAAGCTAAACTGAATTACCTAAAGATTTAAATTTGAAGCACACAGAGCAACTCGCACTAGACCTCTGTGTGGTAATGCTCAGAAACAGCTTTCATTTATGAAAACTTAAGTTGCTTCTGAACAGTCCAAACCATTTCATCCTGAGTGAAATTTTCTGAGCAGAAGTCTAACATGGTTTAACATGTGCCTCACGTTCATATCTTTGGATAAATCAACTGCTCCTTCTTAGACAAGTCCTGAGAAATTAGACCTTCACAGAAAAGTTTAGATTATTTCTGTGTCATAACAGAACTCTGTGCCACATTCTTGTTTTTAATATATCCTTTGAGTGATACATTTTAATATATAGTTCAACAAGAAAAACATAAATAAAAACGCTACACTTGCCCAACATCAAAGGGTTAACAATTTACAGAAAAGAGATTTATTAATACTACATGAGCAACATTTTTTCAAAACACTTAGGGGATAAAGCATAAAGCCTTATAGGTGAGGATTTACTTTACAATTCTTGTATCAGGCAAAGCAGCACTAAAGCTCCATTAGGAGATTTCTCTTGAAGTTTTAGCATTTCATGAGCTATGTAAAAGGTAGACTAAATAACTTTATAAGGACTGGTAATAATGATGGTAGATTTTTATGCACATCTTGCAGCACGATGCTGTGCACATTTCTACAGCCACATGAAAAATCTAACTACTTGCAAGACAGTGTAATATAGAAAGGGAAATGGAGTAGGATGGATAAGCAGAAATGATAGTCAAAACGATGACTTCACTCATGTGCTTACTGTGCAAGAAAGTTTTAGGAACTGGGGGACACTCAGAAGGCTCTGTAACCCAGCAATATTTTCATTTCTCTCCTCCCAGTGAAGAATACTTAGCTCAGGAACTACAGAGAGACTTTAAAACAGGAGGATGATATTTTCTTTGTGAAGAAATTGCTTTTCTTAATAACTATTGGTTGAACTACTAGGGGGAATGTCATTATGTTGAACTCTTTACGTTAAAACATTTGAAAATTATGAAGACAGTCTTAATGAAAAAAGATTTTCTGTAAAACTTACTGCATAGCACCAAACCAATTTCTTTGGAATGTATTATGAAAACTATATGCAAAGTAAGTATTCCCCAATGTACTGAGCTAAAGGGAAAGTCTTAGGGCCCATTTTGAAAGCAGCAGGACATAATTTTCAAAAAATCTCATGGTCTTTTTTTACATGAAAGGAGGAAGAGATGAAGAGATGCTCCCTTCTTTGAACAGCAATTAAATGTTAGGGCAGTATTCCTGGATTCTCTTTTTAAACAAAGAGCTGTTCAAGTCTGTGAACATAATACCTGGTATGTGAAACTATTTATCCCTTAAACAGTACTAAGTAATAAAAGAAATAACTGTGTGGGCTGAAGGTAAAAAAAACGCCTTAGGAAAAGGTTTCTGACTGAGTCTTAAACCTGACCGTGTATCAGTAACCTACCGATGAGAGTGATCTCTCTGCAACCCCCGGACTCCCTCCCTGCCAGTCACTGGGCACCTCCTGACACATTGTCCTTCCTGATACCATAGAGGCACAACTTCAAGGTGTGGTTATTAAGATGCCGACTGGTATCGTGGTTGCGTTCATATTGTAAAGTGTACAAACATAGTCTATTGTACAATGGCACAAGTTGGTCTCACATGAATGTCTGGTCCACAGAATCACCAGTGTTTTACACAAGAATGGAAAACATAGGAAATGGATGTGGTTTCACTTATGTTTTAGGCAGATATATGTCTTTATGTACAATATTACCCAACATCTGTATCAACAGGGAACACTTCACATATTACAGTGTAAAATGAGTGGGTAATAGTCTACATTTGCCACTGGAGAATTTCCCCTCTGTTGGGAAAAGCCTTCATAGCATAAAGCTGGAGCATAGATTTTCCAGCTGATTTAAGGAAGAAGGCAAGAGTTGCTACTTCTCTGTTAACTGCTGACATAAAAAGCCAAAATGAAGCTGTTGAACGTGGTAAAACTTCAGGCTTATTTGAGAAAGGCTCTCCACAGCTGTCCTTCCCTGCAACACAATGGTCAGTAAGGTGCTTATCACCTGGGACTAAATCAGCCCACTCCTGACGAGATCAAAGCAAAATAACTTGGCTCACAATGTTTGTGAGCATTGTATGTTGCAATGTTTTACCTCGAGTTTTCCAAGGTTCTTGATACTACTACAAACTAAATGAAGGCAAATTCCATAAAACAAGATTCTGAGCTGAATAGAATGTCATGTCCTATTCAAGTTAAAAAGACAAAGAAAAATAAGCAAATTGGATATAAACTTATCCATTAAGTTTTCTTGCGCACACGCTTGAAGTCCGTGTTGTAAACTTACTGCCTAACAGTGTCTGTGGATGTAGGCTCACATGTGGAAGCTGGAAGGCTGAAATGGTTCACCTCCATGATTTCTACTTCTCCTCTGTGGTGGCTGATTATACCATACAGCTGTTCCTGTAAAAGGCTGTCTAAAGAAAACTGGCAATGATTGTGGTTTGTTTTGCTTCACTGACTGTGCCACTGGAAAGCTCTGGAGCTGCCAGACCTCCTCTTGAGCCATGACAGAGTCAGGGTGGTACTTCTCAGAGAGGGGCTGCATGGGCAGGTTGAACAAGTTACCCCATCACCTGGCCCGGTTTAATCCACACTACAGTCAAGAAGCTACAATAGCATCACTCAGTACTGCTTCCTTAGTTGCACAAAGTCCTGTTGACTTCAACAAAAATTTTGCAGGCAAGGCCCATAGTGCAGTTCATCTTAGATAGGCTGAATCTGCACACTGAAGCTTAGGATGTTTGAAAAAATACAAATATTAGCACTGACAGAAACCAAAGGACAATTGAGAGCTGAAACAGTGTACTGTCTGACAGACAGCAATTAGCTGGAAATGGAACTTCTTTGCTTCGCTTCTCTTCATTTATTCTCACAATACAGATCATACATTTTTCATGAGAAGCAAATGTCTATGCAGATAAACGTCTGCAGAGAGTGCAACTGGGATGCAGGAACACATTTTGAACTCAGATATGAGTACCCTTTTGAAGCTACTGACTATAATACAATATTGTAATGGTTTAGAAGTCATATAATGGAATTTGCATTGTGTCCTGCTTCTCTAAAGATACGCCAACCTCTTGACTCAAATGAAAAAAACAGATGAAGAACAAAGAAAGACATCTCTCATTTATTCTCATCCCTGGACTGATACTTTCAAAATTACAGCAAAATTCACTTCTTACCATATTTTACTTGTATTATATTTGTGTTCCATATTTCTGCACCAGAACAGTGAAGAGTAAAGCAAGTGGCTTTGAATGTCAAGGTTGAGCTCAAAAGCTTTATTCACTTCTATTCCTCATGTCAACCTCCTGCCCCTTTCTTTGAAAATGTATCCCCACGTTCACACAGAAATGACTGCAATTTGCAGTGTAGTACGGAGTACTCATATCACTTGGATTTGCATATGAACAACGAATATATTGTCAACCTCTATACACAGAACGCAGGAAAATCTACTCTGAATGAAATAATTTAATAAATCTACTTAGAGTTTAAAACAATGTTCATAAACATTCCATTGTATCTTGACAGTTGTTTCTCAAAAGGAAGGGATAAATCTTGTTTTCAAAGTACTCCCACAATTTTGAGAAAAATTGCCAGCTCCTGCTGTGTCCCCCGCTGTAGAGACAGGCACTTGACTGCCACTGTGGAATTACAAGTGGTCACTTTTCCAGGTTTGAATGCACAAAGCCTGTTCTTGAGATGAGCCAATTTGCTGCCAAATTCATTTGGGGAAAGAGGAAGGAAACGGGATTAAATATTTATTTTCTTGGTCCTGGTATTGGTCAGAGTGATGGTCAGCATAATTTAGGGAAGCTTAACACAACATTTGAATCTCGCCCTATGCTTGATCACCATCAGTCTTGCAAGTATTTCCTTCCAACAGTGCTTATACTGGAGATCAAAATGGGCCTAAAAAGTAGCCCATGCAGAAGGTCACTAATTTCAGTGGCAGGATTTCAGTGCAATAATAGGCCTAACACCAAGCAGATACCCTTGTCCTCCCCTAGCCTCCCAGATTTTTCCTCTTACTATACTTTTTCCCATTATAAAGATGGTATAAATGCAAGACAGCGTGAGAACCACTTTCCCAGGCTGTTTTAGTCAGAGTCAGAGGGCTCACTACTGCTAATGCTTCTCCACAAAGATTTAATTAAATCAGTGTCAAGGAATGGAAACACATCATGTCATTAATAGAGACTAATAAGCTTGTTGGTCTTAACTAATCTTATTTTAGGATTGTTTGTGCAAGGATACATACTCAGAGGGCCAAGTAAGACAACCCATTAAAACATGCCAGGATTGTTAGTTATTACAGCAGGCTGAAATCTCTTTAATTTTGAAAATGACTTCTAGAGCATGGAAGAAGCAAAACAAAACAGAAGAAAAGCAGTTTACAGGAGCTGTGTGAATATGTGAATGAATGTGGTAACTGCCCAAGAGTTTTAGAAGTTAGTCCTAGCAAACTTGCTATTCAGTGGGTATCATGATTATTGCTTTTGGATAAAATTTTGCCTTCACGTTATTCTGTGATCATAAATAATGGAGCTATTGTGCACTGCATTGGTATTTATTTGCTCCTGCTCGTGATTTTCTCTACTGGAGACTTTTGTAAGAAATATATTCATCAGCACTCCAAGAAAATTCATGCATTCTGTCTCCAAATGATATGAATTCACTTAGTACAAAATAAGATCAAGAAAAGGAACGCAATTTTCAGATTTTAGTTTTGCTTCTTTCTAATTGCAGAGTTTCAAAATCTTCTGCATGAAATAATAGGAGAGTGCAGTGGTTTATTCTCCAGTTCCCAAATAATGAGAATTATGCTACTTCTAACAAATGTTATGAAAGTTGTGTGTCAATAGAAATACCCCCAGCCTCCAGGATCCCTATAGAATACGATGGAGCAGTTACTTTGGCAAGATTCAGGGAGGGCTGTAGCTGTCAGGAAGCTCAGTGCTGCAATAGCTCTGATATCTAAGGTGGTGGGATGCAAAATAGCTCCAGCCATGCCCAGAATGAGGATGTTGTGAAGCCACGGGAGAGCATCCTGACATGCCAGAAATGTGCCAGGTGACCAGGGGGTCAGGAGAGACCTTTCTGCGCCATGCAGTAACATGATGGCAGCTAAAAAGTGCCTTTGTAGTAGGGTCACCAGCTGGGTGAGCTTTCCTTGGATACAGTGACCTTCTTTTCATCTGGAAATTTTGTCTGGGAGGAATGGGAACTTTAATGATTTATTTAGGATTCCTGGACATCCTGTAGTATCACTGGGGCAGAGTCCCTGACTAAGCTCATGGATATCAAGAAATCCCAGAGCAATATCCCCAGTGTGTGCTCGCTAGGTCCTGTGCTTTCTGTTTATGTTTAAATAATTTGTACAGCACATGTGTGGTTAGTCAAACGCATGTAGATGCCCTGGACTCATTGCATATCTGCCAGAAGGCATATACCCACATATTTCTATCAGAGAGATCCATAAATAGGGTAGTCCTACATTTAAGTTCCTAATTTGTATATCTTCACATTCAGGATTATTTATGTGTATACATATATGCACATATGTATATACATGTGCACATATATATACACACGTGCAGGCCTTGTCGATACTAGTTCTTGAGCTCTGACAGAACCTGGGATGCTTTGCACAAAATCCTTGCTCCCTAGGAGGTGCCCATGCCCCCAGGCACATTGATCCTCCAACAAGCTGAATGATTTCACCCAGGAAAGCGGGACAGACTGCTGAAGCAGGATTGTAATACAGCTAAAGGTAATGTGGGAGAAATGCTATTGGCCTAATCTTAACCTTTATGTCCAAGCAATTCTTTGGACCATCTATGAGTCAAGAATTCATTCAGATCTGATTATTTCTAAAGTCTCTACTAGACCTGATTGAGCCTGAGTAATAAATTATTCTGCATTTCTTCAGCTAAAATTGACCTGCTTTGGTCTACTTTATTCATGTCACCTTTTGTGCTTATACCACTTTTTCTGCGGTCTTCATGCTCTGTGACACCTTTTGTGTCTAGGCCCCAGTAATTCTTTTCCCAGCATGTCTTAGTACATATTTCCTGCCAGTGCACTTTCCTGCAAGCTGGCTGGGAATAATTGGGTACGAACTAATACCAGTTCCATAGAAGAGTCTGTGCAAAACCGTAAAACAACAGAAAGACCAGACGTTTGCTGTAGTATTTAAATTACAAAAAATATTGACCTAATAGTTGACTAGAGACATAGAAAGAACAAAAAAACCTGTGGTCCACTTGAAAATTATCTTCTTTTTTTTCTTCACTTTTTTGAGATATGCATCTTTCCACACTTCTGAGCTGTTCTTTCATCCAGGACTGACTAAACATAGCATGATTAGCTTCTTCCAGCTCAGAGGATACATATTTGGCATCCTTTCAGAGGAAAGAAAATAATAAGCAACTCGGACTTTCCAAAATTAAACAGAGAGCACAGAATATAGTTTGCAAGTGCTACCAAGACTGAAACAGAGTGTGATTTCCAAATGCTCATTTTGGCTTTGCAATTGACACAAGATTTTTTAAATGGTGTTATTTAGTGACATGGCTTTTGACCAGTTTTTACAAGACCTGCAATGGCTTTCTTCCTCCTACTGAAGTTTTTACCTTGCCAGTCTAGTTTAAAATAAACTGCAGGTGTATTATAGTCAAGACATGTACAAATTAAGGATGAAATTCTGTCTTTACCCATTTGTTATCATGTTTTCTTTCAAGATTTCTATAGGAAATATGAGAGATTATTGCAGTGACTGAGGTTTAATGATGCATTAAATCTCCTTACAGCTGTTAAATCCCAAAATACTATGCCTCTTGCATCAGACATGGGGTCTGATACGGAGGCTTTTACCTTTAAACTGAGTTTTTCCTGCTTTCAGATTTCACACATGCTTGCCAAACAGCAGAATTAGGCCAGGAGCATTTATTGCATTGGAAATAGTTCCTGTAATAAATATTCAAAGTACTGTGGACTTAAACAGAAACTTTCGTTAAAGCTCCAGATCTAAATAAAACAGGAGAAATGAGGGGATGCAAATGTTCTTTCTTAATGTTAATTGAGAGTAGTTAATCAGTAATTAATCAAGAAGAAGAGTAATACCAGTGGCTCAGGCTGGGAACACAAGCCAGGTTTATTCTAGAGGATTTTTTTTTTTCTTCCAAATGGCTTCTTGATCTGAGTAATGTGACTACTTGGCTATTTTTGGTAGAAGAGGGTGGTGCTCTTAATGACACTTCAAGGTAGAGCTTATATTACTAACATATCTGGATCACCTTTTCCCCACATTGAATATGTTCCCCTCCGGACTGAAAACAATTAGTGAAAGTATCATTGCTAGAGTTCAGGACTCTGGTTCAATCTTCCACCCCTGGGATTACAGAGGTTAAAGTCATGACAGAATCACATACTGTTCCCATGGAAACTTTTTTGGCATTGATGCTTTCAGGCAAATGACAATACTGGTGAATGTTTAAAGAACAGGATTTCAAATGTCTGTTTGAAATACTTCTCAAATCCTGTTGTTGCCTAAGGGAGAAAAATAATAATAATAAAATACCGATATTAATAACACTAATGTTCTGACTCATGCACATTGTCTTTAATTCAATTTTTAAGTGACTCGACATGGGTTTAACTACATGTCGGGATTCATTTTGGACTGGGCACTATAATTGCATCTGATCTGGTAAAGGCTAGAGGGGTGGTTTTTCAGGGGTAGTTTTGTTTTGTTTTGTTTTGTTTTGCTTGTGCTATTTATTTTAAAATCACTGAACTGATGTTTTATATCTGGGAACTGAAGCTTGCCATAGGCTATTCTGCTAGCCTTCATCAGCCTGAGACAGAGGAAGAGGGGTGTTATTTCATCCTTAGGTGCATGTTCCAACACATGGCACTACATATACCCCTTGTGCCTGTCCTCCTAAGTGTCCAGGTCCTACCTGCTGTAATTTATACAGCAGCGGTCTCCTCAAGAAAGCTGGGATCTGCTTCTGGGCACTGAGGCCGGAGCACAGAGTGAGCAGAACTTTCTTGAGCCCTGAAGCAGCAGCTATTCACCTGCAGGTCACTGGGGAAAAGTCCCTTTAAAGAGCAGCCTCAGCTAAACCATAGCAGTAGGTCTTTGTAGGAGGAGTAAGGAGAAGGATTTCTCCCTTGTTTTCTTAGAAAATCCTACACAATTGGACAGGGGCCCTACACCCTTAGAGGTGAGCAGGAAAAACCTCATGCTATGGGGCAGTCCTGCTGAGCAGCCTGGGGTGAGCGCCCAGCGCAGAGCCCTTCCTGCAGCTCTTCTTGCTGATCACAGGTACAAGGAGCATTACATTGGCAGCATTTTGTCTTGGTCTCTTCTTTACTGAATTAATCCATTTGATCTTTTGCACTGCTTAATGGTTAGCCTTATTAGAGAAACTTCACTGGCGTGCTACTTGTCCTCCTTGACTACCACGAATTACTTTTCAGCTCATAAGCTACTTTCCTCCAAGAGTACAGAAGACGACTTTTCTTCAATAATGCTGAATGCCACACATAAGACCCCATAGTTTTTCTCTTTTAAAAATACCCCAAAATACAGAAAGATAAGCAAATAAAAAATAGTAATACTTCAGAAATGAAAATGTTCATTAAAATGAGGACAGAATGGAGAAAAGAGAAGCTAAATTGCAGGGAACAGGGAGTTGCACAACTCTGGGGCTGCTCCGGTAAAACCTTTGTCGCCCATGAGCTGATGCCAAAATCCTCACCACCAAGCAAAAGGTGACAGCCAAGGTCTGAAAAATAAACAGCACCAGTTCTCGCTGAAAATTTATAGCAGCAGTGAAAATGACAGAGATCATTTTGTACTAACAGCATACTAAGGGAAGCAGTTCTCAGGAGTGCTCTCTGTTACGTATCCTAAACTGGACAATTCACTGCACTGTTTTCCCTTTCTCACTCCAAGGGTTTTCCTCTGTAAATGTTCAAAAGAGAAAAGGGTTATTCTTACAGATAGCCAGCATGTTGACCCTTCCAGCAAATAGTGCAATTACTATACAGGTTTTGCTTAACACTGAACCAAAACCTGTGCTGCCAAAGGAGCAGAAACTACTAATTATTGCTCAGCCTTCTGAAATTGTTTCACACATGAAAAGTAAGTGCTGAAGTGCTCGAGGGCTGAAGTGCTACAGGATGCAACATGAGCAGGAACAGCATTGCATCACTGTTGGAGCATACCAGCAAGCTTCTAAGTATTTTGACATCTTGACCAAACATACACATGAATTTGTCTGAGATTACTGCATTTATCCAGCCTCTGAGCAAAGGTTACAGGTAATACTGAAACAATCAGCCATACTAATTAGTAATACTTTTATGCAGTAATCACATAGGTATAAAACATCATTATTTTTTCCAGCTCCAGAGCTGTTCTTTTGCCTTGTAACAACGGTGAAGTCACCTTTCTGATGTGTCTAACTTGAAGAGGGGTAAAACATTATTTATGGCAGGTAGATTAGATGTCAAGGATCTTGTTTTCCAGCTGGGATCCCACAGTCTCACATGGTATGGCATTTCTGCATTGCTCTGTTGTTATGCACACTTGTCACCCCCGACTAGGAACAGATCCACCTGAGATCTGGATGCTTTGTCGCCTGTTCTGCCAGAAATGGGTGATGAGGAAGAGAAACTCAGTAACTGTGACACATGGGAATACAAAGTTTTCCCTACTTTGAATTAGAATCATAAGGAAGGTAAGGAGAGTCAAAACAAATATTAGCATCTGTATTTTAACATTTTCATGAAATACTTAATAAACAATGATATATGCTATTTGTTGGAATCACAGTTATTTTAAACTCCTGTCTCTGTAGCAATTTTACTTTAGGAAACGCACGGGATTTCCAGTATTGTACAAAGAGTTGATTTTACATTCTGACACAAATGTTGTACTAATAGCTTCCCTAGGCAGAGGCATTAAGAAAAATTAAAACAATCTGACTAAAGTAGTGAAGTTAAAGTGTTTGGGACCCTTGAATAAAAGATCTCCTTTTAAAGCAAACACCACCACTACCCCCCAAAAACCCCACAAAACAAACAAAAACTTTACCACACTATGACTTAATTATTCTATGAAAATAATCTTCACTGTAACTGTTTTCTGGGTAAAAATCAAAACCAAGTTTCTCTTTCTGAAGGTTTATGGGATTTTGTAATCACTTTTCAAATTCTTGTACAAACTTCTGCATTAGAGTTTGTGCAGGAAGCAATCAAGGAGAGCTGAAGTGATGAGAGATTGGCCTCACTCCAGCTGAGTGGACAATTGCATCAGCAGAGCAATCTTTCCTAATTGAAGAAAAAGATTACAGGTTGGTCAAGCAGCAGGAAAGAGGAAGACATCACAAATCCAAAACGTTAATTTCAAACCCACTGATAAATCTCTGACTCCACGGAAAGTGAGGAGAGGGGAAACTCATCCAACGGGAGCATTCATGGCACCTGGAAAATTACGACAGAAAGGGAATGAAAGTAAGCAGGGGGCTACTATTCCTGCCTGTGCCATGCAGCCGCCCACCCTCACACACACAAAGTGGGCACCTGTTGAATGAAACCACAATGAAAGAGGTTAGAGCAAGGTCAGGTTGCAGGCTGTCAATGAGACAGGACTTTCTTTTTACAGAAGACTGGCCTCTGGCCTCGTGATTATAAAGTAAGTTCCAGATTTCCTGCAGGATATATGTCAGACAATAAAAAGAAGTCATGGAGAATGAGAGGAACCTTATAATATCTCCCCTGTCATTTGAGCCTGGTGCCAAAGCAGGGAACTAATAATCACAGATGGGCTTCTAGGTGGACCACGCATCTGGTAAACTACCACAATTAGGCTTCTAAATAAAGAAGAAAGTGGGTGTTGATCAATACAGAAGCCTGTGGTTGCCTCTCAGTTACAAACAGTGATTATTAAAGTATTTAGCATTTCTGGTATTAAAACACTAGGTGTGCCTCTGGGAGCCTTTCCAATAGTAAATACCTGTATTTTCAGGAGTTTTCTTCTGCACTCTAGCAAAGGAAAAGCAGCTTTGGAATGGAGATTCCTTATCTTTACCCATCTCCTCCAGCAAAGTAAATAAGCTGAACATAAGTTTCTCTGGCTGAACAGGACATATCTCCTGGCACAAGTTTTCTGTGACTCTTCAATGAAGAATATGGATGACGAAGGTTTTTCGTTTTCTCTTCTAGCAGGCAGTCCTTATTCTACAGAATTTTTCTGAAATATGGGGAAAAGGGCAACATGCAGCTGTCAGCAGCAGGCAAGCTGTAAGGACAGTTCAGTCTGGTTCACTTAGAAGGTTACATGGGGAATGAAATGGACTGCCAGAAATTCCTGGAAGTAACTGGAGAGCTGGCAGAGGCAGGCTGGGCTTGCCAGGGTGCAGGTGTGGATACATGCACTGGTGATGCAAGTGGCACGGGCCCCAGTGCTCTTCCCATACAAGGAGATGGTGCTGAGCACCCTATCCTGTCAGGGAAACTCATTTTTGCCGAGCTTTGCTTTGCCACAGAAGACCAATTTCCACACCCAAAGGGAGCTGCAATATCAGTGCTATAGTGCAGCCTGACAAAGAAATACACATCATCCTGGGAAATACCCTTGACAGAGGTGTGAGCATGGGCTAAATGTATTCATTACAGCAGTGGAAAGAGAGCCAGCTAATGGGAACAAAAAAGATTAAGTTAATATCCCTGAAGCTTACAGGTCAGCAACTAAGATGCCCATAGGTTTTCACTGAATGCTACAGTGACAAATCACTCTTAAGCTACTATGGGGGTTACAGGAACACATCCTGCTTCTTGCATCTGAGTTGGAAGACCTCAGTCCTGATCAGGTGCTCAGATCTACCACCAGACCCTGTTCTGTATCCTGGTGGGAGGAGAATCCAGCTCAAACCAGGAACGCAGGTGGTACAGCCCCGGGAGCCTCAAGGGCTGGAGTACCACAGTACATCTGCTGGCTCGCTATTGCAGATGCTGTGTTCTAACTCCTTTCCTTCTTCTAAGATTAATTTCTTGCTCCTTGGGCTCTCAAAGTTCTCCACAATTTGTTGTGAGCTAGGAAGAAGCGACAAAGTAATTAATGCCTCACCCAGATCAACATTCGGGCTTTTCGCATTAGCCTTCACCAGACAGCTAATTATAAAACAGAAGTTTCAAAGAAAGCTTTTGCTGCCTATTAGCAAACCCCTAAGCAGCATGCCTGAATCAGAGGACAGTGTCCTGCCATGTTAACATCTGTGCAAAAAACAACCCCTCCCACTCACTTCACTGGGGACAGTTTTCCACATGAGATTTTCTTTGGGCTGAAGCACTGATTTTGTTGTGTTTATCTGAGAGCACACTATGGTCCCTACAGAGGCAGCAGGGCTATTATTAGCTTTCCATGTTGATAACACTTGTAATTCTAAAAGAATAAGAATATTAATCTGATGGCGTCAGTAAATCTGATGGCGTTAGTAGGACCTAGGTTCCAAATTAAGCTTCTTCGTAGCACAGACTGCTTGAAATAACTTAAGCAATTTTTATCTTTACTATTCACCCCTCTTGCCATATATGCATTTGTAGTCTCTTCTTCTTTGTAAAAGGCAAAACAGCTCCATGCAAGCGCTTTGCAGCCTTCCAGATTGTTAACATCCCAGATGCTTTTCAGTCTCTCTGAAGCGTGCACACACAAACATTAGAAAGCAAAAGCAACAAGCTGGCACATACCTAGTACCCAATAGTGTTACATCCCCTTTGCACATGGCCCAAGTCACAGGAACTTTCAGGTTCCCTGATACCTCAGAGATTTCCTTTCAAAGAAGTTCTGCATGGAGAGAGCTTGGTCTGGGTCACGCTCACCTCTGTAGATGACTGTTCGAGAAAATACTTACCCAAAGGTCTGACTATAAAAAACATCCTGCAATAATGCAGCCACGTTTGCAAGCCTATTTATGTAAATGACTTATACAAATAAATGCTCCTTAGATATTAATGATGCTTCTGTTCCACTGACACTAAACTTCTGTGTTCCTCATCAGCCAATTCAGTGAAAAGGCACCTGCTTAACAGTTAATCAGTAGCTTCTAAAATACAGTTCTTCATTTTGAGTCATAATCCTGACATCCCAGCAGAAGGCTAGGGAAGTTCTTCTGAAGCCAAGCAGTACATTACAGTCCGAAAGGAGAACTGACATGTGAGCATCCTGCTTCCAGGTAGTTTCCCCTCATTCATAACAAATACTAAGGAAAGAGAACTACTGCAAGATTTAAAGTTTAAAATACAGAAAAGCAAAGGTTTTATTTTCGTTCTCTAAATAAAAAAAATGTTGGTGCACGAAAAGGTTCAGAATTTCAGCTTTTACTGACAAGGCTTTAACTCCGTCAGAAAGAAGGAGCTGTTGCTTGCACCACCATGGATTTACAACAATACTCTACTTCCCCTCTGTGGCAGAGTTTGATAGCTCACCAGTCCTGCAGCAATACAGCAAGGAATGGAGGAGGTTTGTACTTCTATTTATTAAAGAATTTTAATGAGAAAAAAAAAGAAATTAGGAATGATTATCAAGAACAGTTTCAATGGTATTCATCACTTCATTACAGTCATTCCTTTTTATTCCCATCTTCCACCTGTTTCAAAACTATTTCTGTCACTATATATTGCACTTGAAGGTAGGTTTTTAAAAATCTTCCTGTAGTTCCAGACTTCAGGCTCGCAGCTGTGTGGAAGAGGAAGAGCGGTGGGGAGCGGGGTTTGCACTGCAGGTGGGGGTCAACAGGACCCCCCGCCTTGCACCCAGGCACCTGGGCGTCTGAAAGGAGCATCATTGCCATTGCGGGGCTTGTTGATTTGGGCACTGTCGCACCCGGGTGCCGCTTCTGCAGAGCCCGGTCGGGTGCATCTGTGTGACACCCCGCTGCGGCACGCTGCTGTGCCGGCATGGTGGGACAGCTGGACCAGCATGGTGGGACAGCCGCTCGGGGCTCTCTGCCGCCGGGTGCAGCAGATATGCTCCTCGGCTCAGCTCTGTGTCGAAGCTGTAAGTAGAAAAAAAAAGGGAGACAGCCCCAGAGAGCCCTTTCCAGGGTCTATGCTGAAGTGTTTAATAGGAGGTCCATCCAGGTGCGCCATTTCCTTTTCTTATAAGGAAACCAGATCCCAGGATTACAAGTCAATGTTTTCCAGGGCCAGAGAGTCACAGTTAAATCATTCAAACAACTAACTCTTCTCTATAGGGAGAACCCCAACAACCTACAGCCAGAAGGCACACTAAAACCTGATGACTAAAAATACTTTAATTAAACATGACTCCAAACATACACATTGGCAACCACTGTCTGCTTATTTTATGTAGTTGCTAGAGGACCGTGTTAAATTTTAGGTAATTCAATGATGCATTTGTATAACCTCTATTTATTTCTTTTAAATGTAAAAAATGGTATTTTAATTTCATTGCTCTGTTCTGATTCTGCAATTCTTTTTTGGGGGCAGATTCTCTATAATTTATGAAATCAAAATTCTCTTACTAATATGAAAGTATTTTATGTCTCTAGACAATGCATATGACCATAGCCTAAAAGTTAATTATTACTATATCCCAGGAAATATAATATATTGGTATTTTTAATAATGCAAGCAAGTACATAATTAAAAATGGAGCTGCATCAGTTTTAGAACCATTGACCAGTGAATCTCTGAAATTTTATTGCATTTATTACAGTGATTTATAGAATGGTTTTGTTGCTCTATAGACCATTTCTTAATGTCTCACTCTTCTACGTCTTCCATTTTCTTTTCATTTTTTGTCTTATCTGCACTAGACACAGTATTTATAAAATAAGATGTGCTCTTTCAGCTGTTGTTGCTCACAATTTTCCTTTCTTGCTTAAGCCCCTATGTAGGCACAGATCTGAGACAGATGGGGAAGAATGTGGCATAGTTACCCATCCTGAACAGGTGGAACAATATCCTGAGAACCCAGAAAGGGCCAGTCAGAGATTTGCATTGCCATTGCAACAGGTGAGGCAGCTGTCATTCCCGGCTAAAGAAATCATTAACCTGTGCGAAAGGGAAGGAGAAGAGGCTTGATTTTTAACACTGCATGGTGGGAAATGAGATTGAGAAAATACAGTGGGCATCTTTATACACCCTAATCAGAAATGACCAAATCCAGGACATCAGAAATCCTCTGTTTTAATGGTCTCTTAACTGAAAGGTGGTCATTTTGGGAGATTCCTGGCTAGCTGTCCCATGGTAAAGTTCCTTTTTGGACTGATCTGTATGTAAGGAGTTGGTTGAGATGGTACTCTGCACACTGACAGTATATGGATGGATTTAAGACTAGCACTTAAAATTGACTGTGACAGGACAGATGGATAAGGATTCGAACACATCAGCAATTGTAAAATGTAGAAAATACTCTGACAAAATGTGGGCATCCTGATTGTGGCAGAGTTGGGAGAGGTGCACAGGAAACTACTACTGATTGTACTGGGTACCAAACTTGCCCAAAGTCACAGACAAAGCAGAGGCAGGAATTTGGATCTCTAGAATTGCAACCCATTGCATTCATGTTTTGATTTCTCTGTGAAAGTTAGAACTTAACATTCATCAGTACCCGGGATGATATCAGTGTTACAGCTGAAGCTGAGACACGGGCAGTGCAGGCTCCTTTCTCTGATCCTTTGGACAGATCACAATCCAAAACTTTAAACAGCAGAAAAACATCTTCAAGGAGCAGACAGCCAGCCTGTGATTTTTCAACAGCAGCACTGTGTGAGGGTTGCAGAAGCCTCCTCACACAAGCATCTTCCATAAGTCTTTTTATGAGACTAGTTATGAAGCTATAAAGATGATCTATGGTCTTTTCCTAATTGTTAGGATATTGAACTCTTCTGTCAAGCAGTATGAAGGTGAAACATTTTCCAAGACTGACATAACATAGGTCCCAGAAGAGCTATACATTGCTTCTTCACTTCACTGGAAACAGAAAAAGAATATGATTGTACAATTGCATTTCAGGGGCTATGAGCACAAAGCAACAGTGGGTCAGAGTTGTGCAGGCAGTTCTGTGGCAAGCAAGAGCAATTCAGCTGCTGCCTCTTGCATCCTCCTTCAGAGCGACTACCTGGCCCTGACCTGAAACATTTCTCTATTTTTTGTCAGGTGAGTTGTTGTGTTGCCTTAGAGAGCTTATACAGCTCTGCACAGGGTCAGGCAAGTGCTCGAGGCAGCAAGAAGGCAGAGAAGGGCAGCAGTGGCAGATGTGGTCAGATGGGTTTGGTCTGCTGTGGCAATAACAGCTGAATCCACAGCAGAGCAGCGCCTGGTGCCAAGGTTAGGGTAAGGGATAGAGGGAAGGAGATGTAACGAGCGAAAGGAGAGGTCTGAAGCCATCCTTTCCTCTTAAGAGCTGTTGTCCTGAAGCCTTTGGGTATATTTCTGAGGGCATTTTCCTGAAGGTTTTCTCTGTTACATCTGCCTCATAGAAATAGAGAAAGAATAAACAAAGCAAGTACCCCATTGAAAGTTAGCCTTGCAACCTCTCAACTGCAGGGACAAACCACATTTTCCTTCTTAAGCCTGTGCCTGAACAACTACAGCTGTTCTGCTGGGGACACATGCTCTGCATAGCACAAAAAGGTCTATTAAATTCCATTCTTTTCTGCTAAGAAACAGCTGAATTCAGAAATAATCCCAGTTTTGCCTGTTCTCTTTTCTCACTAATCTGTTTGCCCTGCTTGTCTTGGCTTAGCTACAGTTTATGGAAGTAACTTAGTTATACAGAGACTGTCAGTTAAGGGCCTATGTCTGTAAAGGGCTGAAGTTCATGTATACTGCTCCTCCTCATGTTCTTCTGAATTACTAGGCACTATTTAAATAACTGATGAGAAATTTTCATTAAAACAAAAAGCAAGCAAGGCAAATAGTAATCCAATGAAAAATCACTAAAAAATCCTAGAATTCAGGTATCTTATGAAGATTTAATTCAGACCTCTTTCTGCCTTGCATTCAGCTACAGGTGTCTACTTCCACAGTCATCCTCTGCTGATCTGACCCATGATTTGAAGAAATGCTGAATGCTTGTGGCTTTAAAGAAGGCAGTGAGACCTGTGCTCTAACCCTGTGAAACCTTCTATAATACTAGGGGATCCAAAAGCGCTGCCCGAGGGCTTTCCCCACAACTAGTCAGAACTTTTTAAGATTAAACTTAGATGCTCAAGAAATGTTGGGGGGGAAGAAATTTCTAAAGGTTGCTAGTCTAACCTCCTAGGAGGTTGCCCAAGTACAATTGTCACCAGCTCTAGATCTGGTTGCTTGTGGCTTTGTGTAACCAGCTCTTGAAAACCTCCAAGTCTGGAGGCTCCACAACCGCTCCTGGCACATACTACCCTCATAGTGAAGAAGTTTTTGCAAATGTCCTTTGTTACACCATCTGGCACTGCCAAGAAGAGTGCAACCCTGCTATCTTTGTAGCTACACTTCAAGATGCTATTAAATTGGCCCTCAGCCTTCTCTTCTCCATGCTAAACGAGCCCACCCTCCCCCTCAGACTTCCCTGGTACATGGTGCTCCAGGATCCCGACCTTCTTAGCAGTCTCCTGGTGGAGACTCTCCAGTTTCTCTGCAGCTCTCTTGCAGGAAGGTGGGGGGCAATCCTGGGCAAAGTGTTTGGGTATGGTCTCACTGTCACCAAGGACGGTAATAATCTCCCTTGATCTACTAGCCACGATACACCTGGCATGTGTTTTGCCTTTCTTGCAATGAGACAGCGTTACTGGCTCATACTATGGTGTCCACCACAAGCTTACTTTTCTATAAAAAGGATCATTCCTTCCTTCGCCTCACAAAAGAAAAGCATTGGAACATCATTTTTTTGACACTTTAGCACTCATTGGGTGGCTGTGTGATATCTTAGCACTCTCAAGAAGCATGAATTGCAACAGTAAAAATGTAGGTAAAGCTTAACCTTATTGCCAGGCCACAGCAATGAGCTTAGTAAGATCAACATAGGTATAAATTCATGCTCATTTTTAAAGTTGACCTTATACTGTGCTTTAAAGGAATTTTCTAAATGTAACTCAAAATTTTCTAAATCAAAATGCAGGTAGGGGAGAACCAATTGCTCTCTGAGCACACGAGCCAAGTCAGTCCCAGAGTCCAGGCATATATCCGCAAAGAGGAAGAGCTGCTAATTCCCTGCAATTTAGTCCTTTCAGTGCAAAGTGGAGGACATGCTGTACTTCTAGATAAATGCACTCCTGCCTCTGCTTCTACTGTCTATAGCACCGGAGGAAGGACCTGAGACTGTTCAAGTTCACTTAACATCAGCCCAATCTTTTCCCAGTTAATCCTCTCCTAGCATAACTTTCTGGTTACTAGGATGCAGGCATGTATCATGAACTTCGAATAAAAGAGAGGAAGTGGCAATTTGGAAAGGTTTTGATTTTTAGGTCAGATATAAATCATTTAATGCCTCACAACAAGAGAGAAATTGGAAACAGATTTTGTCTTCAGATCTACTTTTGCCATCATAGAAATTGTTCCACAGACTTGTTCCCTTATGCAAAGTATCTGGAGTCCCCAAGGGCTCTAAGACAAAACAGAAAAGCAGCATTGTCTCTCAAGTTTCAGATGTCTAAGCTTTATTGATAAAAATGCTCAGAAATATACCTATTCTACCATTCACACAAAGAAGGGAAACTCAAAAACTGTTCTTGGCAAAACCAGTCATACTGATGAGACAAAAACTGGAACTTCATCATTTAGTTTTCCTTTAAATCCCCATCCTGAATTTTCTTTTGAGGGGCTTCTGTGGGAATCCACCCGGGAAGAGTTTTCAAAGGGCTCAAGTATTTGCAGTTCTCACTAAAGACTCGCACACTCCCACTGTAGCAATCAGCTGAATATCACAGCCTAGATTTAAATCAGCCCCAATCATAAAATATTTTGGAGAGTCTTCTGAGACAAAACTGCTGTCACCTGCATAAACATCAAGGATTTCCACTTAGGGGTACAAGAAGAAAACAGGGTCTGAGCCCACCTCATGTCCTGACACAGAAGATGACTTGAATTTCCACCTAATGCAATATAGTTATGCCCTTTGTCTAATGCTCAGAATTTTTTAGGGAAAAAATGGCTGTACTGAGGCAGTGGGAAATGGATGTAATCCATCACCTCTAGTGCCTCAGACCTGAGATGTTCCATCCAGTCCGTAATCAAGGGCACCATAACAGTGACATAACAGAGACCTGACGGCTCAAGTCTCTGTCCTTATTTTCTGGGCAGAAGACTGCCAACACCAAGATGTTAAGTCTCTATATTTAAAATTATTTATTGGCAAGGCAACCATTTTAAAGGATTCCTATAATGAACCACTTAAAACGAAGCATATAATTGCATTGATCTCAGGTAGTCCCTTGCCCATTGTTATTCCATACTTGTTGAAGGCAGAAGCATTAATAAAAGGCACAGAATATGGTATTTGTAGTATTGTTCAGATTTTTGCCTTTGAAAAGGTAAAAAAAAAAAAAACCCAAAACAAAACTCTTGATGGCTGAAAAAGGGAAGACATGGGAATAGTCTGTCATTGTCAAGAATTTTAATATTTAATATAGTGAAATATAAGATTTTTCCATGAAAAGAAAAACATTTCGAGAGATGCTGCAAAGACTGTGCTGCTGATCCTGAAAATCTTTATTTCATATTATTTGTCCCATTTTTTGATAGCATCACTCACAAACTAGGGCAGGGCAGACAAATACAGATGAGTGGGTCCTCCAATGCTGAAAACATCTTTGAAACATTAATTGCTCATTATCATTTCAAGCAAACTCCCTGTGCTTTGTCTATTATGTATTTACAATATGACACTGAAATTACTGAAGCATACAAGAATGAACTTTGTATTTTTAATTAATTTCTGTGTTAATTGATGTTAGTTCAAGTGAAAAAAAACCAAACCAACCCAAAACCTAAGTAGCTCAGCTATGCCATTTTTCTGTTTTGGCTTAAAAGTAAGTTTTACAAAATACCAGTGATAGAAATTTTCTTCTTGGCTGTCAATATGTCATCACCACAATTTTTCATCTCATTTTGATAAGAAATTTGCAGTCTAAATATTTGATCTGAGTGATCTATGATGGAATGACTACATCAGAGGACAAGGGAAGAGCTACAGGTGTTGTCTATCTGGACTTCTGTAAGGCTTTTGACATGGTCCCCCACAACATCCTTCTCTCTAAATTGGAGAGATATGGATTTGATGGATGGACTGTTTGGTGGATGAGGAATTGATTGGATGGTCACATCCAGAGGGTAGTGGTCAAAGGCTCAACATACCGATGGAGATCAGTGAGAAGTGGTGTCCCACGGGGTCCATACTGGGACTAGTACTGTTTAATATCTTCATCAATGACATAGACAGTGGCATTGAGTGCACCCTCAGCAAGTTTGCAGATGACACCAAGCTGAGTGGTACGGTTGACACACCTGATGGTCGGGATGTCATCCAGAGGGACCTGGACAAGCTGAGGAATTGGGCCCATGTGAATCTCACGAGGTTCAGCAAGGCCAAGTGCAAGGTCCTGCACATGGGTCAGGGCAACCCCTGGTATCAATACAGGCTGGGGGATGCAGGGATTGAGAGCGGCCCTGTGGAGAGGGACTTGGGGGTAATGATGGATGCAGAACTGGACATGAGCCAACAAGGTGCGCTCACAGCCCAGCAAGCCAACCGTATCCTGGGCTGTATCAAAAGAAACGTGGCCAGCAGATAGAGGGAGGTGATTCTGCCCCTCTACTCTGCTCTGGTGAGACCCCACCTGGAGTGCTGTGTCCAGCTCTGGAGTCCTCAGCACAGGAAAGACGTGGACCTGTTGGAGCGAGTATAGAGGAGGTCCTCAAAAATGATCAGAGGAATGGAACACCTCTCCTGTGAGGATGGGCTGAGAGAGTTGAGGTTGTTCAGCCTGGAGAAGAGAAGGCTCCGGGGACACCTTATTGCAGCTTTTCAATGCTTAAAGGGCACATATAAGAAAGATAGGGACAGACTTTTTAGTAGGGTCTGTTGTGATAGGACAAGGGGTAATGGTTTTAAACTAAAAGAGGGTAGATTCAGACTACATATAAGGAAGAAATTTTTTATGATGAGGGTGGTGAAACACTGGAACAGGTTGCCCAGAGAGGCTGTAGATGCCCCATCCCTGGAAACATTCAAGGTCAGCTTGGACAGGGCTCTGAGCAACTTGTTCTAGTTGAAGATGTCATTGCAGGGGGGGTTGGACTAGATGACCCTTAAAGGTCCCTTCCAAGCCAGACTATTCCATGACTCTATGATATAAAGTAATCTTAATTTCATTTAATTTCACATCCTCCTCTGTCCCTCTCCTCCTCCCAGTGTCCTGGATGGGTGACTAACCCACAGAAATTCAAATCACATTTCCACAAGTGATCAGGGTGACAGAAGTTAGGAATTATTCATGTAATTTCCCCCCTTGACTGCAGTTTTCATGAGAAGGCTGAATTTCAGATGTAGAATTTCAAACATGGGTAGTAACTGTTCATATTTTCCTTCTTCAAGTGACTCAGCAGATGTGGCCCGAGGAAAATTGCTCCTCTCTTCCTAACAGAAACAGTGCCAACCTGGAGGCAGCAACAGGCATCATCCTACCAAGCGCCTCACCAGGGAGATTATTTCTGTAGGACTTTGTTTGCCCTAATGCAATTTCCACAGGTGAAAGTGTTAAGACATGGAAACAGAAATCCAGAGGGTGTTACTCAGTAGGATTTTTCTCTGATGACCACACATAGTGTGTAGAACAATGAACTGCCAAGCCCCAGCCCATCCCCACAGTCAGAACACAGATGCACAGCAAAGCTCAGCCTAATCCTGATAGTCAGCATTGCAGAAAGTGCCTGTGATGAACACGGACTATGAAAGACTCAGTGATTCAAAGCATTTCAATTTATACTGAGGATGGCTGTCGAAACAAACAGAAAATGCTTGCTTGCTTTTTCTTTTTTTTTTTTTAAATATAAGACTGGTTTTCTTTTTCTCATTCTCTTTCAACTCCCAAAGTACACAAGGGACTTAGTTTCCATGTTATTATGAAGTATTGTACTTAAATAGGCAGCTATATATAATTAACGGAAGGAATTACTTGCATACACAAATAACAACTCCCAAATCAGCATCATATTTGGACACAAATGTCAACCCATAAAATTCTCAATCTATTCTGCTCACTGTCAGCTCTTTCTTTAAAATTAGGATGCCTATTTTTCTCCAGCTCTTTTTGTTGTTGTTAGACCTTCTGGTATCCATACCATACCTCTGGCAGGCAAGGACCCATTTACATTAGCTTTCACTGTGGGAGCAACAATCCTTGCTGCTGAAGACTTAAGTTTGGGTTGTAGCAAAGTATATTCTTCAAAACTCCTCTCTTTCATCTTGCCTTAGGTTTGACTACGCGAGAGCCTGCAGAGGTAGAGAGCAGCACACACGCACTTTGTCTGTGCAGCTGGAGCGTGGGCATATGGACCTTTTCTTTTTCTCTGTTCCACAGGCAGGGAGGTGACAGTCACTAGAAGTTCATGTGGCATGAATAAAAGGCAATGCAAAGAAAGCAATAATATTACATTTTTACGTTGTTAATACAGTACTGGAAGACAGTTGTGGAGAAACTGCAAGCTTCCTGTAAAAGGCTGAAAATTACTTTTTTTTTCCTCCATGCGAGAAATGATCACAAAGGACAACAAATGCCAGTGACAGAAATAAGAAAAAACTCCAAACAATTTCAGTAGCAAGTAGCTGATAAAATATCAGTGTGCTCTCCGTTCTTGCTGGCACAGTGGCCAGAAAGAGCCTAGAAAGGTATGATGGAGCTGTTTCAAGGGGCCCCAGCATGCTCCTGCAAGACATAATATTTCCAGATAAAGATGGGTACAATAGCTCTCGTGCAAGAAAGGCCAAAATAGAAGCCTGTTCTTTGCTAACTAGAAGGAAGTTCAAAAGATCTAAAAATATACGGCAATTTATATTAGCTAGAGAACCAAGTCTCGGCATTTTAACGGTAGTAAGATGGGATGTTTCAATCGCTTAAGCAACAGAATAGGCTTTTTTATTTGTTAAACTAAACTGATAAAAATTTGTCTGGTGGGAGAACACCTAGATTTTAAGAAAGAAGCCAAAAAAAACCCCCAATGTGTGTGGGGGGGGGTTACAGAGGGTCATCAAGTCATGTCTATGGTGGGTGAGAATAAGTTATTATTTCCATGAGACTGAAATGTATTTCCATGCAACTGAAATGTAGAAGTTGAGCTGATGGAAGTGGAAGAGTCACTCCTCTGACAATATCAGATGTGAGCGATTAACTTGAAATGGCAGGTGGAGTGGTTATGTACTTAAAAGCACACAAAGTTTGGATGTACAGTTGTCACAGCTGACCTTATTCTCATGACTTACAGAAGCAAAACTTCTAGGAAATGAGCGTGCACAGAGACATATTCATGGGAAGTTCACACCATGACTTTCAAGCTCTAGCTACAGATGTCTGTGAATTCATAGGATAAATTTTAAGGAGCCTGAAAAAAGCTACTTAACAAAAATTATATTGCCAGTAGCTTATACCCACTGTACAAAGGTGTGCATTTTTACAGCCATATTAAATCAAATTAAAAATACAAGAGAAAGCGTGCATTAGAAATAATAACAAGCTGTCAAATTGCACAGTAACAATTCAGTGCAGCCCTCTGAATCAGACCCTAGAACTCTGTGGGTGTCCTCTTAACTAAAAACATGTGCCATACAAAAAAAAAAAAAAAAAAAAAAAAAAAAAAAAAACCAACAAAAAACAGGCATGTAACTGCATAGTCCCCAAAATCTTTCTGGCTCTTCAGGGCATTCATGAAAAGACAGAGCCCTCTACTGGCCCCTGCTTTTTTTTTTTTTTCCCCACCCAAGTCCTTTAGTATTAAAGAGCCAAGTGTCAGTGCTAAAAGTTATTCTGGCATACATAGTTTTCTTGGGTCTAAATCTATTAGCATGGGGTGCAATGTAGGTTCCAAAAGCCATTGTTACACCTGCATAAAACTATTCCTGTAAGAGAAGTTTAGGATCTTATCAGATTAGCAAGCAGATGCATCAGTTCAGTCCTGTAGAAAACATTACATACAAGAGATACTTTTCTTTTGCCAAAATAATTGAAAATCTTTGCTGTTGATGCCAATATTTGCAACAGATTCAGGTACTAAGATTTCAGAAAATTATGGGAAGCAGTTTAAAACACTTGCTTTTCCCCTCGTACAGAATTCATATGTATTTGATCCCCTTTATGTATTTTAGTTGAATACTATCCCCTTGCAGAAATAGAGCATGCACTGTGTTACTTGCTCTCTGCAAATACAAAGACACCACACGAACCCAGCCTGGGTGGAGTTCACATGAGAGGAGTGCGAACTTGATGCATTCTTAACTCTACAATAAAAATATCCCTTTGGAAGAAAACCGTGTGGTTTTAAAATGTAAAAGCCAAATCTGTGTAGTTTTGTGTCAGTCCATTGCCCTAACAGAATTACTATAGATTAGCACAATGCTTGTTGTACTTTCCATTTAGGCCATACCACTTAATTTGGAAGAATTCCTGTAATTTGGAGTCATTTTACTTAAGATACGTGACGAGTAAGGGGTCACCAAGTCTCGGCCCGCAGCGGAGGTGACGGGCAGCCACTCCAGTTCGTCTGACCTGACTGCAAAGCACTCCCATAGCCCCTTCCCAGCTGCCTGACTGTGCTTTCACTGCTTCTGGACTCACCGGTGGCGCCGGGTCAAACCTCCAATCCTCTGCAGTGGGAGTTCAGCCCTTTCCCTGGGCATGAGAAATTCACCTCTGGCTGACGGAGACTCCTAGAATGCCTTTCAGCAACTGAGTTAGGGTCCAGACCAAATGAAAAGTGCTCTGCGGTGTTATCCTGAAAAACAGAGTTTAATTATTTATTGTAGCACTACAAGTGAGCTGACGTTTGGAGTTGGAGACCATGACTGAAAAGCTCTCAGACATTAGACTAGTGTGCAGGATGTCTGTGTGCCAACAGACAAGAACTCTACTCAGGACAGTCTTACTGTTGTACAAACAAAGAAATGTGCAAATGGCTCTTAGGCACGCACGACTTGAACTGAACTTAGGGTATTTTTAATTATTTTAGCTTGCATTTATAAATAGCATATGGACAACACGACCACCTGAAAGAAGAAAATGAAAAGAAGGAGGAGCTGATCCAACAGAAAAAAGGGAGCCATAAATTGGGTTTATGTTGCTGGGAGCAGGATGCCACTGCGGGCTGTTTAGTTTTTGTACAGTGTTACGCCTGTTACCTATCACACTGCTCTGAATAAGGAAACCTGCAAAAATGCTGGCCCAGGGCAGGTTCTGTGGCTCAGGCAAAGCTGAGCCCTGGTGAGAGGTGAGGCAGGAGGCTGCTGCTGGGACCAGCGTTGGTGGCTAGCGGGTGTCTTCTCCAGGTCCAAGCACGAGTCAAGTCTTTGGTGTGATACCAGTATAACATGGCAGCACTCAGAGCCTGAATAAGCACTGCAAGCAACCAGCTCTTATGCCCCACTGCAGCAATAGGTCAAGTGGGAGAAGTGCAAGCTTGAGAGCCTCATGTAAAACGGCTGACAGCACAGAGCAGGCATTAGCCTACAGTTCAATCCTTCAGGCCTCCCAAAAGATACAATCATATTTAAAAAGCCAGCTACCAACGGTTAATATATTTACTCAACTTCTGCAATCTCCTTTGTTGTCCAAGCATCACCATACTTGTGCTTTTGCCCTTTGCGTGCCTTACCACAACCCACAGCAAAGTGCAATTTTGATGTTTTCCTAACCAGTGTACTTGAAAAGACAGTATTTTCAGTGCAGCAAAGTACCCAAACTGGGCGTAGAAATCAGCTACTCTGGCAATTAGTCACATGAAACAGCAACTAGACACAAGCTGTGCTTTCCTCAGACAAGCCTGCCACTTGGGCTGTCCAGGCTGCTGCACAGACAGTGTCATCAAAGGCAGTTGGGAAAATGTCAATGTCACTGGTAAACACAAATATCCACTTTCACACACACACACACTTTGCAAGATGGGAAGAATCCCTGCTCCTCTGGGTTGTTCCTTCCACAAAAAGCTCTTCAGAGCATTGCAAGAGACGCTTGTGTCTCCAAATTACTGCCAAATACTCCACACTGATTATCTGGTTAGATCACACATGATCAACAAAGGTTTTCAAATCATCCATTTACAGCTCCTGTGGCATATATTGCCTATGTCCATACAAGTCAATTACACAGTCCAGAACGATCCTGGACTCCACAGGTCACCGGTCAGTACTACAGCATGATCCTCAGCATGTGTTTGGCCTAAGCAAACCAGCTCTGTCCCAAACAATCTCCCAGTTCAGTAGTCTGCATGATCCTGGGAGGCTTGTCAGTGAGCAGTCCACATGCAGCCACCCTGTTTTGGAGTCTGAAAGTGTTCAGTGGTATGTACAATGAGTGTTAGTGCTAGAGCACAATTTTAGGCACGCTAAAATGTAGCTTTTTTAAATACTGACTGGACCATGCTGGCACAGAGGCTGCCTGGCAGTTTTGGTTCATACCTGGGGAAAGATGAGAATCAACAAAGCATGCCAAGCCCACCGTTGCCAGGATGATACACGACTTCATTGTACATCCAGTCTTGCACATATTGGTAGGGGTGATAACCACCGTATTTGAAGCTGCACCCAAGAACAGCCCAACATGCCATATTGATGTGGGACATTAAAGCACCTTTCAACTTATTCTATGGTTTCACTTAAGAGTAGCACATTATTATAAAAAGGACTAGTAATGGTACAGTTGCTACTCTATTACTACTATTCTCATGGAAACAAGAGACTCAAGCAGAATGAAGTAACATAATTAGGAAGAGTCCTGGAGATGCTGTTGGAAGGAAAGCTTCAGATCCAAGGAACAATACTATATAGGAAATTTCTAAGCACTCATTTTTCATTACACGAATCAACCAAATTTCACAATAAAACACACATATGAAAGCAAAAACAGTGGAGATCTTGAATTATATTTATCATGAACTTGGCTGGACCCGTCAATAACCATAATCCCTCAGGCAGAAAGTCATGCACACACAAAGGACACAGCACAGCTGAAGCAGCCTGACATGCATTACTGGGAAAAAAAAAAATCTGGTGCACATAGAAACATAAATACTCAACAAAAAGACAAGATATAGGAAACACCATCACAGATCAGTATTTTCAGAGAGTTTATTTATAGAATTGTTATTTCAATTTGGCACACAACTGGAAAATGCTAATACAATTTGGTGGGACAACAGGAAAAATGCCAGAGTGTTGCTGGTCCTTTGGGGAGAAAGAAGAAATGTGAATTACAAATAAGGATCCATCAGGGTTGAAAACAATATTATCTGAAAGTGAGCTGTAGCAGCAGACGACCATAAAAAAAACCCTGAAAGACTTAGAACCTTGAGACACCGGGGTGATGTTTCCAAGTTCTCTAGTAACGTAGACTGAAGCCGCCAGAGGTGAGTTTAACACAACCCAGATTGTTTGCTCTGTTGGCAGAAGCCGACCTCTTCAGAACTTAGCTGAATTTACTGTTCGTGTTTTATCTGGCTTGCTTCTGCTCACATTGAATTCAGTGGGAATGCCGCTACTGACTTCAGCAAAATAAGGTCTTTCACAGAGGGCCAATGGAGCCTCTTTCATAAGCGACAAAGCTCTGCACCCAGAGGGACAGAAATGCCATAATGGTTGTAACATTACACTGAAAAGCTGTTTCCTTCTCCTTTTTAAGGCAGTTTAACTTCTCCTTATTCCACTTGTATCTTTTCTGTATGGCCAGTACCACCAATCACATGAAGCTCTCTTCAAGATGCCTTTATTTTGTTGGCCATCTATCTCACTTTTGGCAGGATCACCACCTTAGACCTTGGTCCCAAACGTTAACAGCCTGAGGATAAACTGGATAGTTTGCTGCTGTGGCTTTCTTGTTCTGGGAGTATTTGCACCTCTGATCTCTCATTTTTCTTGTCCATATGGACTAAGAAAGGAGCAAGAATCAGAAAGGAACAGAAAAATGAGGAACAGCAAAGAGGGAAAAGTGGCTGCTAATTGCTGGCTCCAGGGGGAGCTTTGGAAGGAAGTTGGATGAGCACTTCTGAACCGCTCTCAGAAGAGCTGAAAGAGCTGGCGTGGCATCTGGAAACCACGAAGTATAAGGCTTCAGCAGTTTCTCGATACAACCCATGAGTGGCACAACCTGCTTGTAAGGTGGGAAGACATTCGCAGCAGGTTCTAGCACTTCATTATAAGAGCTGCCATACAGAAGATGTGGTTCAAAAGTCAAGCAATTGACTCAGTTACCAGAGTCTTGTCTCAGCAAGTTACATTACAGTGAAGGGGATATAGCGCAGTTTTATCATTGAGGAGAGCAGGTCAGAAGATAGACTACGAATGATACTTTGGTAAAGTCAAATCTGCAATTGTTTGTGTGAAAGGGCCTAGGTCTCTACAACAAAGCACTGAAAAAAGGCTCAGTGTGAATGGCCTGACAGGAAGGCATCCATCCAGGCTCTCCTTGGTTAGAGGCAGTCTCCCCCACCCGCATCATGCCTGGGCTTAAAATCACGCAGGCATTTACCTGTGGTCCATTAAATCTTGACTGTATGGTTATCTAACCTCTGAAGGACAAGAGAAATGAAACTATCAATGTAATTTAAATCAAGAAATGGAAATAAGTGTTCTCCGATACAATTTCTCCAGCACAATCATCTGCTTCTTTCCTCTCCACTTCTCTAGTTTACTTTAGAAAAGAGATCCACAAAGGTGTTGGGCATAACTGGGGAGACAGTAGCCTACAAAAGCAGTTTTGCCATCAGAGAAACTGCAGCTGGAACAACATCTACGAGACAACGAAGCAGCCAGCCTCAGCTGGCATAACAGACAAGGCCCAGCACAACACTCAGTCATTTCTCATTGCACTGCTCTGGGGGATGTGGACTCGTTTTACACTATTACACCACGAGTGTACAGTATTGCACTGCTGTTGTTCAACTCCAACAGATAAGAGGATGCCGCAAAGATGTTGGGGTACGTTTGTTTATAAACAAAAAAGCAGAGATAAACTCCAGTCCTGACTCCCCTCCATGCCCCTGATCTCCAACCACTGGCCATTTAAAAAAAAAAAAAAAAATCTCTTCTCACACCTAAAGCCACTTAGAATATCTGTCCACTCTAATGAGCATGAAGTAAAAGCAAATATATGAAACAATATCACTAGATGACTTTGCAGATTCACCTAGATGGTTAACTCACCATCTGAGTAAGCCATCTCTGCTAAATATTTTCATTATTACTACGTGCTCTGTAAATCAGAACAAACAGCTCTTTTATAAAACTCCATCTATAAAAGTCTGGCAAACAGGTTAAACTCAAAAACAGTTAAGTACAATATTCAACCCTTTTATTTCTGTGTCCTTTTATTTCTAAAACATTCATTCAAGGAATGGAAGTTAGGACTCTTGGTACTGTATGAGGTATCATCTATGCTACCATCCACTCTTTTTAGCAGAATGAAAAGAGAAAATACATACGGCTTTAGAATAATTTCACTTGCAATTACCTTAATCATAATAGCCACTCAAAAAAATCCATCACTGGAAAACCAATGCTAAAATAATACATTCTCTTACTTCCCTTGTTTGGAGCTAGAATGATACCATGATTTTTTTTTAATTAAAATTTTTAGAAAAGACATACTTTGTAGGACCCACCTACAACATGCAATTGTTTTAAGTAGCATCCCTAAAACCAGTATGACAGTTTAATGTGGAAAAGGCTACAATGTAAAGAACAATGTTCTAGCCCAGTAGTGAAACATAGACATGGGTACAGTATGATTTCCTACCACTCTAGGCATAAGCTTAAGTCACATCCACACAGCTGAGACCAAACAAGTATTTAAACCAGAATAGCGAAATGTTTTTTCTAAGTGCAGTGTAAACACAGTCAAAGAAATAGGATATACTGAGTGTTAACACTATACAAACAAATATCAAAGTGCACTGGCACATGTGCACTAAGCAAGCACTTTTGAATACTTGCTGGTCTGCATAAGAGTTCCGTTTATTGTAAAATGACATCAGAAACTGCTATTTACCAGGTGTTTACCTATTCTCATATCAAAGAAGTTCCTCTTTAAACTAGACTGGGAGACTCCAAGCACCACCATGGGCCTCAGCTGTGGGAAAGCTGCATGAGCTCAGGCTCATGCCTGACAAGTACCAGAAGTAACTAACTGGGTACCTCACTCTCACCTTTTCTTCATTTTCACAAGAAGTGAGCTTTGGCCAATAAGGGTCCACTGCGAATGGTACTGAACACTGTAATCCATTACAACAAAGCAATTTAGGATATAAATGGCTCTAAACAAGCATGTCTTCCTAAAGGCAGACTAGGCATTTTAGCCAGCATACGGGAAGAAGGAAAGGAGGGCTGAAGCTCTTCTTTGTACCTTATCTTCCTAAGGAAAAATAATTTAGGCAACTACTTCTGTTTACTGCTCTATATCTTCAACTAAGATGCAGGTAAGCCCTTGTGCAATATGTAACATCTTATTTTTCATTTCTCATACAGAAGCTAAGTCTGATCACAGCTTATGCAAGGAAGTGATAGAATCGTACCCAAAATAAAAGCAGTCACATTTTCACAAGCTAAGTTTACACGATTTCAACCTGAATCTAAACTCACAACCTGCCACAGACTGTCTTAATTGCCTATTTAAATATTTGTATTCAACCTCTGTGACACAATTAGGTTTTTATACTAGGCTAACTATGGCTATTTCTCATATTTAAATTTTAATCCGTGTTCTTTAACTAATAAACAGAAGAGCTGCTTTTTTTATTAGGCCTTAAGTAATTTAAATCAGCCTGAAGGAAAAAAAGCTGCAGTCTTCTTGTAAAATATTACTAAAGCCTTGATAAATATCTGGATTTTTACTCTTCACTAAGGTTTGAAAGCTCCAGAAGTTTTTCAAAATAGATCAGACCCTTTTTAAAGAGGGCATATTCACTTATTAGTCATAGCATATAGTAGTTTATTAAATTTAAAAATTGGAAGTTAAGTTGCTTTGTGTATTATCTACATGTGTAAAAGCTATTTTCAAACAGCAGCAATAGCGTCAATTTTGGAAAAACAGTTCTCTTGGAAAACTACCCGTACCAAAAGGCTAGTAAGACTAAGCTTCAGTCTACTTTGCCAGTAAGGTTACAAAATAAAAGTCTGTATCTGTAGTTATGCAACATGTGAGGACGTCTTTCGGAAATGTGAACATTAGCTAGAAGTTAAAAGAGGTATCTAGACATGCTCTGCTACTTAGGTAAGGAGAAAAACCCCTTTTTAATCAGAACAGCAGTATGATGAAAGAAGTTAAATTGAAAGTAATTAAGAATTTAGTTTAAACAGCCTAAGCTTATACTAAATAAACTTTGAACAGAAAACATCTGTATTAACTAAGAACTTTAGCTTTCTTGAGGAGAGATGGGAAACTTATCTACTGATAATTCAAACAGGTACATTTTAACCTTCTAAAACCCTTCAGAGGGATGCAGAGAACAATACAGATGGTTACAATTTTGCAGATAGAGTTCCACATATTTTAGAGATGCAACAAATTGTCATTTGATATCAAAGGGCCCATGTTCTGTTCTGCGTATGCTGGATTGACAAAGAATGTTTTTCAGCGAAGTTTTGCAGGCCCTGCTGTACTTCAAGTGCCACATGTTCTTCAAACTTGCTTAAACAGATTCAAGTTTAAATGGTTTCTATGTAAATTTCCACAAACCAGTAACTGCAAGCTGTTAGGGATGGCTCAAGAGCTTTCTGCAGAAAAGAGTGCACCTTAATCTAAAAAGACAGAAAGTAGTTTCTGGGGTTGTAGAAAAATTGCTGGTTTATGTGTCATGTTGCAAATGGAAACAACCAATCAACTTACTATATCTGTTAAACTCATTCCATATGACTCTATCCAATGGAAAAAAAAAACCCCAAACAAAAAAACAGGTACTGAAGGAAGAGGCTGTTTCTATAGGCACAAATACGAAATGATGAGCAAGGCCTACATCAGAGAAAAATCTAGCATGCATCTTCAACACTGTACGCAGAAATCAAGGACAAGAAGTACCTGTTAAAAACTATACAAGGAAACACTGCCTTCTTTTAAAAAGGTATATGGAAATAATTACACTGATTAATAAACCACTGATATTCACAACCCATCTGAACTAAACTGGTTTACATCTTCAGGAAAAAAGTCAAAACAGTATAGAACATTTCTTTTTTTTTCCTCTTAAAAAGCAGAAGGAATGCCACACTGTCAAAGATAAATTGCTGCTGCATATAAATTTGTGTCAACCTTCTTGTGCTTTCTGTTCAGGGGATACAGAACACAGGGTCATGTTTCCTGCTAAACTGTTTACAGAGTTATCAGATGCCTATACAAATCAACCTTTTTTCCTACCTAATTCATTATGGAGTTGCTACAGCTACAGTAACAAGATGTAAAAGGTTCCAAGAAATTCCTGTGAGAACTACTTCGGTTATTTTATGAATAAATTTGGATTTTTCTTTAGTTCACCTACGTTCACCAATATATACTGTATATGCACCTTGAGTATAAGAACTGCATAAAAACAGTCTGGAAAAAAAAAAACAATGTGGAAACTGAGGTGTGAGGCAGTCAGTCCCCTTTCTACTTCTGATTATTATTATTTTATTCTTTTTTAAATACCACCACTGAAGAAACCCAATGCACTATATAGTCCCCAAACCCACACCAAACTGCTCTGCTTTGCTGTGCATCTTTCCCAGCAGGTTTTCACACCTGCTTCTTCAGACAGAGCATTCGGAGGCTACAAAAGCACAACTTGTACTTCTCCATCAGTCAAGTTTATTTGTGTGATGTTTTTTCTAGATCTGGAAGTTTTTCAATTAGTGCTTTATGGTTCATGTTGATACTGGCTATAAGTCCTCCCTCATTGCCATCTGAGCCAGTGTAACTAATTTCTTCACCAGTTAGGGTAGTCATATGGCCACCCAATGCTCTCAACACTGCATTTCCAGCACATATGTCCCACTTCTTAATGTAGGTGACATGGATATACACGTCAGCTTCTTCTTGATTCTTTTCAGCAACGTCAAGGAGGGCCAACACTTTATAACCTAGAAAAAACAGGCAGAAGTTAAAAAAAAAAAATTAAACCAAGTTTTCCTGTTCCTCATAAAGGATAAATCTAATAGTAAGTGTTAAGATGCACATAAAAGATTTAGGAAAGTGATGTCATTAATTACATCATGCCATCCAGTATAATGGCAGAAGCATCAATAAACTTTGTCTGCCTTCTAACCTGTAGAGAAAATTTGAAAAAGGAACACCCCCCCACACACCCCCCAACAAGATTTTTCCACTGCACCCCATTTAAAACCCTGGGTATTTGAGACACATTATTTTTAGACAGCCTTTACCAATATGCTATAGACTTATCTAGAGACACATTAAAAGAACAAGACCAGAAACTCAAATACAGTTTTGCTCTTAATGTTCACTCACTTATTTCTCAATCTCTGTATTATGCTGAAGTCAACCTTTTTCTTCCTGGATTTTTATTACAATAGAAGGAAGATGCATATACCACTCAGCCCAGGGCATTCCTCTTTATCATACATTATGCAGTACAAAGTCATTGCTCAAAATAGTATTCTTTCTTTTATGGAATTTTTTCAATTTTTCAAGTGTTCAACCAAAATCCTTGTTTCATTAAACTGTTCCTTTCTTTATCTTCGTACACAGAGTCAAGCCCTGGAGAAGATCTGCTATAATCAGTTACACTTTCACTTCCTTTATCATAAGAAAACTCATTTAGATTCATTGTCAAGAACCTATGCAACATCTTCTTGACTAAACAATTCATAACGGAGCTCTAGCTTCCCATATTAAAGACATAGAATGATACATTTCTGTAAAATTCAAATTTTGCATGGCTTTTCTAAGACTTTGAAACAGCAATTGCTTCACACTAGTGTCTCATATATTTCCATTCTGTCAGCAACACACACAAGGATATTGTGTAAGCTTACAAAAGCTAAGCTAAAACGTCTTTGGACTGAACATGAGACACATAAAAATGGCCTTCAGTGACACTAGTTTTCTCTTTTGACATAAATGCAAGACATAGTACCAAGCTTTAATGGCTTTTTCTCAAAAAAAAAAAAAAAATTGTTCAATGAAACATACTACTAGCTAACTAAGAACCAACAGATTCTCTTCCATGATTCCGTATGTGGTCACAAACCCCTTTTTCCTCCACAGAGGCACCAGTGCCTTCAATGAATGCACATCAGTGTGTTCAATGAAAAGACCACGAGAACATTGCTGGCCCAGGCTTAGGTTCACTAACATAGTAACTTGTGAATAGCTTGAAGCCTGAACTAAGTTTGCATGTAGGTTTCTATATACAGGAAAAAACTGTGTCCCATTGTCAAGTGCTTGCTTTTAGGGATGCGAAGGACAAAAGGTGGGGAAAAAGAAGAGGTGCCACAGTTATATCCTTTTGTCTAATAACAGCTATCCCCTTAAATCATTTGGAAGCAATAAAATGGATAGGATGCTTAAGGAACCAAACCTGCTCCACCAGCGGGGATTATCACAGTCTTATTTCCAAATGTCTGCCGTGCAACCTGCTCAACTTTTCCTGCATGGGAGCGGGATACAATAATCCTTGGAGTTTTCTCATTGTAGGAGGCACGAGCTTTTATGTTTGACCCACCATCCACCATTGCCCAGGCTACAAGAAAAACATAAATTCTGCTAAGATTTACAAAGACAATCTCTGTTAAGTGTAAAGATAAAAGGATACTTATCTGAGAAAATGGAATTGATGCTTCTGGTTTAATTTCTCTCCCTATTGTAAAAGAGGGTTAGGGCTGACAAAAGGAAGGGGTGCATGCCCACATGTGCACACAAGTGGAAGAGAAAGAGAAACAGCACCCACACAAACACACACTTTTGTGCTTATGGCATTATCCCATACCTAACTATTCTTGTGTGATACTTCCAAAAAACAGAGTAAGAGGGAAAAATCCCAAGTAGGAATATTTGGAACTTACAATTGGAAAGCCACCAAAGTTAAAAGGATGGCTCTGAGTCAGAAATAGATCCAGTATTTCCTCAAACAAACTTTTTATAAGGACAAAAAGCCCCACTATCCTTCAAAGCAGGTAGCAAGGAAGGAAATAGCTCAGGAGGATAGTAATACTAAGGAAAACATTTGATGGTGTGTTTCAGAGGACTGGATTTAGAATACACAACCTCCCACTTGTTTCATCATGAAGTTCAAAGCCAAGCTTGGTAGGTGGCATCCCCTAACCATTAATTTGACATTTACTTAGCAGACTAACCAGCAATTTCATCTCAGTAGAGGGCCAGATTGTATGGCAACAGACTAAATTATGTGTAATAACAATGCCGACTGCCCTTTACTGCTTTGTGTTTGTGTGGTAGTATTAGGAACAATCCTACTTGCAACATACTGTTATTTCCAGCTTAGGAAATGAATACTGTTCACATAGAATGACAGACTTCATTGCACCTCATCTGATGCCATGTCTGAGCATTTCACACTTTACTATCACTAAAGGAGATAAATTTTCAAAATTACAGTCCTAAAAAAACAGTTCTTCAGGTAGATGTTGATAGTTAGAAAAATGTTCCAATAACCCCAAGATTCTCAAAGCATATTGGAATATAGCACACACTTAAATGACTGGAAATTAAGTTCATATTTAAAGACAGTAAAATATTTAGCACAAAATATTGAGCATTCAGTGGGCAAAAAAAGAGAACAAATAGGAAATACATTTATTCAGAATTAGTTTCTGTGCCAGAGCTACTGCATAACTTCACAACTCTAGAGGTCAGTATTGCCTAAGGGAAAATGAGAACAGAAATTCTTGTTTCAAATATATGGTAAGACAATGTATTGGGTTTGGGTGGCAAGGTTTTAGTAGCGGGGGAGGCTACAGGGGTGGCTTCTGTGAGGAGCTGCTAGAAGCTTCCCCTATGTCCGACAGAGCCAATGCCAGCCGGCTCCATGATGGACCCACCGCTGGCCAAGGCCGAGCCCATCAGCGATGGGATAACACATTTAAGAAGGAGGGGAAAAAGTTGCTGTGCAAGAGAAACTGCAGCCAGAGAGAAGAGTGAGAACATGTGAGAGGAACAACCCTGCAGACCCCAAAGTCAGTGAAGAAGGAGGGGGAGAAGATGCTCCAGGTGCCGGAGCAGAGATTCCCCTGCAGCCCATAGGGAAGACCATGGTGAGGCAGGCTGTCCCCCTGCAGCCCAGGGAGGTCCACGGGGGAGCAGATATCCACCTGCAGCCCATGGAGGACCCCACACCGGAACAGGTGGGTGCCCCAAGGAGGCTGTGACCCCATGGGAAGCCCACGCTGGAGCAGGCTCCTGGCAGGACCTATGGAGAGAGGAGCCCACACTGGAGCAGGTTTTCTGGCAGGACTTGTGACCACGTGGAGGACCCACACTGGAGCAGTCCGTGCCTGAAGGACGGCACCCCGTGGAAGGGACCCATGCTGGAGCAGTTCATGAAGAACTGCAGCCCATGGGAAGGACCTACGCTGGAGAAGTTTTGGAGGACTGTCTCCCGTGTGAGGGACCCCACACTGGAGCAGGGGAAGAGTGTGAGGAGTTCTGTCCCTCAGGAGGAAAGAGCGGCAGAGACAACGTGTGATGAACTGACCACAACACCCACTCCCCATCCTCCTGTGCTGCTGGGGGGTAGGCAGAGAATTCAGGAGTGAAGCTGGGCCTGGGAAGAAGGGAGGGGTGGGGGGAATGTGTTTTGAAATTTGGTTTTATTTCTCATTACCCTACTCTGGTTGATTGGCAATAAATTAAGTTAATTATTTTCCCCAAGTTGAGCCTGTTTTGCCTGTGATGGTAACTGAGTGATCTCTCCCTGTCCTTATCTTGACCCACGAGCCCTTTGTTATATTTTCTCTCCCCTGTCCAGCTGAGGAGGGGGAGTGATAAAGTGGCTTTGGTGGGCACCTGGCACCCAGCCAGGGTCAACCCGCAACAGACATGAATGCTAAAACTACTTTGAAGCTTTCAGAAGTGCATACACATTGCCAAGCTTGCAGCTACGCTCACCGATACGTTATTAATACTAAAGAATTAATTAGTTCATGGTTGTGGCATTAAAATCATGTCAGATAGTCAATGAGGCTATGCTAGAAAGTCTTGCTTGTTACACACAAACAGTTGCCATTAAGATCTTTAATCAATCTTTATTATTCACACTGAATAAACAGCAGCTTCTGGGTATAATATCACGGACCAAAGTTCTTCTGCTGAATGAGCAAAGTGCTCTTCTTCTGAAGACTAATAGCACATGTAAGACTGGCCAGTATGTGTAGGTTTCACTTTGCTTTGCTATAAGCGCTCCAACTGAAGGGATCTTAATTCTTAAACACATTTTCAGTTAGTTTTAAATGCATCATTTCCCGTTGTGGTTTTACAGCACAGAACACATCTGCAGCTCTAATTCTGAGGTCTGCAGCAGCGCTCTTTTGCCCCAGGTACTATTTTCTCATTTATACCTACAGATGTTCTCTTAAACATCAAATTTTAATTAACAGTATGACTGAAGATGCTGGAAATATGTGAAGGCATAAAGATACCTGTATATGCTGAGAACGGCTTGTGTATCACTCCTATTACTGGTTTACCATTTACAGCCACGCAAACCATTGTTGTGACATACTGTCGAAGATCCTCTGTGGGCAAAATGAGAAAGTGAGCAAGTTTACAGCCAGATGCCAAGAACACAAAAAGAAAGCAGACCTGACATTATAGAAAAGTTGTTCTTTGAAGACTAGTCTATATTCTGCCTCTTACAATTATGTAACTTTGTTGTATCTTCAAAAAACCTTGGCAGTTTTCAAACAACTTTAAAGACTTCAGTTTTCCAGCAATTTTTCCTGTTCAGTAGATGTAACCTATCCTACCAGGTCTAATGTTAACAGCCGTGTCTTATGCAGCATGTATTGTCATGGAAATCTGTGCCCCTATACTCTCCCTTCTCTGCCTCACCTCCTGTCCTCTATTGGTTCAAAGCTGATAATTCAAATACCGAAGAACATTCACCAGAAAAGGTGACTGTATCAATGGAATACTCACAAAAAAATCCCCATTTTTCTGTTTGTTCTTCAGTACTTATCAGCAAGAATTTTAGTTGGATTGCCTTGAACTGCTTATGTGACATCTTAAAACACTTGAAAAAGGGGAAGATTGAATTATGAATGCTTTTTTGAAAAACTATAACAATTTTTATCAGATTAAATAGAATGTTTACTTAGTATTCCCTTTAAGTAAACAAACAAAATATTCTGAGATATTTAGTGTTGCCACAGTAATAACTTCAATAAAGAAATGTGTAAATCCAGCAAAATCCATAAATTACAGTTACCATTTATTTTAGCAATTGCTTACTTCCAAGGAACACCACAGTAATTTCACAGTTGGAATATATGAAAGTAAACGCTGTGGTCTAACAACTATAGAGATTTCATGATGCAATTTGTTCAATTAAATCACACTAGTTTTGACATAACACACTTTAACAAGAGATGTCATTTTAAATACTTACTATTTTTTCTCCAGTATAAAAGGCAGACATCAGAATTACACACATGATTTGTCAACAAGAATCAGCTACCTGTGTATTCTTGTGTAGCATCTAATGGATCGATCCAGACAGTAACACTTTCTGCTGGAACCTCTTTAGGCTGTATTTTTTGTTTTATGTCTTCAGGAATACTGCGATCCCAAGAGACTGTCTCCTGATCAGCTGTATCAACACGCTCTTCAGAGTTTATCTATGATGAGACAACAAAAGTAGCTTCATTAACTTATCAGATACAGTAACTGTGGTACTCGGAGAAATTACAGATTTGCTCAGATCTTCTCTTTCTCCCTTCACCTCCAGCTAAAAATGCACAAACTACTCATTTTTCAGCAACTCACAAGCTATTACCATCAAGCAACAAGCAATGGAAAACCACAATCCAGAATTTTACTACGAACCACACCACAGCTGGACACTTTCTTTGGCTGCAACTCTTCCTACTGAACATTCTCACAGTATGAATCACAGCTTTTTTTTAAATCAAAAGTTAAATGCAGTTGCTTCAAAGACTACAAGCCAAACATCTGACTTTGCAGAGTCACGTGGTATACAGATACAGCAGGGGTCTAATATTCCATTTATACACATCAGTAGATGCAGATTGAAATATACAGATATTTTATCAACAAATATTTTGCAGACTATAGTATGACTTGGGGGAGTAGGAACCCTAGTATATATTCCTGCTTCCGGCATTGAGTTACAACTAGCAATTTAAGCAGCTCAACTGGATGTAACCATTACACATTGCGAGATGAATGTTATTTTATAAACAAGCTAATAATATTCCTTACCTGTCTTTAGGGTAAGTTGGGCTAAGGACCTAAGAAGGCCCATGAAGAACATTTATAAGCAGAAATCAAAGGTCACATTTAAGCCTACTGTCATTGGCTGCCTAGCTTAATGAATTTTATTCTGGACCAGAGGGCATTTTAGTATGCCAAATAGAGTTTGGTCCAGTAGCAGAGCACACAGTCCCAGTCTGTTGAATGGAAGAACGTTCTGCAAAACCCAATACAATGTCATTGTGACTGCAATAGCAAGGTATTTCTGGATCACAAGAGATGCAGTTAGCACAAAACACTGTATGTAATGATCTCTCATGTTACAAAACACGACATAACCTGTCAGGAAGAACTGCTGGGGAAATATGGATCAATCTGTCTTAACCCATCCATACCAGCTTACTACTACTGTAAACGTGGTTTTTAGGAGAGCTGTAATCCAACTGGACATAAGTAGTGCTAACAGAAATTCAGACAAATTCATCCCATTTACTTTTAGCACCTTAGTTACAGTAGGAGACTAGTATTTCTATGCTCCTTCTACTGCCAATAAAAACAAAATCATTGCTATGCCTTTCTAGCTTCAGCCTGTGTGAATGCTTCAGAAACATAGCACTCCACTAATTACTTAGTAGGATGATGATGCTTATGGCTTAGATGTGTAGGTTATATGTCTGAAGTTGAGTTAACAAATCTGGACTTTTGGGACATTTAAGAATACTAGGAAAACCAGCTTTTTTACTCTTGCTAACTTTAAAGGTGGTTTCCTCTAATATAATTCTAAATGGATGCCAAACTGACTAGCTCTTGTGTCCCGTCAAGGCAAAATAGTAGGCACGCATGGGGTACAATGTGTCTACAACCTAGAACCACTGATTTCCCTTTACTTGCTACAGGTAGTGTCAAGACTGCTAGCTCAGATTCAGCTGACTGCTAGACCAGATAAATCCCCTCTAACTAAACCATCTTGTTATTACAGATGTTGTAGGTAGGTGACTTTGAAAGACAATGAAAATAAAGAAACAATCTGACTACATTTGAATGTTACAGTCTTTGTATCAGCAGGATTTTTACATAATTCACATCATGACAAGAAAAGACATCACACACCTCAACTGTAACACACTATTAGCAAAGGGTTAAGGGCCATCTCTCCAAGAGAATTCAAAAAAAGAAAGCAAGCAGAACTGCAGCAACTCCAGCCATACATCATAGCTGTCTTCTCATGTAAAACCAGTATTTGAAGCATTGTGTGCCAAACACAGAGTCCTTGAAGTTGCCATGACAGTTACAAATTAAACATCTGTCACTGTACAAGAAACCTGACAATTGTGTTTTCCCCTAGGGAAAACAGTCCTGCAAAGTCAGGATGACCAGTCCCACAGACTTGGCAGCCTCAACACAGCCCCTGGGCAGTTTAAGTTCCACTACAGCCTATTACTGTAAAAAAAACCAAACCAACCAAACAAACCCAAAAACCAAAAACATTTCCTCCACAGAAGAAAGAGGCCTCCAAAAGTTAAAGGGTTGGAACCCAAAAGGAAGAATATCTTGTTAAACCTGTTGTTACAGTACACTAATATTAAAAGACTGAAACTATCTGAAAGGTATTGTTTTCAGAGAAAGACCTCCTAGTAGTTCAACTTTTGCAGAGGTGGCCATGACGCTGCAGTATTTATAATGCTTCTGAGGAGTCTCTCTCAACAGCCACAATTAGTCTGCCAGTGAAAAAAAAAAGGGGGGGGGGGGGAATAGCGATCAGGTTGCAAAGCCATCTGGAGAAAATAAAAATAAAATAAAATAAAAAAAATCAACTGGGTCACTAGTTTTCCATTCATACCACCATTTACTCTGTAGCCTTGGCTGAATACTCCACAAGTTACAGTCCAAGTAGAAATTCATAGTTATTCCACCACACGCAGTTATTAGATTATTTATTGTTAGGAAGCTAAAGCTACATTATGCGTTTTGCCAGACATAGCTGCCTGAGAGAGGATCACCAACCCTTAATGCTGGGAACTTATCTCGCCCCCCGCACTTTATTTTTTTTTAATGCATGAGAATATAACCTGGAAAACATGCCTTTGTGTTAATACAATGTTCCCTTTCTACTTGTCATTCTCATTTGCTGGAAGCCTCCAGAGGCCACGACCTTACATTTCAAGCGTTTCTGAAGCGATATGGATATGTATTTGACTGCATTCCCAAGTCTTCACTCAGAAATTGGGAGCAGCTATGGTAGAAAGACAATCACAACACCAAATGTTTCAGACAACAGAGCTTGTTCCAGCAAGACACTCTGAGTCAAACTGCCACGTTAATGTAAATAATTATAAAGTCTGCATGCTTGCTATCATATACATAACTTTGCCTACTCCTGAGAGTCAGATTTAGATAGCAACCCATCATGCAAGAACTTGAGGCAGCAAGCCAAAGACAGAAATAAATAGTTATTTGGGGTTAGCCAACTAACAGCTGTAAGCTGTAAAAACCTGTCTCGGGAAGCTCTGTAAGCTGCCCACCGACACTGAGTTTAACTACATTTAAGCAATCTTCCCCAGTCCTACTTGGAAGGGAAAGCCCTCCTCACAAAGAGCTGCATCAAACACAGAGATTTAATAAAACACATATAAATAGGTGAATGGACTACTATTGAAAGGTCAACAAAAAAATTATTTCATAAAAAAGGCAGTCTGGCTGCATCTCGCCAGCACAGAGCTTCTTCAAAACGAGTCTGAGAGGTGCAGGAATCCCATAAGGGATGAGGGATGCTGCTCACAGCAGCCAGCAGCAGAGGTCCAACAGCAACATCGGGATCAGCACGTGGTGTGCCTTCCGAAACACCCAGGTGTCCCCAGCCTTCGGAAGCCCCTTGCACCCTCTCCTCTGGCACATTGGTGATTGGAATACAGATCTGCTCGGAGACACGGGAAGCAACTCAGGAGTGTACTACAAACCCGTGTGGATAAACGCAGTACTCGAAACAAACAGCCAACAGTCCTGACCACGTAAAGTCTTCAGGGAACCTCACAGTGGCTCATTGTCCTGTGCTGGGCTACTCCCTACCAGCACTTCGTGATGTCTATGTGGCAGATCATCACCCAACAAAACTGCTTGAATACTAGGTAGCTGTCTGTGGCGAGGTGAACAAACTCAGGCTTTTTCCTGGTTTGAAAGAGTAGGACACAGCTGTAGTTTTGGTTTTGAATTCACCCATTAAAGATAAATTAAACTGAAAACATATATGCTAAAAAAATTAAATAGAAGTTTCTGTTCAAATACATAAATTATTAAAAAAACCCCAAACATCAGTACATGAGAACGCAATGCTTTTCTTAGTGTTTGGTGGGAAGCTAATTTTATTTGAATTTATTACTCCCCCTCCTTCCCCACATCCTTATTCATCCCAATACTCATTTTGTATTTTAACGTGCAAAGAAACCAGTATCTTGAAAAAAGATGAGGTAGAACAGCTCTTTATTCCTGAGTGTCAATATCCTCATCTGATAATTAAGTCCTTTCAAATCCAAATCTCAGTGCTGTTTTATTAAAATAGAAAACAAAACAAGAGCAACACAAATACTATCCCACCTGTATTATAAAGAAGAAATACTAATTAAGCTATCAAGGTAAAAACAGAACAAAAACACCCCACAGTTTAGGTAACAACAAAAGATACTATTCACTAGTCCAAATATGAATATAAGAATATTCCACGTATTACATTTCAAGAACAGAGACTGGAACAGGTTGCCCAGAGATATGGTAGATGCCCCATCCCTAGGAACATTCAAGGTCACATCAGATGGGGCTCTGAGAAACCTAATCTAGTTGAAGATGTCCCTGCTCATTGCAGGGGGGTTGGACTAGATGACCTTGAAAGGTCCCTTCCAACCCAAACTATTCCATCATTCTATGATTCAATGAATAAGTCTATTGATTTGAATGGGACCATGAAAATGGAAAGCCTGGAGGCCCAGACAAAATAGCGTGCACAGGGGAACGCTAGTACAACATTAATAGATGTTTGACTTTGTTCTTCTGTTTTGTTAGGGCACTAACTCTCCATGACATACACAGCCACTTCACTGGTGGTTATGCAGTGTAAGCATTATGCATACCCAAGATTCAAACTTAACTTTGCCATTTGCATTCACATGACAGGAGATGGAGGAACGGAGTGGAGGGACAGAAGTAAATAAGTAAATGCAAACATTTACAACCAATAAAAAAACAATGATCCCTTCTTACTGGCTGACTGTCCTGGTTTCAGCTGGGATAGAGTTAACTGTCTTCCTAGTAGCTGGTACAGTGCTATGTTTTGAGTTCAGTATGAGAAGAATGTTGATAACACACTGATGTTTTCAGTTGTTGCTCAGTAGTGTCTAGACTAAGTCAAGGATTTTTCAGCTTCTGATGCCCAGCCAGCGAGAAATCGGGAGGGACACAAGAAGTGGGGAGGGACACAAGAAGTTGGGAGGGCACACGACCAGGGCAGCTGACCCAAAGTGCCCAACTGGGTATTCCACACCATGGGACGTCACATCCAGTAGAGGAACTGGGGGGAGTGGGGGGATCACCGCTTGGGGAGTAACTGGGCATCGATCGGCAGGCGGTGAGCAATTGCACTGTGCATCACTTGTATATTCCAATCCTTTTATTATTGCTGTTGTCATTTTATTAGTGTTATCATTACCATTATTAGTTTCTTCTTTTCTGTTCTATTAAACCGTTCTTATCTCAACCCACGAGTTTTACTTCTTTTCCCAATTTTCTTCCCCATCCCACTGGGTGGGGGGGAGTGAGTGAGCAGCTGCGTGGTGCTTAGTTGCTGGCTGCGGTTAAACCAGGACACTGACTGAGATATGTCCCCTGTCACTAATGTCCAGAGAAACCAGCACCTTGAAAGGCATACTGACCTACTAGATGACTGCACGGGACTGTACTTGATTTGCTGTTATTTGACTGTGCTTCAGAGATGTCACAACTCAGGGGAGAGCACTTCAACCAGCAGCCTTTGGGCTTTCCCCCGCTTATGGGCCAAGCCTCACACCTCACCCCTCCAACCACTGCTGTCGTGCTTCACCAAAAAGCAACATGCCCTTATGCCCGCTACACTACAAGTCAGACTGTTTTACCTCCATTTGCTCAGCTTCTCTGTTTTTTCCCTCAAATATATCAGAGGTGAAAGCTGTCTCATCTTCTCACAGCATCTGTACATACACAAATTGTGTGAAGGAATCAGATGCCAAAACCTCTGAACGTAAACACCCGCTTGACAAGTCATGATGTATAAATATGCACAACAGGAGAGCACTCTCCGGGAGAGCAAGAAGCAGTCAAACCACTGTATTTCCAATAACCAAGGAAAGTATTTAACTTATCCTGGTTATGAAACAGGGCTCCAGAATCTGCTACAGAAGGAAGGACTTGCATTCACACCAAGACTTAGCTCATCAGCAGCCAGGACCACTCATGATCCCTCCAACTTTTGAATTTTGGGGCAGTGAGCAGCAGTTTTCACTATGAATGAAAGCTGCTTCCTGAAAGCTTATGTTACTTGACACTGAAAAGAACGCAAACTCAGAAATCAAAATATCACTTCCTTTTTTAAGTTTAAAGTGCCTTTAAGCTTTAAACAGTTTGAATAGTAGCCTTGCCAGCATAGTAAAAAATTCTAGTTTTATTCAATACACTGACATTTTTAAAGCCAGCTGCTTCCTTTTGAAAGGGTTCTTTTCCTCCTTAGATTACCTCAACCTATTAGAAAGGAAAAATGAGCTTTTACAGGTGACCTTCATGCCTTTCAAAAAGTTTCCTCTTGCTAGGGTCCAATTTACAAAGAGTTTTAGCAAGGTAGATTCTGTTATGAAAGGATAGAGAGGATCTTGCTGAGTCACATGATCCTCTAAATAAATAGCTTGTTAAAAGGTAATAAAGTTTAATAAAAATATAAAGTATATTTGTATATAAATATGGAAGGTATAAAAATAGACTAATATATAAAATAATAAAAGGTATAAAAAATGCTGGTCTCATGTTGTCATTCATTTGAAGTGAAAACAACAAATACTTCTACAATAATGCCACGAAACAGATAAAGGAGGCACGCATTTTTTTCAAGGCACAGAAGTCCAGGCAGAGAGAAGTTTTCCTCTACCATCAACTACATCTTCATTTATTTTAATAAGAAGTCGTCACTTCATGCAGGAACAAGATTACTGGATGTGCAAAGAAGAATATGGACAAGCCTAAATGTCAAAAAGCTCAATTACTACTTATCAAAACTCATTACGTGGTTTGGTCATTAAGACAGCAGGAAGCAGAGTGAAACAAACAGGTTTTCACAAATGGTAAAGACGTATCAGATGACAACTCTGCTTCTACTGACTTAAGACAAATAGAAGTTAGTGAAAACAACAAAAATGCAACAGGGGGAATCAGCACGGATCACAGAATTCAAAGTTTCCTCCAGTAATCTGTAGAAACAACTAGAATTTAAAGCCAGTAAAAGTAATAAAGCCACTTGCTCATTAGCTCACACGTGTTTCAGTAGATGGCAAAATTCTCTGTTACAGTTATATACAGATGCAAGTCTAGCAAAGAGAAAGGGATGACTAGTTTGTCACGAGAGTTGCAACACTACTTTTCATTTTAAAAAAACATCAAAATAAAGCCAGATTACAAGTCTATCAATACAATAAATAACACTGAGAAAACTTTTGCTGTTTGTGAGTGGTTACACTACTAAGAAACTCAAACCTCCAGATGCTCAGCTGACAGATGAAACACCCCCAGGATACACACAAGCCAAATGAACTAGTTGTCATTACATCTGAAAAGATCATCACAGACCTCATTACCATAAAGTTACAGGCTTTAATTTCATTTTATGTAGAGAGAGACAGCATAAGTCATCTAGCATCAATTCAAACTCATGTTAAGAGATGCATCTCCAGACAACACCTATTACCAAGATACCCAATTAACATTCACACTTCTTGCTTTACTTAGAAACCTGTTGCCAGCTGCTAAGATCATTTGGGTCAGAAGAATGGTAATTTTGTTAAAAAACCCAAGACCTGAGGATGCCATTCTCACAACCTGAAGAGACAAATAAATTACTGAACTTATTCAGCAAAGCACTGAAATCCTTCTGAAGTTTAAACAGCATTTTGGTTTTTAAACCTACTTCTTTAACATATCTATCTTTCCCACAGAATCGGCATCAGATGCACAGCTTGCCATCTTAGATGAAATTCCAGTTTTCTAAGTATGATAGCTGGCACTGTAGTCAGAAGTCTGTAAACAGCAGGTTTAAACCTCACAAGTAGTTCAGGTAGCTTGATTTTGAAAAAAAAAAAAAAAAGGTATGCTTGGAGACATTAATCTTCAAACAGTGGAATTAATTTAGAGGAAAATCTCATTAAAAGTTAAACTGACATGTTCTTAAATTTCCATTTCAAACACTGACACCCAATTCCAGCATTATCATGCAGAAACTTGAAATGAGGTATTTATCATCCATCTTCACTGGGTAGAACATTCAGATTCAGGGCAGTGGCAAGACTGTGTGCTGGTTTAGGCTGGGATAGAGTTAATTTTCTTCACAGTAGCTAGTATGGGGCTCTGTTTTGGATTTGTGCTGAAAACAGTGTTGATAACAGAGGGATGTTTTCGTCCCTGCTGAGCAGTGCTGACACAGCGTCAAGGGCTTTTCTGCTTCTCACGCCACCCCACCAGCGAGGAGGCTGGGGGGGCACAAGGGGTTGGGAGGGGACACAGCTGGGACAGCTGACCCCAACAGACCCAAGGGGTATTCCAGACCATATGACATCATGCTCAGCATGTAAAGGTGGGGGAAAGAGGAGGAAGGGGGGGACATTCGGAGTGATGGCGTTTGTCTTCCCAAGTCACCGTTAGGCGTGACGGAGCCCTGCTTTCCTGGAGATGGCTGAACACCTGCCTGCCCATGGGAAGTGGTGAATGAATTCCTTGTTTTGCTTTGCTTGTGTGTGCAGCTTTTGCTTTACTTAAACTGTCTTTATCTCAACCCACGAGTTTTCTCACTTTTCTGATTCTCTCCCCCATTTTACCGGGGGCTGAGTGAGCAAGTGCCTGTGTGGTCCATAGTTGCTGGCTGAGGTTAAACCACGACAGACTGATAAAAAGATGCTTGAAGAGAGACTAGGATTTACACTAGAAAACAAGACATATAGCTGGTGCAACTATAGAACATAAATCAATGCACTGGTCAAAATTAAGCCCAAAGAGCTGAAAATGAGAGTATAGGGCAGAATTCATTCTGGCAAATAAGACTGAATTCTGCATCCTGTGAAAATAACGCTAGTATAGTGTAGAAGCGAAATAGCAGAATTGTGTGGGTCACTAAGATTGGCTTTTTGATAGTCAGAGGACATAGGAAATGTGGCCAAAGTGCTTGTTTAAGGAACATGTCTTCCTCTGTCAATCACTCCCACCTTTGTGAGCAAGTAGGGCTGCTCCTTCAGATGTGCTGACACAGGCTGTTGGTAGGGCCATAATGTGAAGTGAACCAGGGTATTCCTAAATAACTTTTATTTTACATTTTTACCTTGGATACATTCAGGTATCAAGTTCCTGACACTGACCCCTGGACAAGCAGAGTTAGAAAAATGGAAGACTCTGATGCATGGCTCTAAGAAGCTCTTTTATGAGGTAATGCTGCTGAAACCCCTGTATAATGAGATCATCTCTTCAAACTGAGAAGCTCTTTTGGGCAGAACATACCAGTGTTTCTGTCCAGTCTCTTAACTGGATTTGGAAACACTGCCTCCCCAGTCCCCTCTCCCCCCAGCAGCAGGGCTGGCTTGAGCATCTCCTTAATCCCCTCACCTGATTCCCATCTCAGTCTTTATCACACTGCCACTGTGCACAAGGAATAAATGGGGCCGCATGGAGAACCAACCAGAAAAGCAGCGAAGTAACCCAGAAAAGATAAATAAGATAAAAAAAATGAAAAGGAGCAGAGGGGATGATTATAGCTGGATCAGAGCTTTAACTCATTCTCAGCATGACAAATAGACAAAGACAACACATTGGTAGTGCAGGAGCAGTAAACACCTCAAGCCTGTAACTGCAGTTGAGGACTTTATCAAGAGAAACCACGGCATATATCTTAGCATTAAATGTATTTTAAAATCAACTGCACAAACATACTTCATAGAAGATGCATGCAAATATTCACTGATGGATGTTGAGTGCAATCAGACAACACTGGGTAATACTTGAGTTAGAAATAACTGACTTGCCCCTTCCTCCCTTATCTTTCTCACATCTATTTCTAAGGGATATAACAACAATACTCAACACCACTCAATTTACTACACAGTGATAAAACAGAATCAATCTCCTCCTCTTCGGTCTTACCTAACCTAGCTGTGAGAAGTCTTGAACTGACGCAAATGCATCTATTTATATCAAATAGAGCAGGTGATGTAAGCAGTGGAGTTCCTCTTCCTCTGTAGAGATAATACCTTTACTTAAAAGAGCAGACAAAGGCAAAACATTTCTATGGGGTTTTTTTTTCCTCTCTTCCACCCCTCAGATTTTAAAGTGTTTTCTAAATCACAACTGTAAGGATTATAAGACTCTTTCCAGATTTATTTTAGCTTCCACAAGGGAGAAGCCTAACTCTTCCATCTTCTCTTAATAATCACACCTTAAGAGAAGATCTGCTTCAGACAGACTGTTTGCATGCTTTCCCTTATTATGTCCAGCAGCACAATACAGGGAATCCAAGGCTGCTCACTGATTTAACTTTATTTCTGTCAAATTACTTTTCCCCCTGGTTATTTTTAAACATTGGAAAGCCATAGCTATTCTTAGAGGACAATTAATGGATCATTTCCTTTGCGTTATAGCCATATTTTGGCATGCAGGTTTTGTGCTGGTTTGGTTTTTTTCCTGGCTGCAGCATTTGGCACCACTTTAAATGTTGCGGTACCCGTGCTAGGCTCAAGGACTCCATGATGTGAGTAAATCAGCATTTTGCATAAATTTACTCTTCGAATTCTTTCAGTTTCTGTTTGACAGTTTTTGTTCGCTGCATTTTCTCTAGCAAGAAGAGAAGAGGGGTTTTATTTGACTTCAATGTTTGTTATTCTGGGGTGTCACTCTGTACACAGGGATAAGGCTACAGATATAAAGTACGATGCCTCTTACAAGATACAGCTTTATAATGCATCACATGAAAGGTGTCTCGGGAAATCCTCTATAATCCTCATATTCACACCAAAACTACAGTAGATCTGTTCTATGAAACAGCAGCAGTTTTAGATGTGTTGTGCTGAAGATACACATGAAGGATTTGCAGATTGAGATGAGACCTTGTCTTCACACCTGAAAATTGTATAGTGCCACATGCATATAGTAAAACAAAAGTTTTTATTTTGGTTTGGACAAATGTTTATGAATACATCTTCATAATAGTATAGACTTTAAGAGACACCATGTCTTATCAGTATATACAGCTTAGTGGATATTTTTTAAATGCTGCATGAGATAAGCTGTTATTATGCAGATCACGTACTCAGAATACTAAATATCCCAGAGTTGATCTGTCAGATTGAGTAACTCTAGATCAGCTGAAAGATTTGTCAAACAAACTCTTCCTAGTCATCCTCAGTGCTCAACCTCAGTCAACCTAAGGGGGGTGGGAGAAGGAGAAAAAGAAAAAAAAGGAAAAAGAAATATGCCTGATTTTTTTCCAGTTCCACAGATGTACACACCCATTTTTGTCTTCATACTGTGTTTGAGAACACATCTGCACTCTAGAAAGTACCAACTATTTTTTAAAGGCTAGCAGCACAAGTTGACCGTGGGGAAAATAAAAAGGAGCAGCGAAGTTCTTTAAAAGCAGACGTTCAAAGTTAACACCCTCTAAGAGGAAGATGCACAAGTCAGACTGTCACTGCTATGCACCCCAGGCACTGGAGTTTATGCATGTGACCACAGACACAGAACAGGCAACACAGTTCCCTGAACTCTTCAAGCACAAACCGAACCCCAGCCTTCTCTAGAAGCACAGACAACTCTTACATCTGAACTAATGAAGTCCCTCCATCCGTGGAAGGGGAGGAAGCGTACAGATTCCAGGCAGCAATACAGGTAATGCCTCGCTCCGTGAGGACAGTGAATAGCAAAAGAGAACAAGGGACAATACTTTTTCTTCCTTTAATGTAGGGCCTGTGACCGACAATCCAGCAATCTTCAGAACATAACCTTCATAATCTTTCTGTAGAGGATTATTAATCACATATCAAGTTTATTTCAAATACTGAAGAATTTGGTGTTTGCTTTAGATTTCATATTCAATAGCTTCTCTACAAACTTAAAAAAACCCCAAACAAACAAAACAAAAACAAACCCCAAAGAACTACACACAACGCTGACGAACTTCCAAAACAGCCACTGAAAACTCACTGAGTAGTAACTAAACTTAAGCAAAAAATAAACTACGCTACTTTTTTTCTCAACTTGTCGAGGAAAAGCACGCAATCTCCACCTCTGAAATCCAAACTTAGGGTTTTCTATCCGTTTCAAATGACTGTAAAAAGCTAAAGAATTTAACATCAAGACACTGAAGAGAAGTTCCCATTTACTTAAGCGAAAGTGGAAACAAAGCCAACAAAACCCAAAAGGCCTCTAAAGTATAGCTCTGGTTTGGGTGCGACCTGAACTGTTAGACCCAGATCTCAGAAGCGAGTGAGAGCAGGGAGGCGTGTACACCTCTGAAAGAAAAGTAAACACATTTTGCCCACGTAGGCAGTGATCCACAGTGTGACACAGCTGTTAGCTTATCTGCTGTCCCAAAGCCACAAGAGCTAAGAAGTCCGATACTGTAACGCTATGTTCCTAAACCTCAAATCCTCAACCCCTTCTCCCCGTTACCAGCTCTGCCTATAGCTTACGGCGGGAAGGATAATTAAGAAAATAACAGCATTGCTAGTCTCAGCACCATAAACACACGCAGAACTGGCGCTATGAAGTAACCTTTATCCATAAGCAGAGAGCACACGATCCACGACGGTTAGACTCGGCGTTCCCCCCAACACACACCCCTCACGCCCGTATTATTTCAAGCACTGTTTCACCTCGCACGGCTTCGCTTACACAAGATCCAACTCCTTCCCCCGCAACCCAACACCCACGGCAACAACCATGAGGCGGCACCGCCACAGAATCAGCAAGAGGGGAAGGAAAAAACCGCAAAACTAGGGCAGTATTTCCCGTCGGCCGTTACAAAACGGGGAGGTGACGCGTGTCCCCCCGCAAGGGGCCGAGCCCCCGCGGCGCGGCAGCCCGGCGGTTCGCCTCAGGCCCTCACCCGGCCGGGGAGGAGCAGCCCAGCGCTGGAGCCCTGCACCGGGCGGGAGGCGGGGGGGGTGCCCGGCCCCGGGCCCGCTGCACAGCCCGCTCCCCGCCTCACGGGAGGGAGCCCGGCACCCACCTGCACGGCGGGGAAGGCGCCCTTCAGCAGGTAGAACATCCTGCGGTTGGAGAGGAGGTCGCCGCTCGTCAGCTGCTCCTCGGCCCCCTCCCGCGTCTTCCCCTTCGCCTTGGCGTTGAGGACGTTGCCCTCGCGGACCCGCTTCACCTCCTCCCCGCCCCTGACGGCGGCCAGGACGGACACGGCCAGCAGCTCCCGCAGGTCCACGGCGCCGGCGAGCGCGGAGCCGCGGGGCGTCTCGGGCCCGCCGGCCGCCGGCTCGCTCAGCATGAAGAAGGCGAAGCGGCCGGCCAGGAAGCCGGAGTAGAGGTGGTAGAGGACGCCCAGCCCCAGCAGGCAGAACACGGCCATGCCGAGCGGCGAGAGGCGGATCCCCATGGGGGCCATGGCCGCGGGGCAGGAGGGCACGGCGGGGCGGGCGGGCAGCGGTACCGGGCGCTCACCACAGCCCCATGATGCCGCCGGGGCGCTCCGCTCCCTCTGGCTGCTGCTGCGGCGGCGGAGCCGGCCCGGCTCCACGCTCCTCAGCGGGCCGGCGGGGAGGCAGCGCCGTCTGTATCCGGGTCAGGCGGAGGCGGGGCCCGCCGCTCGCACTGAGCATGTCCCGCCGGCCACCGCACGCCCGGCGGGCAGCGCGATCGTTCCCCTGCTCTGCGGGTGTCCCGGCAGGAGGCTGGGAGAGCCCTCCTGGTCCCTGCCGCGGGCCTGCCTGGTAGCGCACACTCCCCTGCGCCCGCTGGTTCTCCTGAAACGTGCGGTTTGGGGTGGGTTTCGGGGTTTTTTTTCTTCATCTGCTTCTAGGCAGCAGGTGCGTGAGGAGCACGCACCTCCGGGCAGCGGTGGGGCCGAGGGAGCCGGCCCTGCCCGCTCCTGCCCGCTCCTGGCAGCGCGGCCGCCCGCGGGGGCTGGGGCCGGAGGCGGCTCGGAAGGACGGCACGACGGGCCGGGAAGGAGATTTCTGTTGGAAGGTGCTGTTGGCATAAATTGCCGCTTAATTTCTGAAGCTTTGCCGTTAACGGTTCTGAGCATCGTTGCTGAGCAGCATCTCGTGTCTTTCACCTACTGGTTAGGGAACTTCGGGACTCTCAGCCCCCTTGTGCTGCAGGAAAGGGGCTCGAAGTTAAGAATTCCTTTCATACAGTAGAATGAAGCAAATCCAACCGTTTTCTCAGCCAAGTGATGCGCTAAAGGCCTACCTGTCTAAATTTATACTTTTCTTTGCACCTCAGTTGGTTTGGGGGAGTGTGGAACTGCATGTTTATGACCAGGATGGACATCTGGGGTGGAAAGAAGGAAATCTCGGATTCTGTTTCTGTTCTCTTTTCTAATTCTCTCTAGTAGTTTTGAGTACGTTATATCAGAAACAAAAAAAAATTAATTCAGCATTGTTTGAATTAATTACACATTCTTTTACTCAAGCGATATTCTTGTCTGCTGATATACAGGTTATAAAAGCAGACCTGAGTAGTGACTCTGGGAAGAAGTAATTACTAGGGATCATGCAGTATAACTGTTTTCCTGGGATCTTGCATTTTATTTTTTTAAAAAATGTTAAACTTGTGTAATTGCGGCTGGTTGACCCTGGCTGAATGCCAGGTGCTCACCAAAGCAGCTTTATCACTCCCCCCTCCTCAGCTGGACAGGGGAGAGAAAATATAACAAAGGGCTCATGGGTCGAGATAAAGACAGGAGAGATCACTCACCAGTTACTGTCATGGGCAAAACAGACTCAGCTTGGGGAAAATTAACTCAATTTATTACCAGTCTACCAGAGTAGGGTAATGAGAAATAAAATCAAATCTCAGAACACCTTCCCTCCACCCCTCCCTTTTTCCAGGGCTCAGCTTCACTCCTGGATTCTCTACCTAACTCCCCCCAGTGGCGCGGGGGGACGGGGAATGGGGTTTACGGTCAGTTCATCACACGTTATTTCTGCCTCTTCATCGTCCTCAGGGGCAGGACTCCTCACACTCTTCCCCTGCTCCAGCGTGGGGTCCCTCCCACAGGAGACAGTCCTCCATGAACTTCTCCAATGTGGGTCCTTCCCATGGGCTGCAGTTCTTCACGAACTGCTCCAGCATGGGTCCCTTCCACGGGGTGCAGTCCTTCAGGAGCACACTGCTCCAGTGTGGGTCCCCTGCGGGGTCACAAGTCCTGCCAGAAAACCTGCTCCAGCGTGAGCTCCTCTCTCCACGGGTCCTCAGGTCCTGCCAGGAGCCTGCTCCAGCATGGGCTTCCCACGGGGTCACAGCCTCCTTGGGGCATCCCTCTGCTCCAGCACCTGGAGCATCTTCTCCCCCTCCTCCTTCAGTGACCTGGGTGTCTGCAGGGTTGTTTGTCTTACATGTTCTCATTCCTCTCTCCAGCTGCTGTTTCTGTCTGTCCCAGCAACTTTTTTTTCCCCTTCTTAATTCTGTTCTCCCAGAGGCACTACCATCGTCGCTGATGGGCTCGGCCTTGGCCGGCGGTGGGTCCGTCTTAGAGCCGGCTGGTATTGGCTCTGTCGGACACAGGGGAAGGTTCCAGCAGCTTCTCACAGAAGCCACCCCTGTAACCACCCCCCACTACCAAAACCTTGCCACACAAAGCCAATACAGTAATCAAGAATGTGAAAACTAGGAAAGAGCAAAATTAAGATTGGCCTTGCAAACTGAAGTTGCCATATCATCTCCTCTGCATTTCCTTTTTAATGGCATCTTCAATTACATGGTTACATACCAAATGTCCTGCAGAATCACACCCTCTCTGAGGTGTACATGCATGTACATGCAGGGACTGGAAATGAAATAAAGGACTGTAGGAAGAGAAAGCATTCCATTTGAAATGGGATTCAAAAGAGCTGGATTTTACTCTTAGCTATGCTGAGATTTAACTTTATATGCTATCAGGCAACAACTAGAAAGTCCACGTGTTCCAGCTTCCCATTCTTTTTAAGGTACAAGGTTTTTTTCTATGCAGTTGCTTCTCTGGCAGAAAGGGGGCTTGAAAGGATACACTGATCACTTTCCTTAATACCGATTTCACTATTCAGCATTTCATATAGCAATAATTAATGGTAAGAAGCTATGCAGCAACACAGGGTTCGTGTTGAACAAAGAGTAAAGTTGTGTCTGTAATGAGCCGTGAATGCAAGACTAACAACTAGGCATGCTTGTAATTTGTCCCCTTTTAAAAAATGCTGGGCAAAGTAGTCAACAGCTGTGCTGCCTGATGTTATCAGTAACACTTTATGTGTGTTCAGTAAACAGGACTTCTAAACTAGTGGCAGAGGAAACCCACTAGAAGGAAGAAAACCTGCAACTTTCTGAACTGGTTTCTTACTTAATGGGGAAAAAAAATACTAGGATTTTTGTCCCACTGAAGTTTGCAAAGACCTTACAGAGGCATAGAAGAATGATGGATTTAGTACTTGCTGCTAACATTTCTATGCCTGCAGTAAATATAGACAGTAAATATTAACAGTAGTGTAAACTGTGAAGAGGACAGTGCACAGAGGGCTCTTTATTTCAGTGATACTGTATGTACCATCTGTGCCAGGTTTCAGAATAAACAGTGTTTGTTGATGAATGCAATCACATAACCAATAGACAATATGCTGGCATCCTTTTTCTCCCTAACAGTCTTATTCTGTAATTACCAATATAATTTTTAAAGGTCTCAGTCTGGCACCTCCCATGCTGTTTTCCCTAGATTGGCTTCCTCATGTTTATCCAGGGTGCCGTTGACTTCAGCTGGGCTCCAGATCACCACAGAGATATTTGCAAAGTGCTTCTGGCATAAAGGGAGTTTGGGCAAGGTTTTCTTTATGGCTTCAACCTGTAAGATGTGTTTCCAGAGACCATGACGTAGGCACAAAATGAAATAAACTTGAAAAAAAAATTGTCTCCATTCTTAGCAAAAGGAGATTTATCCCTTTACTTGTGGCATAAAAATCTAATGGAAATTTTCCTTCTGAAAATACAAAATTATTATTTTGGACACTTTAGCTAATTGTGGGCCAAATAATTTGATGTATTTGAAAAAAAATAGTTTTGCCTGAATCAAACCAAGTTTTTAAACATATTTGTGTCTTTGACAGGAAAATTACATCCATCTCTAATACTGAAGTGATCCTTAACTGAGTGAAAAAAAGGTGCTCCAACCTGGATTGAAGCTGAGGATGCAAATCTGATGTTACATACATCCCTGTTAGATCTGTGTCAGCTGCCATCTTAGGAGGAGTCAGCCTTATGTGAAGGCAGCCCTGACCTTGAGGACCCAAACAACAGGCTTATGTGCTGAAAGTAATGTGCCCCTTTAGCTTCCCACAGAAACAGTTGCTGTGGAAGGGCTTGGCAGAGCTTCTCGAATGGGTTGCAGTGTGCTGGGAGTGAAATGTGTTGCTTTCTGTTAGGTTCATCTAACAGAGGCTGTGCATGACAGAGAGGCAATATGATACTGCAGTCTGACTCCCTCCCTGAACTTAGCAAGACCAATGGTTGTGCTGTTCACTGCAGCATTCATGAGACAAGTGGTGGTGACTTTGGCAGAACGGTGGTACTTTCAGTTCGGGAGGTTGACAAATGAAGGGGTCACTTGCTGGTAGGGAAAAGGCATTAACAGAGATGTGCTGAGCACCAGGTGGGGATCCCCAGGGAGCACAATGAGGAAAGTTATGTAGGTACTGGTAACCTCTGACCATTGCGAGGGAAGTCAGTGCTGGAGAAGAGAGAGCCGTGGCTGTACACAAAGCTCCTGCTCGTGCTATGGCTGCGTGGGGAGCATGCCAGAGCACAGGGAGTTTTGTGTCTCTGATGGGTAGAGTCTGTGGCAAGAGTGTATAAAGTAGTGAGCTCCCATCCTTGCCCGGGCTAGCAGTTTTTTGTCAACAGTACTTCACAGTGTAGTATATTGCAATAGCTGCTTTGCTAGCGTCAGCACTGACTCATGTGGAAAAGGAAGCAGTGCCCGCATCTTCCAGAGCTGCAGCAGTGCAACCAGGTTAACATGGTCTGTCAGCAGCAACAGAAGTGCTGTCTTGCTGGTTGTTTCTCTGTGACTCCTGCCTAACCCTGATGGTTTATGAAGGCACTCACGGGCAACCTCCTTGAGCATTTGGGGTGTGTGTCTGCAGCTGTAGTATGTCTGTGGAAGAGACGGGGAGTCTCTCAGGGTCAGAGCTGAGTTTGATCTGCAGCACATGAAAAAGATCTCCTGTGCCTGTGCTTCTGAGAGGCCCAGAAAGAGCACGTGGCTGTTGAATGGGACCAAAGTACTTGAGGGGAACCTGCTGTGCAAGTGCTAGCACCAGCTGCAGCCACTTCACTTCCCTGCCCACGCTGGGAAGGTAGTCCATGAGGGAGGCCCGTACTTACTATTGAGTGTAAAGTCTTTTGTAGTGTGGGGTAGCTTTCCCTTGCATAGAGTGTTTGGTGCAGTGTGTGTGTATGGGGAGCTATGAATAGTCATTGCTGGGTTTATGCAATTGGGTTCTTCCTTCTTCCCCTCTCCTTTCTTTTCTCCTTATATTTCCTGTGCTTGCCTGGTAATTTTGCTTGTAACATCACCTCACCCAATCTTGTTTGCAGCAGCAGTCCCAGTTATAGCTAGCTCTTTCTTATATCCTGGCTGGCTCTGCAGGGCTGAGAGCCTTAAACTTCAGGGTATTTTTAATGGACTTTATTTAATTTAGTATGTAAAATAAAAGCAGAATACTACAAAATGTGTGAAGCATGGAGGTGGACTAAACAGTGCAAAGAATAAGGATCAATGTGTTTTAGCATGTATCCCAAATAGGGGTGAGCTGATGCTTCTACCATGCTTTTTACTACCCACTCAACCAGAGCATGAAGTGAGTGCTCTCAGTGCATGGGAGAGGCATGTAAAACTCCCGCTCTAGAGGCTGCATGTGTAGTGTAGAAGATGACAGTGAAGTAGTAAGAGATGTACAGAAGGACTCTATGGCTGCTGCAGGGCCTTGATTAGATGACTTCTGCTATCTGTTCACCTTTCCAGACCAACTTTATGTTTATTGGTAAGAAACAAATTGTACTTGCCACATGACTTCCCATTGCTGCCATAGAACAACCCACCACTGGTAAGAGCATGAAAATCCACTTCATTTCTTCTCAGCCCTACTGCAGTGTCTTCCCTGCTTCCACACTGCTGTGGATTCGCTATCTGAAGTGATATGCATTCTTGGGGCAATTTTGGAACTCACTGAGAGAGACAGGCTGTGTGAAATCTTGCTCAGTTTTATCTGGTGTGGTCTCCTGTGGAACAGGCAGGCTACACCTTTAGCTCTGTCTATGGGCACTGGAGCAAGGTTTTTCATAGTTGGGAATAAAATGTCAACTAGTAGGACCCATGCTAAAGTGTGTGTGGTATAGGTTAAATGGGACAGTTGTTAAAAACATGGGAGCAGCTGCAGGATGGGTCTGGAGCATGGTGAAGACAACAGGCCTGGGCACTGCTGGAGGTGAGGCATCCCAGTTGTTGTATTAGATCACTCTGTTGGTTAAATGTGTAAGGCCTGGCTGCATTCCTACAAGAGAAGGGAAAACAACCATGTTAGGAAAGGTCCCACAGAGTGAATTTCTTACCTGGTCTTGATCCTCGATCTGTCTTGAGGTCCTGTAGGAACTGAAGAGTCCCTAGGTACCTGTAGCCCAGCTTTTCTCAAAGGTTTCCTCCCCATAGCAGTGTGCTCCTTGGCTATGGATGTTTCCTTTTCCTTAGTGGAGAAGAAATGGATCCAAATCCAAATATGGGAGGGGGCCATAATATGCAGTGCATGTGGGAATTACGTCTGTATTCCTCACCAGATAGGATCCAGCTCATGCAGCTTGCAGCAGATCACACTGCCAGAACTAGAGCTGTCATGGGCATTCATGGTCCCCTGGTATGTGCTGTTCAGAGCTTGTCTCCTGCATTGCTCCAAGTCCGCTTAGTGCTGATACTGAGATGTTCAGCCAGCAGCGATGCAGAAAAGCTCCTCACTTTCTGATTGCCAGGGGAGATTGCTTTGCCCTCCCACCTGCTCGCTCCCATGAACAACTCAGTGCACTGAGCTGCATCCAGGGAATGCTGCTTATGGCATGTCTGGCTCTGTGCTAGGGCTTGGCTCTGGCTTAGTGGCAATGCCAAGATTATTAAATGCAATACCTGTGATTCAAGAAAAGGCCTAAGGGAAGGCAGAAGAGCCCAGTCCAAGAGAGGGCATCCAAGGTGAAAGACAGATGGAAAGTGGCATGCAAAGTGTGACAGAGAGAGAGAGCTGACTGTGGTGAGGCTCCAGGAAGAAAGACCACGGTCCAAGCCTGCATTTGTGGAAGAGCAGCTGCAGCCAGGTGCCTTGAGCTCAGGAGTAAAGGAGTGGGAAGGGAATAAGAAGGGGCCTGAAAGGACCTGTGGGTGGTCTGGGGAATTCTGATATAGGCACCTGCTGCTTGATCTGATACTAAACTGGTTTGCCGAAATGTTTGGAACAAATTTTAATGGGCACGGTGTTTATAAATCAGATCAGCAGTCATCTGAGTGCGAAAGTTTTAATGTGCTCCTTCAAGACATTATGCCATCTTACAGGTGCAGTCAAACCTGGTTTAGGACAGTGGGAAAGGGCAGAATTTTACTACCTTGTTGAGTCACAAATTTGTTAATAGTCCAGTTAGGTACAGAGCTTAACAGGTATTCTGCAAAAAAATTATTATATCTCCAAGGAAATGAAAAAGTCTTTAAGTAGTCAAGTGCAGAAATATCTTCTGAATAAGTAAGAAATTAAGAAGTTTAGAAGGGAAAAGGCTGAATTTGTATGGAACCCTTAGAGGATTAGAAGAGCGAGCTTATCTGTAAAAACTTATGTGATACATAAAAAGAGGCTCTGTAGATGCAGCCTAAGCTGTATGGTATGCAGAAGACTGCAAGCGCAGGAAATAGGAGGGAGATTTTTTTTATATTTGACCTTGGTGCAAAAAGCTTAAGTACTTGTAACTGTCGGTTTTGGATGCCGTACAGACAAATCCTTTTGTTTGAATTGTAAACAGCTTGAGAGTTAAATGTGATTTCACTGGTAACTGAACTCCAAGGCTGTGGAGAATCTGAACCAAAGTGCACAGGCATTTCAGCTTAGGAAAAGCCCAGCACTCCAGCACAGGCGAAATGCATTGAAGCTGTTCAGAGCAGTCTGAGAGTGTTGCAAAAATCAGGAAAAGCAGAAAAATCTGCAGGTGACAGTAAGGAAACTGCTGTGATGATGATAAAACAGTGGGGAAGACACTGAACTGCAGGAATTTTAAGGGATTTTGTGGCAACTATCAAGCACAACCTACACTTTGATCAAATAAGTTATTTAGCTTAGCGTGGGGTAAGGTTAGGGGTCCAAGATAAAGAGATGATATTAAATGACCTGATAGTCGTTTCTGGTCTTAAATGCAAAATCTTCAAGTCTGTAAAGTGAGTAAAAATGCTATCAAATTAGAACAGCATTTACATATGAATTGGAAATATCCATTAGAGTGAAATACCCATTCAATTTATAAAGGAATAGATGACCATATAAGTACAAGGCAGTGAAATACCATATTTCACAGCTTTGTGGAGACTCTCCTTTAAAAGCCTATTATATATCACCTGAGAGCTTTAATTGCTGATGGATTCTAACAGACTCTTCCAGAAAGGGTTGTGGTGGTAAAATCCCCTCAGCTAGGCAGAACTTCATTTTAACACCATGCTGGTTTACAGCGGCACCTCTCAGAGCTGTCATGTTTATTCACAGATTTCCTGTCCCCTCAAAACAAGATAGCATTTTCTCTTGCTTCCAGCACTGCAGAAAGCTTCAGAAATGACACTGAATGCTATCAATTGCTCAGTAGTTCGGTGGCGATCACAGCTGAATGGAGTTTTTGTTCCTCAGTTTCTATCTATGACTGCTCATTTCTGGCCCCACACTCTTCTTCCTCCAGTTGTACCAGCACAGCTATTCATGGAACTGTCCTGCAAACTGGGACAGTGAACTGAGCCAGAGTTAAAGCAGTTTTATGTCCTTGTGTGGCTCTGCCCACCCGAGCTCTTTAACTTGGTGCAAGCCCAAACCTGTCTGCTCTCCCTGCAACAAGCTGTCCCCGACTGTGTGTTTCCACCACCTCCATGCAAGCTGGTGTAAGTGAAACCACGTGGGGAGCTGGGCCAGGGAACTCATCCATCTGAAAACTAACCTGGCAAAACAAACAGAAAGCATTGGGCATGGCAGAGGATCAGGTGTTACGCTGCTCTTTTGGATGGCAAAATTGATTTTTTCCTGCTGAAGTTGCTATGTCCTGAGGAACTGGATGTCATGCCAAGGGCTGGGAATGAGGGTCAAGAACACTTTAAGGCCCCTAAGTATTGTTTCTGAGGTCCTGTGTTGTGAAACTGGCTCCTGTGCTTCTTATCGCAGCTCCAAATTAGCTTTGCAAAAGAGTGCGAATACCCTCAATAAAAGTGCCTGTGATCTTTGAACATCTGAGGATGGTTACCTCAAAAGGAAGTAATAAAACCCAGGTCTTCCCACAGTTAATCCATTTGAAGAAGGCAGTCTTGAAGTCTAGTTCATTCCTGGCCTCAGCCCTCAAAATTAACATCTGGTTTCAGGATACTTGTGCTTTGTGCTTGGTGAGAAACACCCGAGTGGCAAGTGCCTCCTGGTTGTGGACACCCCGCTGTAGAGAAGGGGAGAGGATCCTGTCCCAAAGTCTCCCAGCAAACTTTGCCTAGGAACTTTTTGTGAAGGGGTAATATAACAGAATTCAGGGAAAGTTTTGCTTTGAAAATTGAGGAGCTTGAACAAACTCCATTATTCCCTGAAGCAGCTCTCTAGTTTGTGGCAATGAGCAATTCTTTGGGTCCTCTACTCTGGCCTTTGGTTTTTTTCTTCTCTTTTAAAATTGCTTTACAACACCGCCTTCAGGGAAGTTTACTCATAAACTGGGGTGCTGGCTTTATTTGGATAATGAATGTTGAAATAAAGTGAGTATTTTTACCTTTGCTTGTGGACGACACTGTTGAAAAGTGTATGATTTTATGGTAGTTGTTTCAAAATTATTCTCAACCTGTAACTTTTAATACTTAATACCGTAATACTTTTAATACTTACCAACTTTTATAACTTATAACCTTTAACTGGCCAACAGTCTAGTTTGGGAATTTAGAGGAAACTGAAATGGAGACCTTACTAGGTTGTTTTGGGGGAACCTAGATGTTACTGATAATTACTCGGTTTCACTGATCTCAGTAACCATTCATCATCCAATCAATGATCTAGTAGTGAACATTACAGAACAAAAACAAAGGTATTATGTAGAAGATGGTTATTTTTATATACATTCTTAGTCAAAAGCTGAAGATAAGTGTCTATCCTGTATACATAGTTGAACTTAAATTAATTTCTTAAGTAATTTACAATCCAGAGTTTCTACTAGTACAAAATCTAACAATATTGCATGAGACTGTAGACAGGGATAATAGTATAACAGGTAATATGCCATCTACTACTTCGAAGGCTTATTTTTTTTATTCTTGTCCTGGTTTCAGCTGGGATAGAGTTAACTGTCTTCCTAGTAGCTGGTATAGTGCTATGTTTTGAGTTCAGTATGTGAAGAATGTTGATAACACAGATGTTTTCAGTTGTTGCTCAGTAGTGTTTAGACTATGGTCAAGGATTTTTCAGCTTCTCATGCCCAGCCAGGGCACCTGACCCAAACTGGCCAACAGTGTATTCCATACCATGGGACGTCCCATCTAGTTTAGGAACTGGGAAGGGGGGGGCAGGGATTCGCCGCTCAGGGACTGGCTGGGTGTCGGTCGGCGGGTGGGGAGCAATTGCCCTGCACATCATTTGTACATTCCAATCCTTTTATATTACTACTGTTGTCATTTTATTAGTGTTATCATTATCATTATTAGTCTCTTCTTTTCTGTTCTATTAAATCGTTCTTATCTCAACCCAGGAGT